>NW_026596034.1:22120987-22236353 GCF_907164565.1 Psammomys obesus
AAGGAAGGAAGGAAGGAAGGAAGGAAGGAAGGAAGGAAGGAAGGAAGAAGGAAGGAGGGAGGGAGGGAGGGAGGGAGGAAGGAAGGAAGGAAGGAAGGAGGAGGGAGGGAGGGAGGGAGGGAGGGAGGGAGGGAGGAAGGAAGGAAGGAAGGAAGGAAGGAAGGAAGGAAGGAAGGAAGCAAGCAGAGCAGACTCTCACTCTTGCCTACAGGCTGTCTTCATTCTTTCCCAGTCACAGGTCCATGTTAGTTCTCTGGCAACCAGTAAAATGGACTACATGGGTGGAAACTGTCAATGTCTTATTTACCCAGCATGCCAGGTCCGGGGCCAAGCATCGGGGAAGCACAGTATCAGTCATGGGCTTAACCTGAAGACTTATACTTTAGGGGTTCAAATGACCATATAATAAAATGTAGACTGCATAGCAGGAATGTGGGAGGCTTCCTAAGGAACTGGAGTTTTTGAGATTAAATTATCTAGCTCAGTCTGCTTGGACAGCAATCTTTTGTTATCATAACAGACCACGAGAAAAGAATTAGGAAACAATGTGTATGTAAAATATATATAGACATACATATTTAATTTTAATTTTATTAACTTTATTATTTAACCAAAAAATTGTTTAAGTAAAACAAACACCAAAATTAACCAGAGCTAAAGTCTATACAGCTCAGTATAGAATTTTTATATAATTATAATAGCCATTCTGAAGCTGTAGAACTTCATACTGAATTTTACAGTTTCATTACAGAATACACTTTTATGCACTTATCCATCACCAAATCTGAAAGACCCTTGGCAGAATCAGAACTAAGAAAAACAATTAGCTTCTTCTTCTCTGTTATAACTCAGGCTGGGGAGCTGGCTCAGTGGTATTGGCTGCACATGCGTGAGGACCTGAGTTTGGATTCCCAGCACCCATGTAAAACCAGGAGCAGTGACATGTATAAATAACGTCAATGCTTAGGGTTGGGGGAGGGGAAAGAGACAGACTTGCCCCAGGCGTTTACTGGCTGGCCAGTCTAGCTGGAATGGCCCAACTATACATTCAGTGTCTTAAAAAAAAACAAAACAAAACTTGTGCTGGAGAGCTGATTCAGTGGTTAAGAGTACGTACTGCTCTTGCAGAAGACCCAAGTTCAAGTTCCAGCACGATGGGTTTCCTGCAGGCACCTGCACTCACACGTGTCCCACTCCCACAAAATTAGAAAGAAAATTACCCTACATCAACGTCTATATGTCACGAAGAGGTACATGCATTCCCGTATACAGTGTGCACAAAATGTACACCACAAACACAAAATCAAAAAATACTCTAACGAGAAGGAAATGGATTTTGCCTATAGCCAAAGACTTAGAAAATACTGAAATTATTGTATCTTAACATTCCTGGGCCTCAATTCCATTTTTTTTTTCTCTTTTTCTTTTGACTGGGGACACAGGGGGTTGAACCAAAAGCTTCATGCACACCAGCTCTACCACTAAGCTACACCTCTAAGTCATGATTTAGCGGTGTCCTCAGATAGAGGAAAACTTTGAGGAGTCAGTTCATTCCCTCCACCATGTGGGTTGACGGGATTAAACTCAGGTTGTCAGCCGTGGCAGCAAGCAACTTTACCTACTAAGCCATCTCACTGGCCCTCTTTTTTTTTTTTTTTAAACACAATATTTCATGCATCCCATGTTGCCCTTGAACTCATTATAAAGTAAGAAACGATTCTGATCCTCTAGTCCTCCTGCCCCATCTCCTACTGCCTCCTACTGCTGGGACTATAGATATACACCACACTTAGTTTCACTTAGTTCTCAGGACTGATCCCTGGTTTTCATATATGCTAGGCAAACACTCTATCAACCGAACTTCATCCCCAGCCCTTCAGTTTCCTAAATGGCAACACAGACATTACTATGGGTCAGTGACCATTCCTCTATAGTGTGCGCCCAGAAAGCTGCCCAGACACAGTGGGGCCCGCTCTAGAGAGGCAGCAAGTCTGGGGTGCTTGAAAAATGAGTTCTCTCCTAGCTGACATCGCTTCTTTGGTGGAGCTGCACAGGGCGTGCAGTGACACTGGACAAGCTCACATAGCAAGTGCTAGACTAGACACTGCTCCGGGTACCCACGGGCCTCACTGTTCTATTGCCTTATTACTTCTGAGGCCAGACAATATGGCTCTACTAACTGGCATGAGAAGGAAGTCTGATGAAAACATCAATCTGGGTCACGTGTCCTTATTCCTGCAAGTCTGTGTCAGTGGCGTGTGTCTCACACTCCTGTTTTTCACCCTCTATATCTTTTACATGCTTAACATATCACAACCCAAGAAACACGCTTAGTTAAATGGAAGCGTCAGGTAATTGTGAAAACTTCTCACATGCCCCAGGTCTAAAGGAGCTTAGACTATTCCAATAGCTACAGACTGAGCAAACTGTCTTGTCTTCTTCCTGTTCTAAAAAGATTGCAGTATATAGCTTAGAACCTTAATTAAAAACAAAAGAAACACAAAGAAAAGAGTGAGACAGATCCAGCACACAGACACAGACACACACACACACACACTGAAAAGAATCTGTCTATAGTTCACAGGCAAGATCAACTCACTAGGAACCTGAGGAACAGCTCACAGGGCCACCGCCAGGCAGGGCCAGAAGGTCCTCAGGCCCACAATTTCCCAAGGGAATGGACATGTGAGCAGGCTGTCCTGTGGCTAGTGTCAGGAAAGCCAGAGCCTTCCTGCTGTCTGGCAATATGAGATTGCAGTTTTCCAGGAAGGGTGGTGCTCATTACAGTCAAGGGTTGACAAAGGACGGGAAACAGGAACCTTTTAGACAACCTCCACTCCTTCCTGTGGTGCTGTGTGCTACAGCATGGCAGAACACACAAATCAATCACAACCACTGTCTTGGAGTCCAGGAAATGCTGACTTGACATTCAGTGCCACCATCTCTAACTCCCTGATGGGCCAAGTTTCTGCTCAGATGGTTACTAGTGAACAGGGTGTAGAGAGGGTTGTACCCTTTCTTCCCTCTTTAGAGCTTTAAAAATCTCTAAGATGCCCTTCCCCAGCCCTGCACCAGTGATGTCCAGAGTACTACCACCGGCAGACACAGACAAAGAAGGACTGCCCGGGCCCAGGAGAGGACAGTGAGCCGTGGATGACTTCCCAGGGGAAAACTGCTGGTGCATACCTAGAGCTTTCACGGATATCTGCCGGGTGAGCGGAGGGGGGATGTTGATGCACACCAGGTCTACATCTTGATGCAGCAAGACGTCATCGGTCCGGCTGGTGTAGAAGGTGATGTTCATCTCCTCGGCCAGCTGCTTTGCCTCCTCCTCTGTCTTTCCCCATAGGGCCTCCACGGTGAAACCCTCTGCCCTCAGCAGTGGGACTAGGACCCGTGCTGAGCTGCCAGTCCCAAACACGCCCACTCCTGGCAGCAACTTCATCCTGGTCTCTGCTCAACTGCTCACCTCCTTACAAGGGTCTCCAGAATGGAGCTGACCTTCCTGTAGTCCTGATCAAACATGGCTCCTAAAATAGAAACAAACCAGTTAATGACGGTGCTCACACTCAGGGGAGGCTACATTCTAAGGTAATTTGGAAGCAACAAGTTCTCTGCCCCCAAAGCACAAATGAAGTATTTTTCCAAAACAGAAAGCTGAAGGATCTTGTTCCCAGAACACTGGATGCCACACAGTCACCTACTAATCACAGAGAACACAAGCAAACGAATGAAAAGTGAGGTCAAATCCTTACTCTACTCAAGTTTCTGTATAACCCTGGTCAAGCTAATTTAGCCTTCAAGGCTTCAACCACAAAATAATGACTGATCTTTTAAACTTCTTCTTCTAAAAAGTATTCACTTAATGTGTGTGTGTACCTCAGTATATGTCTGTGCATTACACATGTGTAGGAAACCATGGAGACCAGAAGAGGGCATTAGATCTCGTGGGATTGGAGTCACAGGCAGTTGTGAACCTCCATGTGAATGCTGGGAACTGAAACCAGGTCCTCTGCAAGAGCAGTAGTGCTCTTAACCACTGAGCCATTTTTCTGGCCCCTGAAGTGCTTTCTTGGCTGTGAACATTTACTGGCTTCGTGATACGACAAGAGGAAAGGGTAGGAAGAAAAGAGCAGCGTCCGAGGAAAAAGGAAGTAGTAGCTACAACAGCACTTTGGAGACATGTATTTGGATGGAGGTTGGGGGAGTTTAATGGTAGAATGCGTGCCCTGCATATGTGGGTCCAAAAAAAACAAAAGCAAGCAAGCAAACCAACACAACAACTACTACAAAACAAACCAAAAAAAATTGTTCTCCTTTTCTTTTTTTGTAAACAGATATTCACCATGAAGCACTTAAAAATCCAAGGAAGTAGTAGTGTGTAGGTGAGGCCAGCCTGGACAATATGAGTCTATCTTATTATACAGACTGAAAAAAACATAAAAAAAAGAAAAAAAGAAAAAGGAAGCCAGGCATGGTGACACATACCTGTAATCCCAGCACTTGGGAGGCAGAGGCAGGAGGATCTCTGTGAGTTCAAGGCCAGCCTGATTTACATACTGAATTCCAGGACAGACAGGGGTATGCGAGACCCCGTCTTAACAAAACAAAATAAAACAAAAAGACTGAAAAACCAGGCTAGGTAATACAAGTGGTGGGTTAGACAGCCCTGGGTCTACCAAAACCATGAGGGAGACGGTCCTCAACCACCCACCTGAAAGACTAACCACACACTCAGTGAAGAGGAGGAAATACTGTTCATAGGGCAGCTTGCAGCTGTACTATGCTGTACTATTAAGACACTATGCCAGTGTCTTTTTGTCAACCACAAATGAGCATGGCATAGGCAGCTGGCAATTCCAGATCCTTCGAGATTTCTTGTTTTATTTGTTTGTGTGTATGTCATTAGGATATTTATCTACTTACTTTTAGACAGGGTCTTGTGTATCCTAGGGTGGCCTCAACCTATGAACCACACCTGGTTTTCGGTGCTAGGGACTGAATCAAGGGCTTCACCTGGGCCAGACAAAGCTCTCTACCAGGGAAGTGCATTCTTGGCACTGTTCTGTGCTATCTTTTATATCCATCATGGATATGGAGCCTGGCTGGCCCCTGTACACTACTGTTGGGATTTTGTCCTATTTATTTATCCTATTATTTATCCTATCCTATTTATTTACATTAAACAAGGTCTCACTATGAAGGCCTGCTTGCCTGGAGCTCACTATGTAGACCAGCCTGGCCTCAGATATACAGAGATCCACCTGCCTTTGCCCTTAGTGTTGGGGCTAAAAGGATGAGCCACTATGCCTGGACCATTGATTATTAAAAGCCAGGGATGTGCATACCATCTCTAAAATTATTCCCAGGACACACTTTCTTCTATTTTACACTGTACTCCTAACTACTCTAGTCATACATGGTATATGTATGTGATGCTATTTGTGTATATATTTACTGTATATATATGTGTGTGTGTGTATAATTTATTGTACATATATACATGTACACCTATACACATAATTTGCTTTTTAAAATTTGAAACAGGGCTTGTTTGTGTAGTTCTGGCTGTCTTGGAACCTCATTTATAAACCAGGCTGGAAGTTGGGTGTGATGGGGCGCACTTTCAATCCCAGCACTCAGGAGGCAGAGGCAGGCAGATCTCTGTGAATTCAAGGCCATCGGGGTATATCAAGTCAAGGACAGCCAGGACTATGAAGAGAAACCCTACCTCAAAACAAACAAAACCAGGCTAGCTTTGAAGCTTTGAACTCAGAGATCTACCAGCCTCTCCCACCCAAATGCTGGGATTAAAAGACGTGCACTGCCACTGCCCAGCGTTATGTATATTCTTAAGCACTGGTGATGTAAAACAACAAAAAGGCTTAGATTTTTAATGCCACTGTTTTATTTACACTGACTCAAGGGCAGCTTCATTAACACCCTTAATGGGGCCTCTGAGGAGACCAAATGGCATGACGCTAAGCAAGCAAGATGACTAGGTATTTCCTGCGCAAGCAGGAACAGCTAGTTTTCCTGGTTTATTTTGGTGGCTACTCTTTCTCACCCCTAAATTTCCAGCTCTTTGTCATAACATTTTTGCATATGCCTTTCACACTGGCCCTGAAGATCTAAGCATATCATCAGCCTCGCCAAGCTCACAAGAATTCTAATCATCATATGCGGTCAGGAATGCAGAGTACAAGTACTAGGTGATGGGGAAGGCTGCATAGAGGTTTGAAGCATGGTTTCAAATCTCTCTGTCACTTACCAGCTGCAGTAGGTCACTTTCTTTCTCTCCCTCCTACCCCTCCTCTCCCCTTCCCTCCCTTTGCTTCTCTAAGACGCTGTTTCCTACTACATAGCCTAGAACTCACTGTGTAACTCAGGTAACTCAACTCAAACACACAGCAAAGTGCCTGTCTCAGCTTTCCTGGAGTTGTGATCACTACCCAGCTAACCCCATTATTTTGTATGCTAACTAAATAACATTTTTAAAATTAGAAAAAGGGCTGGGGGCAGTGGCGCACGCCTGTGATAACAGCACTCGGGGAGGCAGAGGCAGGCCGATCTCTTTGAGCTCCAAGCCAGACTGGTCTACAAAGTGAATTCAAAATAGCTAAAGCTACATAGAGAAACCTTGTCTCAAAAAAACAAAACAAGCTTTGCTGCCAGACCTCCACCATCATGGGTCGAATGCATGCTCCGGGAAGGGCCTGTCCCAGTCGGCGCTGCCCTACCACCGTAGCGTCCCCACGTGGCTGAAGTTGACGTCTGACGACGTGAAGGAACAGATTTACAAACTGGCCAAGAAAGGCCTGACTCCCTCCTCCCAGATAGGTGTGATCCTGAGGGACTCACATGGTGTGGCACAGGTCCGTTTTGTGACTGGTAATAAAATCTTGAGAATCCTTAAGTCCAAAGGCCTTGCCCCTGACCTCCCTGAGGATCTCTACCATTTGATTAAGAAAGCCGTTGCTGTCCGAAAGCATCTTGAGAGAAACAGAAAGGATAAGGATGCTAAATTCCACTTGATTCTGATAGAGAGCAGAATTCACTGGTTGGCTCGTTACTATAAGACTAAGCGGGTCCTCCCACCCAATTGGAAATACGAGTCATCCACAGCCTCTGCTCTAGTGGCATAAATTCTCTTGTATACACCAGCAATAAAATCGCTTTGAATAAAACAAAAACAAAAACAAAAACAAAACACACACACACACACACACACACACACACACACACGGAAATAAATAAATAAATAAATAAAAGAGAAAAAGGATTTGTTGTCAGGTATGAGTAGACAAAAGTCTTTCTTCTACCAGTGACTTGTCAGTAAGAAAGCAAGCAATAGTGAAATACAGGAAACTGTTGAGATTCATCATTTTTTCTTCGCTGGTTTTTAAAGGAAAGAAGGGCTTACTTTGGCTTACAGTTCTAGAGGATAGTCCACTGTGGCATAAGACAAGCTGCAGGAGGTAGCTGGTCCCATGCGGTCCACACTTGAAAGGCAGAAAGCAGTGGTAGGCCACGCCCACGAACTGAGAAAGAAAGATCCCTGGGGTTTCCCCGGTCAGCGAGCCCAGCTGAATCAGAAAGTTTCAGGCTCAGTGACATGCTCTTCTCTCAAAAGAATTAAGGTAGAAGGGTTGGGAGATGGCTCAGTGGTTAAAGCACTTGTTACACATGTAGAATTCAGCCTACTGAACCAATGTTAAGCACCGGATGGGCATGCCTACTCACCTGTAATTGGAAGGTGGAGACAGGATCTCCAGAGTAAGCTGACTACCTAAACTAGACATATCAGGGAGTTCTGGGTTTGACTGAGAGACCTGCTTCAAAGCACCCACCCACATACATATGGAAAAAGAAGAAAAAGCAAAAGGTGGAGGGGCAGTTGAGATGGCTCAGCTGTTACCGCTAAGCCTGAAGACCTGAGTTTGATCCCTGGAACTCATACTGTAGAAGGTAAAAAACCAATTCCCACTCATTGTCCTCGACCTCCACACTGGAGTCATGGCATATGAGTCATGGCATATGCACACCTATACATATGTACATATGTATTGTCTTAGTTAGAATTACTATTGCTGTGATGAAGCAAACATCATGACCGAGGCAACCTGGGAAGGAAAGGGTTTATTTCACTCACAGCACCACACAACAGTTCCTTATCAAAAGCGGTGAGAGCAGGAACTCAAGAAGGGAAAGAACCTGGAGGCTGGAGCTGATGCAGAAGCTATAGAGGGGTGCTGCTTACTGGGTTGCTTCTCTTGGCTTGCTCAGCCTGCTTTCTTATAGAACCCAGAACCAATAGTCCAGGGATGGCACCACCCACAACGGGCTGGGCCCTCCCCCATCACTTATTAATTAAGAAAATGACCTACAGGCTTGCCCACAGCCCAATCTTATGGAGGCATTTTCTTTTCTTTTCTTTTCTTTTCTTTTTTCTTTTTGGTTTTTACAGACAGGGTTTCTCTGTGTAGCCTTGGCTGTCCTGGACTCACTTTGCAGAGCAGACTAGTCTCACAGAGATCTGCCTGCCTCTGCCTTCCTGAGCACTGTGCCCAGCTGGAGGCATTTTCTTAACTGAGGTTTGTAGGCATAAGGTTATTGTGTGATTCAAATGACAATTTCTGTACCTCCCATATCTGGTTGTAATCCTTGTTCTGAGAATCTCGTCTCAATGTTTGTAAACACTGCTCCCCAATTGTCCCGATATGCCAAAAAAGCAGCTTACAGCCAAATGCTGAGCATGGGAGAGAATAGGGCTAGATTTCTTACCAGCTGGGGAAGGAAGAGTTAGAGGAGGAAGTAGGGGATTGAGACATGGGAGAGGTCCAGGAGACATCAGGAAAGAGAGCTGGAACAAGAAAAGCTACAAAGTGCAAGTATCTCTGGGATGTATTTTGGGAGGAAGCCAAATTAGCTTACAGGGTTAAGAACAGAATAATAACTGATCAGTTACTGGGTTGTGAAGCTTATTATTAAACATACATAGAGTCTCAATTCTTTGTGTGATTGCTGGGTTAAAAGAGAAACTGAGAAACGTTTTATAAAAATAACTTTAACAGAGGTTTCCTTCTCTCAGATGATTTTAGCTTGGGTTAAGCTGAAATAAAAACTAGTATATGTGTGCACACACACATGCAAAATATTAAAAATATACACACACATATATGTATGTATGTATATCTGGGCAGTGGTGGCCTTTAGTCTCAGCACTCAGGCAGATCTCTGAGTTCGAGGCTAGCCTGGTACTGAGGGTTTTTGTTTGTCTGTTTTTAAGGTTTTGTTTGTAACAAAACTGCATAGTTCTCTAGTGTGAACTTTTTAGATGATGAAGTTGTACTGCAATATCAAAGGATTGGGCTCACCTTCAGGAAACCCTTTAAGATTACTAGCCAGCAGAAGGCTTCCTGATAAAGAACAAGTCCATCCCATTGCCTGCTCCAGTGTCAATCCAAATACTGGTTTTTCAATGACCCTCAGAAAAGCTGTCTGCCCTTATAAAACATGCCTTATAAAAGTATAGGGGCAGGCTGGAAAGATGACTCAGTGGTTAAGAGCACTGTCAGCTCTTCCAAAGGACCCAGGTTTAACTCCCAGCACCACATGGCAGCTCACAACTGTCTGTACTGCCAATTCCAAGAGATCTGACAGCTTCATACTAACGCACATAAAATGAAATTAAATAAATTATTAAAAAAAAAACTATAGGGACAACGGCCTCTTTGCCCACTGCCCACTCTCCTCTCGGGAATATTTGGCTCTGCAATGATTTCTTTGTATTACTCTGTAATAAAATGCCTGTCTTCTACACTATATTCTGTATTTTATCTGAATCCTTATAGTGAAGATCAAGAGGACCAGGGAAGGAAGTAAGGGGAATCCAGACAGTGACCTCAGTGGTAATACTGATAATTCTGCTTGGCCAGTTTTAAGTAGTCTTAAGGTAGGTCTTATTACTCAAGATATTTGGAGCCAGGAGATAAACACAAAGCCATCCTTTGGGATCACAAGAGACATGACCAAATTATTCCCACTACCTCACTTGACACTGAGCCAACTGATAGTTACATGAGTGAGATTATGCCAGGTCATCAGGTTCCATTTGAACTGACTTACACCAAACCACCCCAAAAGCATAAAGATTAAACATTTGTCTTAAGTTCTTAGATGTTAAGGCTGTTTGCTACACCGTAAGAAGTTACCTAATACACTTCTTTATGGACTGAACTCCTACAACGTGCACAGACTCTGTCCATTGTCTAGCCTGTTTGGTCTGTTTCCTGGTATATTGATAGCCTGATTAAAGGGGAGGCCTCACAGCTACACACATGCTCTGTTCTTGCTGCACATATTCCACTCTCTATTAAACAACTTGAATTCCTTCTGTTTTTGTCAGTCTTGGAGACTGAACTCAGGGTTTCACCTATACTGAATGTTCTACCAGCCTACACTTATTTCATTTTTGTAGTGATGAGGTGCCAATTCATGGCTTTATACGTGCCAGCAAGTAAATTACATCGGTAGTCTTTTTTCCCCTCAATTTTTACAGATTTATTTTATGTGTATGAATGTTGTGTCTACATGTATATATGTGTACCAGATGCCTGGTGCCCACAGAGGTCAGAAGAGGGAGTTAGATCCCCTGGAGCTGGAGTTACAAATGAATGTGAGGTGCCATGTGGGTGCTGTGACTTGAACCCAGGTTCTCTGCAAGAACAGCCAGTGCTCTTAACAGCTGAGCTGTCTCTCTAGTCCTAGAACAGTGAAGGTTAAAAAAAGGCTTGGTATAATACTTGCTTATCTGCAAGAGGCTAGGCTCAGCTCTGCACAGAGCAAAAGAGTGGCAATCCCAAAGTGTGCAGAGGAGTGGGCCACATGAAAACCTCATATATTTAAGATGGAGATAGAAAACAATACAACCACTTAAGAAATTGACAGGTTTTGTTTGTTTGTCTGTTTATTTGAGGCAAAGTCTCTCTACATAGCCTGAGCTGTCCTGAAACTCACTCTATAGATCAGGCTGGCCTTCAACTCAAAGAAATCTGCCTGCTCTGCCTCCTGAGTTCTCAGATTAAAGGTTTGTGCCACCATATCCAGCTAAATTGACAGTTTTAGAGAATAAATATGTACATATGTTAGTCCAACTACAGCATTTCCGTCCATACATAAATACCTAAGAAATAAAAACTTATGACCACTAAAAATGTATACAAATGTTCACAATCAACTTAAACTGGAAACAAACCCAAATGCTTATCAATAGGAGAATGGAGAAACAAATGGTGGGACTGTGATATAATGGAATGCAGTAAAGCATTAAAAATGAATTAACTATTAATACATACAACATGTATGGACCTTAAAAACATTATGTTGACTGAAAGCTGCCAGGCACACCCATTAAACCCATACTTGTAGAATTCTAGTTATCTTAAGAAGAAACTGACAAACCTTACAGCGACAGTCACCCAGTGCCACTGGTGGTTGATGAGGTTAGAGTGAATTAACCAGGAAAGAACATAGGGAAACATGCTGAAGCCCTACACAGCCATGTCCATTTCTTTTTTTAAATTTATTTTTATTGGTGTTTTGTCTGTGTGTGTGTATGTGAGGGTATTGGATCCTAAAGTTACAGATAGTTGTGAGCTGCCATGTGCTGTGAATTGAACCCAGGTCCTCTGGAGGAGCAGTCAGTGCTCTTAACCACTGAGCCATCTCTCCAGCCCCAGCCATGTCTGTTTCTTAAGATTCTACAGTAGTTACATGGCGATATATTTAATTGTCAAAACTCATCAAATTGAATATTTGGGTTCTGTGAATTATTCCTTGACTGTCACTTTTAACATTTTTTGACACAAGACTTCACTATGCAGCTCAGACTTGCCTCAAACTGGGCACAACAGGCCTCCTGTTTCAACCCCGGTGCTCCTGTACCTGGCTCCAATCTTTATTGCTGGCCTTCATAAGCAGGTATCTAAGGGCATAGAGCAACCTGCTCACAGTCTGCAATTTCAGGTGTAATCAAGCTAAATAGGCATGGAATTATAAATTAATTCCTATAAAGCAACAAAAATGCCATGGAAGCCAACTCTAGCTAACTCTGTAAATCACTATAGAGACGAGAGCCAACAGAACAGGTTTCCTGAGGAAGTGACTTCCAGCTAAGAACCAGTATCTGGGCATCACAAGTTCAGGTGACACAGTCATTAGAATAAAGCTCCCAGGTCAGCATGGAGGTAGACCCTCAACCTTATTTTAAAGCAGCTGTGACATTAGCTGAGCTAATTATAAGCTGTTTTGGGTGTTTTTGTATAAAATGACACCTGTCATTTATGCAAATAGATTCACTAAAACACACTTATCAAGCACCAGCCACAGGTCAGGACTGAGCAGAGAACAAGATATACTGGTGAACAAAACCGGACATGGCATCTGCTCTTGTGCAGCTGAGCAGGAGTGGAGTGACACATGATTACATAAGGAAAACCTGAGGTACGTGCTATAAACACAACAGGGTACAGCAGGGTAAAGACTGGTGCCACAAAAAAGTTGATGAGTGACCCCGGGACTTGAGAGTAAAGCAGGAGGACTGAGAGTTAATGGCCAATCTAAGCTACAGGGTGAACCTTTCAAAAAAAGAAAAGAAAGAAAGAAAGGAAGGAAGAAGGAAGGAAAGAGAGAGAAAGGAAAGGAAGGAAGGAAGGAAGGAAGGAAGGAAGGAAGGAAGGAAGGAAGGAAGGAAGGAAGGGACGGACATTGATGATATATATGTAATACATTTTAAGTTCCAAATGAGAAAGGTATCATCTACAACTTGAGGTTGAACATGATGAAACCTCTGATCTTGGTAGTCCAGTAAGGAAACAAGCATAGCAATTTAATGTCATTAAAATAGCAGATTCAAGCCGGGCACAGTGGTGTATGCCTTTATTCCCCTGCATGAAACAGTAGAGGTAGGCCAGTTTCTGTGAGTTCCAGGCCAGCCTGGTCTACACAGTGAGACTGTCCAAAAAAATAAAAAAATAATAATGAAAAGAAAAGAAAAGGCTAGTTTGGGGTTGGGGAAGATGGTTCAGTGGTTAAAGCTCCTGCCATGCAACCATGAGGACCTGGACCTGAGCTCAGATCCCCAGAACCCACATAAAGCCAGACTTGGAAGTACTAAAATCCTAGAACTCCTATAGGGGCACAGGAGACAGAGACAGGAGAACCCCAGAAGTTTGTGGGCCAACTAACCTGACATTTCTAATAGTGAACAAAGACCCTGTCTCAAGCAAGGTGGAAGACAGAACCAATACTAGAGGTTGTCCTCTGACCTCAATGTTGTGCACATGCGCGTGCGCAAACACACACACACACACACACACACACACACACACACACGCACACACACACATACACACACCACACACACGCACGGCTGCGAAGCCTAACCTTTTAGGTGAGTCCCAGGTCAGTGAGAGATCCTGTCTCAAAAGGCCCTGAAGAAATGAGCCTTGCCCTACATACACTACCAGTATGCTTCTCGCTTAGGAGGGAAGCCACTTTGCGGGAGCATGTAGCTCAGCAGCAGAACATGTGCCCCTCCCAAAAAGCTTCCCTCGCCAAAGCAGCCCAAGGCTCCACACAATCACACATCTTCAATTTAAGATGGGTCGAAAGAGGTGAATCCAAAAAGGCGAAGTGTTCTGAACCCTGAACTGCAATTAAACAATACATAATACCACACATTCAGCCAGACAGATAAAGCCTACACTTACCTAGTATTTGTCACATGCAATTAAAATATTGCTAAATACAGGTCAATTCTCACGTCCTAGATCTGTCTGCAACATCTGGTGGTCTTTCCCACCCTCCTTGACACAGCTTTCTTTTCTTGGCTCCTAGAACATAAATGCCTCCTGATCTTGCTTCTATTTCTCTGGCCACTTCTCAGATCCTTTTGCTAGTTTCTCCTGATAACCCATGTAACTCAGACCCATTCCTCTTTTCTATTTATACTCGCTTGGTGATTCTACCAAGTCTCTGATTTGAAATACCATCTGTTCCCTAGTGACTCCTAAAGTCATTCCCTAGATCCTTTCATTTGAGGTCCAGACTAGTATAATCAACTACCTATCTGACAGCTCCACTTGGATGCTTAATATGCATCTGAAACTTCAAATGTTCAAAACAAAACGTTTCCATTCCTCCCACGGTCGCTTCACTGAAATTGGTTAACACGAATGTTCCAATACCTCAAGCCAAAACCCTGGAGTTATCTTTGCTTCCTTCTCACACTTGATATCTGATCCATCAACAAATCTTCTGCCAACTCTGCCTTCTGACTTCACCCTGAATCCAAGTGCTTTTCATGTTTTGTTACCATCGCCTAAGTTCTGACCATTATTCCCTCCCACATTACTGTAACAGCCTAACTGTTTCCCAGCTTCTAATCTGTCTCCCCATACCACACCCCCAATCTACTCACACAGCACCAAGAGTGACCTGATTAAAGTGTAATTCAGATCAAACTGCTTGGCCAAAGGCTTTCTCATGTGGAATAAGAACAAAATTCTTCCACTGACCTACAAAGCCCTACACGATGTGTCTGCAGCCCTCCTACTAGCAACTTTCCCTTTCTGACCTTACACACCAAGCCAGACACAATGATTCACTGCTGTATGTATCTCAAACATGGCAGGTTTACTCCTGTCTCAGGACCAGTACACTTGAGATGCGCTTTATTATAAAGAAATCCACTTAACTCCCCTTCCTTTCAGGTCTTTACTTAAATATATATTTTTTTTCTTTCTATTATTTCTTTAGCACTGGGGAACTGGCCCTAAAAAGCTTATCATGTATGATAAGGCCAGTGTTCTATCAGTGATTTCCCAAGATTTTAAATATAGTCCTATGGGCTGGAGAGATGGCTCAGTGGTTAAGAGCACTGTCTGCTCTTCCAAGGGACCCTGGTTCAATTCTCAGCAACCACATGGCAGCTCACAACTGTCTGCAACACCAATCCCAAAGGACCTGACACCTTTGCACTAATGCACGTAGAACAAAATAAAATAAACACAGTCCTACAAGAACAGGTTTATGGTTATATTGTGGTTTTACCTGCCAACCTGCTAGAATTTGTGCTTCCTGGGAACAGGTAATTTGAGGGGCTTGGAGAGTTCTATTTTTTCCAATATTTTTAATCACTGATGCCTAGTATATAATAATGCTTAATAAATATTTTCTGGGGAGAGAAAAAAAGAAAGATTTCAGACCTTGTTTCCACATAACCAAGACATATTTATTGAGCTAATAAAAACTCTACACAGAGGGCTGGAGAAATGGTTTACTGGTGAAGAACACTGCAGAGGGCCTGGGTTCAAATCCTAGCATACACATAGTAGCTTACATCTAGCTATCTGTAACTCTAGTTCCAGGGGACCTGACTATGCCCTCTTTTGACTTCCCAGGGCACCAAGCATGCACAGGTAGACATACATTCATGCATGCAAAATACTTATATACATAAAATGAATAAATGTAGTCATATATGGTGGTATACCACTTTAAGCCCAGTAATCAGGAAACGGAGGCATGAGGATCATTGTGAGTTCAAGAGGCTAGCCAGGGTTACATAGAGACCTTGCCTCAAAATAAACAAAACAACATCAAAACCCAAGTAAAAACTAAGTAAATCTAAAACATGTTTAGAGATAGGCATTGTGGTTCATCCCTGTAATCACAGCACTTGAAAAGCTAAGGCAGGAGAATTCTGAGTCCCAGGGCAACCTAAGTTACATATTGAGACGTTATCTAAAATTAAAGACAAATAAAAGCTATATGTAATTCAGTAGGGTCTTGGAATATGTATCCAAATGTAGTTAATAAATATCTAGCTACAAAATAAGATATGAGGCTGATTCTCAGGTGGTAGAGTACCTGAGTTGCATGTGGAAAACATTGGTTGGATTCCTACCTAACACTGCAGGCAGGTGTGGAGACTAAATCCTAGAGTGTAGGAGGTAGAGACATAAGACTCAGTAGTTCAAAGTCACACTTGCCAACACAGTGAGTTCTAGGTCAGCCTGGATTGCATGAGAGCCTGATTTTAAAAAGAGGGCGAAGCTGAGAAGTGGTGGCACACGCCTTTAATCCCAGCACTTGGGAGGCAGAGGCAGGCGGATCTCTGTGAGTTAGAGGCCAGGTTGGTCTACAAAGAGAGTTCCAGGACAGTTAGGGCTGTTAAACAGAGAAACTCTGTCTCAAATACAAAACAAACAAACAAACAAACAAACAAACAAACAAAAAAACAAAAAGAAAAAGTATGTGGGGGAAGAGAAGGAGGAAAAGAGGAAGGAAGAGGGAAAGAGAGAGAAAGGCAGAGTTCCAAGGCACATGCCCCTCTAGGACATTCCCAGTTAGACATGGCAGTTCATTCCTGTTACCTAAATACTCAGTGCCATGATAAATCCACGTCTCAAAAAACAAACAAACAAAAAAAAAAAACAAGGAGATGGCCCAGTCAGTAAAGTATTTACTACATAACCATGAGGGACCCCAATACCCATGTAAAAAGCTGGGGGAAGGGTACCACTAGGTCCCTCTGCTAATCCCACCGCTAAGGAACCAGAAACAGGAAGAGTCTTGGGGCTTCCTGGCCAGCTAGTCCAGCCAAATTTGTGAAATCCAAGTTCAGTGAGAGACCTTGTCTCAAAAAATAAGGTGAAGAGTAAATGAGGGAACATGCCATCAATCTCTCACCTCCGTACGGACATGCACACCCACACCACCACGTCTATGTCATGAGGTCGTTAGCTTGAGTAGTTTGGAACAGAATCTGGTTAATGGTTCAGGAAAGCCAACAATTACCAGATGACAGCAAACTCTCTCACCACAGAAAATACTGTATGTCAAAGTTTGGAGGATCACAGTACATAGCATGGAGGCTGTGTTCAGTAAATGCTGCAGACCAATATACTTATTATTATACAGTACTCTGTACTGCGTGTGTGCCTGCAGGCCAGAAAGAGGACACCAGATCTCATTACAGATGGTTGTGAGCCACCAAGTGGTGGCTAGGAATTGAACACAGGACCTTTGGAAGAACAGCCAGTGCTCTTAACCTCTGAGCCATCTCTCCAGCCCTCGACACACACCAATATAAAAGGAAGGAGAGTAACAGTGGACCCAAACAAATGCTAGGGACTCAACCTTAACCAGTTTAGAAGGAATGGCAACAATGAAGGCTCACTGTCCCCACCCTGCCTTAATTCCCCCGCCTAAGGGAAGTTAAGCACCCCTAGGATAAGCCCCACATTTCCTGACAGTGCTCACAACACAGCGACTCAGTGGGCAGTACACTTCCCATCTCTCTACCTTCCCAGGCTAGCCACTTACTTCAGCAGGCTCCTTCAGTTCCTTGAGGCTTTGGTCTATGCCATTCACTTGGCCTGGAAATTTCTAACTCCTGGCTAACTCCTCAGAATGGTTAGTTCTGCAGGTGAGCATGAGCAGCACTCCCTTGGAGAGCCTGTGTCCTTGGCTAGAGCAAGCGATTCAGTTTAGTGTTCCCACAGCAACCTGGCCTCAGCTTTTCTCCGTGCTCACATGTCAACTATGTAGCGTCTGTCAGGGTGGCAGGACAGGGCTTCTCTCACACACCGCTGCCCCTCCAAAACACAGCACAGCATCTGACAGAGTAGAGGTCGCAGAATGACTCAGTCACTGAATGAACACAGGAATGAATGGATGGGAGAATGGATTAATTAAATCAGGTCCGAGCCAGTGAGGATGCCACACTGATTAGAAGCTTTTAATTTCTTCTGTGTCTTTCTGATTTTAGATAAGTGATTATTTTAAAGTCTTACGAGTGTGCCTCACAGTGGTACACACCTGAAATCCCAGCACTCAGGGAGGCAGAGGCAGATGGATTGCTGAGAGTTCAAAGACAGACTGGTTTACAAAGTGATTCAGGACAGCCAAGGCTACAGAGAGAAACCCTGTCTTGAAAAACAAAACAAAAACAACAACAACAACAAAAAAAAAACCTTAAGAGTATAAACTGGGCTGGCAAGATGGCTCAGAGGGTGACACTGCTTGTCGCCAAGGCTGACAACCTGAGCTCAGTCTCTGGGGCCCAGATGGCCAAAGGGGAAAACTGACTCTAACAAATTGTTTTCTGACCGCCATATAAAAATGTGGCATGTCTACATACACATGCACAATAAATACATATATTCAATAAAAACAATTAGAGGCCTATGTTTTTTAAAAGAGTGTAAACTACCTGAAGTTTAATCTCACTTAATAATACTATGGAATTCTCTCTCACCCTAAGGAATGACATGATTTATCACCCAGCCAAAAAAGAATTTTCAACATAGCATAATTCTTGAGGACAGAAAAAGAGCTTAAAAAAAGTACAAATGTGTAGCTCAGTGATACAACTCATGTTTACATGTGATAAGACTGAGCTCAATCCTCAGTACCAATACAGACAGAAAAACAAAAAACACAAAATATATAAAGGCTACCTTTTTGTTTTGCAAAACCCAGAAACCTGTTGGATACCATTTGACTTTTAGCAGCAGTCATATGCCAGAATTTAATTAGGAGTGTAACTCTGACTGGTCCCTAGCCTTTCTTGTAACCCCTTCTCAGTCCAAAATTGAGCCAGTATGGCAGACAGGCTAACAAGACTTAAACCGTAGGGCTGAACCCAAAGAACAAAGATAGCCACACCTCATTATCAGAGCTGGGGCTAGGGAAAAACAGCCAAGGGACTAGCTACAGTGTGGTCAAAAGTCCCCAACAGCTAATTGGTTCTTAGCCTGAAACACTACAATGAATGGCTTCAGAGAGACGGGGGAATGCTTTTTCACCTGCAATTATGTTCTGACTGAAAACCAAGAGATGGAGCTGGCCCATGTGTTGCAGACCTGTAGTCCAGCCCTTTGGAGGCTGAGGCAAGAGGATCACTGAGTTTTAGGTCACTCAGCGTTGGCCACACACAAACTCACAGAGATCCACCTGCCTCTGCCTTCCTGAGTGCTGGGATTATGGTGCCCAGTTTTGACCAGACTTTAAAAAAAAAGAAGTTGGGTGTGGTGGCACATGCCCTTAATCCCAGCATTTGGGATACAAAGGCAGGCAGAGTTTTTGAGTTTGAGACTAGCCAGGACAACAGAGAGACCCTGCCTAGCATGTCTATCTGAGTTCAGTCTCTCACACTCACATGGTGAAAAGAAAAGACACTCACTATAAGCTGTCTTCTCACCACCACAACAATATACACAGACACACACACGCACAGCATGTAAAAACAAAAAACAGAAAAGCAAAGAGGAAGGAAGGAGTAAGGAAGGGGAGAGGAGTGCAAAAAAACAGAAAAGGGAAAGGAGGGGAGAGGAGGGAACAGGTAGTGACTCTTCCCAGTTTGTTTCGATAGATACTGCTCATTTGAAGAGCGCATACACTGACCCTGCGACTGTCTGTCACATACTTCCACCTTCCCACGGGAGCAAAACCAAAAGCAGGACAAGGAAAAGAGGCACTATCCCTCAGCTCCACTAGCTGACAGGGCAGTCAACGGCTAGGCGGCTGCCACGGGTCAAAGCAGAGGCATCAGCTCTCCAGCACTCATCTGCACTCAGGACCAGTGGCTAGCCTGATGACCTATGCTGTGAAGTACAACCGCCATATGCACAAAAGGGCCCAGCCGAATGGGCCAGCAAGGAGACGTACCCCCACAGATGAATTTAGTGTGCTGGGTTACAGAGCTTCAGCTGATAATAAGAGCACTCTTCTGCCAGCTCTATCAGATCTTCATTGGTTTTTGTTTGTTTCTTATTTCTCGCATGGTGTTTTGCTGCATCCTTGTTTTGTGTGAGGATGTTGGAGTCCCTGGAATTGGAGTTATAGACAGCATTGAGCTGCCATGTGGATGCTGGGACTTGAACCTGGGTCCTCTGGAAGAACAGCCAGTGCTCTTAACCTCTGAGCCATCTTTCCAGTCTGTCTGTTTCTTTCAAGTTACATTTATCTGTCTATCTATCTACCTACCTACCCATGTATCTATTTGGTGTGCACACTTGTAGAGGACAGAGGACAACTTGCAGGAGTTGGATATCTTCCACTATGTACCTATACTAAGACCCAAACTCTGGTTGTCAGGCTAGTAACAAGTGTCTTTACCCACTGAGCCTTCTAACTGGCTCTTTAAAATATATCCATAATGAGCTGGGCAAGGGGGCATATGACTGTAATCCCAGCACTCAGGAGTCAAAGGTAGGAGAAATGCCAGGAGCCTGAGGCCAGGTGGGGCTACATAACAACTATCTATCAGACCAGCTTGGACAACTGAGTAAGTTCCCATGTTGCATGCACGCACCCACGCACGCACGCATGCATGCGCGCACACCCTATGACATGGCAACTGTAACCCCATCTCTCAGGAGGTGGAGGCAAGTAGGTCAAAAGTTCATCAGAAACTGGCTACATAGCAAATATGAGGGCAGCTTGGTAACAGGCACTTTCTAAAAAAAAAAAAAGAAAGAGAGAAAGAAACTTTTTTCTGATATTGCTTCAATAGTGGGTACCAGACTGATACCAACTTACGAACACTCTCAGCCCTTTCTCTCCAGGCAATTTAATCCAATCCCTCGACTTTATCATGATTTCCAAGAAGACATTCCTAACCTCCAGCCCATGACTAAGCAGCTTCTTCTAAGGGTCTGCTGGAAATTCCCACTGGCTGACTACCAGCTTCCTCCAACCGGAATTCCTCCTTCCCTCAAGCCTGAAGCTCCTCCCTATGCCCCACTCCCAGCCCACCAACACACAGTCACTAGAGTTCTTTCCTCATTCATTTCCTACCATTTTTAATCACAGGGAGTCAGGCATCATGCCAGGACTTGAGGCACACAGGAGTGATTCAAACAGGCCATGTCCCTGGATCTCAGTATCTATTTCTTGCTTGTTGCTGGCTGATCAGAGACTGATGTGACCTGGGAACCGGGCTGTGGCAAGCCACGTGGTAACAAACAATGGTTTCTCTTTAAGGCACCAAGGACAAACTCTCCAACAATGCACTTGTCTTTCCAACCCTAGACACAGTATGTTACACAGTTTGGCTTTTACTTGTAGTGCCAAGAACAAAGCAAATTTTTTAAAGATTGATTGATTGATTGATTGATTGATTGATTGATTTATTATGTATACAGAGTTCTGCCTGCATGTACACCTGCACACTAGAAGAGGGCACCAGACCATGTGGTTGCTGAGAATTGAACTCAGGACCGCTGGAAGAGCACTCAGTGCTCTTAACCTCTGAGCCATCTCTCCAGCCCACAAAGTGAATTTTTTATTTGAGAATGGTTTTCAATGGACAAACTAACTGACATAGCCTTGAGGTTTTCACCTTTTTTTGTTTTTAAGACAAAAATCAAGATAAATAGCTTTGAGCTCACTATGTAGATGAAGCTGGCCTTGCACTCAGAGATCCTCCTGCCTCAGGCTTCCAAATCGCTGAAATTACAGGCATGAGCCACCAAGTCCACTTCTGGTGCTTTTGTATGCAGAAATCTGCTCACCAGGGCCAGCAGCTCAGTGGGTAAAGGCCTCACCCCCAGGCTTACAGACCTGAGTTGAATCCCCAGAACTAGCCTGTAGGAGAGAACAGGCCCAAAGGCTGTCTGTGGTGCTTCTTAGCACTAAAGCACATGCTGGCCTCCAGGTCTCCACTCTTCTCATCCCCTACTCTCCAGCCATGCCCACTCTCTTCCTTCTTCTTCTCTTGACCTCCAGCTCCCCTTTTTTCCTCCTCTCTTATACCACCTCTCCTTTCTCTCATGGCCAAGTCCAGTCTGCTGGCCACATTCAGTTTCCTACTTTCCCTCCCTGATCTGGACTCTTCCAGAAGCCTCTGGCTATACTCCTCCTCATAGTTATAATACAAATCTTCCTCTCAACTATACCTTGGAGTGGTCATGTCCCTAGTTTCCACATCTGGTGCTGAAACCCTCAGTTTATACAGGAAGCAAATTCAAACAAGCAGTCCTATGACCTCCACACTAGCACTGTGACAAACATATGCCTAGGGACATGCACACACAAGGAAGTAAATAAAAATCTAGCCGGGGACTGGAGAGATGGCTCAGTGGTTAAGAGCACTGTCTGCTCTTCCAGAGATCCTGAGTTCAATTCCCAGCAACCACATGGTGTCTCAAATCATCCATAATGAGATCGGGTGCCCTCTACTTGCAGGCAGAGTACTGTATGAAAAAAAAAAAATCTTAAAAAAAAAAAAAAGTCTAGCCAGGACCAGTGGCACATGTATGTGATCCCAGCACTCAGGGAGGCAAAGGCAGACAGATCTCTGTGAGTTCAAGGCCAGCCTAGTCTACAGAGCAAGTCCAGAACAGCCAAGGCCACACACACACAAAAAAAAAACCCTGTCTCCAAAAACCAAAAAAAAAAAAAAAAAAGAAGAAAAATCTGCTTTCTAGCTGGACCATAACTATGCTTGGATCTATCCTCTAGCTCTTAAATGTAAGATGTAAAGATGTAAACTGATGTAGTCACTTTTTTTTTTTGACACATCACCCTTTTTTTCTTTTGTTGCTATGTAATGAAGGGGCCAGCTGTAAAATAAAGGTTATATACAGATGTGCCTAACTAAAAATACTCATTCATTTAAGTATTTAGAATTTTCTATTCCTGTTTATTTTACCTTATTGTTTTTGTTTTTTGAGACAGGGTTTCTCTATATAGTAGCGCTGTTGTCTTGGACTCACTTTGTAGACCAGGATGGCCTCAAACTCCTCAAACTCACAAAGATCCACCTGTCTCTGCTTCCTGAGTGCTGGGATTAAAGGCTCCAGCCACCAGGCCTGGCCTTCTATTCCTGTTTAAACCATGTGCTGTCCATTATTGAGACTCTACAGTCTTTCAGGACAAAAACTGTGTTTTCGGTATCAAGCAGAATCTAAGTCTCTGAAAATTCATACTTCTATATACATATCGCAGATAACATTCCTTTATAGTCTGGTATTGAAATGCATTTTCTAAATTAGGGCATTTTCTAAATTAATGACTATGTGAGAGGAACCAGTCCATTGTGGGTGGAGCCACCCTGGCTGGTGGTCCTGAATTCTGTAAGAAAGCAGGCTGAGCAAGCCAGTAAGCAGCACCCCTTCATGGCCTCTGCAACGGGTCCTGCCTCCAGGTTCCTGCCCTGTTTGAGTTCCTGTTCTGACTTCCTTGGATTATGAACAGTGATGTGGAAGCATAAGTCAAAGAAACCCTTTCTTCCCCAAGTTGCTTTTGTTCATGGTATTTCATCACAGCAACAGTGACCCTAACTAAGACAGGATGACCAAGATTAAGCCCAGCAAGATATCTCCGTAAGCCAGAGCTTGTTATATAAGCCTTATGACCTGAGTTCAATTCCTAGAACCCAATAAAGGTAGAAGGAGAGAACTAACTCCAAAAAGCTGTCTCTGACTTCCACATGCTTCATAACACATGTGCCCATACAGGAACATCACCCCCCCATGTTTAAATACAACAAATTCTTTTGAAAGTAGCACCATATAAGAAAATAGTATATTAATTTATTTATTTCACAGCCCACATACACAGGCTGGGTGTCCTGAACACCCCATGCAGCATTATAAATGCAAAAAGGCTAAAAAGAAACAGGAACTACAGCTGACCCCTTCTCTCTGAAAATCAACAGATACCTAGCAGGTCACATGTACCAACTCACAGGCTCCTAGAGCCACTCCCAAATGGGCTCCCCTCAGAGATAACCACTCCTAGCATGTGTCACACGGGGCTGCAGAAATCACTGATAACATGGACTGTACCCCGTTGGAATACAGTCTGCCAGTAGGAAGCAGCGAGGCGGCAGGACGGCAAGTGCAGGAGAAAGCACTTGCCTCATACGCACAATGCCCCATACTCCTGAAGACCAAAACAACAACAAGTCCAAAATAGAAGATCTGAGCTGGGCAGTGGTGGCACACAGCTTTAATCTCAGCTTGGGAGGCAGAGGCAGGCAGATCTCTGTGAGTTCAAAGGCAGTCTGATCTATAGAGAGGGTCACATGATCTACATGACAGCCAGGCTGTTATAAAAACCAAAAGAAAAAAAAAGTTGTTTTGTTTTAAATGGTCTTTGATTTTCTTCTCAATATCTCTTAACTTTGGCAAATTCAAGAGGATTTTTTCCTTTTCCAGTGGTCCCAGGGGTAATCCCCAGGACTTGTACACATTAGGCAAATGCTCTATGTCTCTGAACTATGACATTTCCCAGACCCTTTCCACTTTTAATTTTGATACAGGGTCTTGCCAAAGTCCAGGTTGGCTCTGAACTCACCCTGGAGTCCACACAGGCCTTTAATTTGTAATTCTCTTGCCTCAGCCTTCCGCTTGGGATTACAACCCCACATATACCTGCTCTGTTCTTTTAATCACAATCTTAAAATACGAAAGAAATAGAGAGAGGAGAGGTGGGAATATACCTTAGTGGGATCACACTTGCTAAGTGTGATGAGGCTCTAGGTACCGTGCAACCACAAGAGAAATAAATGAATGAAATAAAAGAAGACTTAACATATACGTTTTTAAATAATCTGGATTTCACCTTCAACTACTATAAACTGTTTTGTTTTGCGCAGGGTACTGAACCCAGGAATTTACACATATGCAGAAAAGCACTCTACTATTGAGCCACATGCCCCAGCTTACTTTTTAAGTTAATACAAAACAGAGTTTGAAGCCAGCCTGGTCTACAGAATGAATTCCTGGACAGCTAAGACTAGACAAAGAAACCCTGTCTCAACAAACAAACAAACAAACAAACAAACAGAAGACAAAACTGAATCTTTATGTAGGGCAAGTGAAATCCTTTTATTATACTACATACGAATTCTCAACAATACCAAAAGCTCTGATTCAATTTCTCCTAAATGTTTTCTGGCTCCATTGGTGGCTCTACCTAAAAATCATCCCATTATGAATTTGCACAAGTGAATTTCCAAGAACTTGAAAGGCAAAAAGGACATTTCCCCTGTCCAATTAGCAGTACCCGATTCCCCTGTTTTCTTTATTCTTTCTCTTTTAATTTTGTGCCCCCATCCCGCCCCTTTCTGAGACTCATTTTATCAGAGGGCACTGCATGCCCTCTTCATTTCTCATACAGGAAAACCAGAAAGTCAGTGCAGTGAAAGTAGACTCTGCGGTATTACTGGCTTATCTGGTAAGAGTTCCTTGCAGTTGACCTGTCAAACACTAGTGATTACTTTACTGCAGGTCAGACTTGATAGCTGCCCTCACTTACCCTGAAAATGGAGTGGGAGATAAGCAATTGTTTGTCAAAGGTTTCACTGCCATAGTAACTTAGAAACACCTGTAGAGTCTCCTATACATCCACTCTTCCCTGAAAAAGTGTCTGGTTGCAGTATGCAGAAAAAATGCACACAAGCACCTGTAGAGTCTTCTATACATCCACTCTTCCCTGAAAAAGTGTCTGGTTGCAGCATTCAGAAAAAATGCACACAAGCACCTGAAGAGTCTCCTATACATCCACTCTTCTCTGAAAAAGTGTCTGGTTGCAGTATGCAGAAAAAATGCACACAAGCACCTGAAGCGCCATGCAGCCACATCTAAGCAGCACAAACCCTAACATAACAATGTCCCGTAGGTAGGAAGTTCTGACTGCTACGGCAGAGGGCATGGGTTCCGTTCCCAGCAACTACATGGCAATTCACAGCCATCTGTAACTCCAGAACCAGGAGATCTGACATCCTCTTCTGGCCTCCACAGGCACCAGGCACACATGTGGTGCAAAATACATACATGTAGGGAAACACTCATACACATACACACACAAAATATAAATTTTTCTCTCTCTTTTTTTTGTTTTGTTTATTTTGTTTTGTTTTCCAAGACAGGTTTTCTATGTGTAGCCTTGGCTGTCCTGGACTCACTTTGTAGACCAGGCTGGCCTCGAACTCAGAGATCTACCTGCCTCTGCCTCCCCGAGTGCTGGGTTTACAGGTGTGCGCCACCACACCTGGCTAATAGAAATCTTTTTAAAATGTTATTTTGCAAAGTTTCTAACTGCTAAGCCATCTCTCTAGCTCCAATAATTTTAAATTTTATGGGCATGGGTATTTTGCCTACATGTACATACGTGCACTATGTGTGTGTGTGTGTGTGTGTGTGTGTGTGTGTGTGTGTGTGTACCCACAGAGGCCAGAAGAGGATGTTGGATGCCCTAAAACCATGGTTACAGATGGTTGTGGGCTGCCATATAGGTGCTGGGAATCAGACCTGTGTCCTCTGAATGAGCAGCCAGTGCTCTTAACCACTGAGCCATTTCTCCAGCCTTCCAAAATAAATATTTTTAAAAAACTCATACTTGGGGATGGAGCCATATTTCAGCAGATAAGAAAATTTGTTACTCCTTGAACCATGCATAAATCCATTTCTGGGGTTCTGACATTCTCTTTGGTCTCCAATGGCACCAGGCATGCACCTGCATGCAAATTAAAAAAAAAAAAATCTTACTATCATAGCCAGGCAGTGGTGTCTCATGTCTTTAATCCCAGCACTTCAGGAGGCAGAGGCAGGTGGATCTCTGAGTTTGAGGCCACCCTAGTCTACAGAGTGAGGTCCAGGACAGAGCTTCAAGGAAACCCCATCTTGAAAAACCAAATCAATCAAATAATAAAAATAAAAATTC
The DNA here is from genome assembly GCF_907164565.1 of Psammomys obesus. Lineage (NCBI taxonomy): Eukaryota > Metazoa > Chordata > Mammalia > Rodentia > Muridae > Psammomys > Psammomys obesus. Next base: position 22,147,730 of record NW_026596034.1, read on the forward strand.
TTATTTATGTTAGGTATGATGAATCTTGACTTGGGAAACTGAGTCTACGAAAATTCCAGGCTGTCTTGTGCTACACAAACACCTGAAAAACTCATGAGTATGTTTTTACTGAGACAGGTTCTCTCAACCACACATGTGATACTGGTTGTCCTGGAACTTTAAATTTACGAAGATCTGTTGGCCTTTTACTCCTGAGTACTGCAATTAAAGGTATATGACACCATTCCTGATGGCATGGTTTTGTTTTTGTTTTTTGTTTTTTTGAGATAAGAGTGCACGATCAGAGATAAATTACTACAGAAGTCATATCATCTGAGTTTTCTACAGCTTTGTTGATGTTGTTTTTTTACTTTCCACTCTTACTGCTAAGATCAGGCTGGCCTGGAACTTTTAGCAATCTTCATGCCTCTGGCTCTTGAACGTTTGGGACTGCAGGCATGCTCTACACCTGGTCTTTGTGTGTTTTGTTTATTTTTAAAACCTTTGTTTTAGATTTATTTTAAATTATGTGGAGTGTTTAGCCTGCATGGGTGTCTGTGCCTGAGGAGGCCAGAAGAGAGTGTCAGTCTCCCTGGAACTGGATGTATTGGTATTGTGAGCCACCATGTGGGTGCTGGGAAACCAACCCATCCTCTGCAAGAACATCAAGTATTCTTAACCACTAAGCCATCTCTACCCCACCCCAACTTTGTGTTTTTGATACATGGTCTTAATATGCAGCCCAGACTGGCTTAGAACTTGCCATCTTCCTGCCTATCTCCTGGGTGCTAGTATTACAGGCAGCATGTACCAACCTCACCCAACTTGAATTTCTTTACACACACACACACACACACACACACACACACACACACACACACGTGCACACATACACAGAGGCCAGTGAGGTGGCTGATGAGGTAAAAGTACCTGCTGCCAAGCCTGGCACCGAAGTTCCATCCCCAGGATCTACATGGTAGGACTAGCTACCCCTGACCTCCACATTCATGCACACAGAATAAATAAAATGTAAAAACTATTTTTAATGGAAGAGTACAGATGTAGCTCAGTTCATATAGTGCCTAGTATGTACAAGGCCCTGGGCACAAGTCTCAGTGCCTTATAAAACAAGACATTGGTGGTACACTCTCAGTACTTGGGAGGTGGAGGCAGGAGGATCAGAAGTTTAGGGCCATCTTCTGCTAAGATGCAGTGAGTCTGAGGCCAAATCTCAATAAATACATTGAATATGTAAAGGATTAGATCCAGAGTAACAATTTCACAGGAAAAGTGAAATAACCACATGGTATAAGAACCTTCTTTTTAACAGAATTTTCATTTATAAAATAGGGATCCTACCAACAGAATTGCCTACAAAACTCTCTACTTCTTGGCCCCCAAGAACGTCCTAAGTTCATAGCCCTAGAGCATTAACTTTTCTCCTGTTCTCTGTAAAATGGGTGTCCTCAAACTCTTGGGTTGTCTGGTGTAGTTTTTCAGAAGGAAATGAGTTTCCTTATAACAAATGAATCTAGCTTCTCCTACTCCTAATCATCTTTTTCGTATCACTCCGTGTCATAATAATGTTGTGTCTTCTTTTTCTAGCTTAAGAGCCATTTCTTTCAACTGAATGATCTTCCATGAAGGAGTCTTTGTGTCCACAGATCATAAAAGGTACTATCGCAGCTGGGTTTGAATTCTTCCTCATGTATTCTGTCCTTAGCATGATACTAAGAACAATGTACATAAATGTGAGATACCTTCCTTGCTGTCTACCCAATGCAGTTTTATACCTTTACATTTCTGTCCAGTTCTTTAGATCCGGCTGCAGCCTGGAAGGTGAACTGTTTGCATACCCACTCACCAATGCCCATCTCCCAGCCACGTCTTTCGCCACCGTTCAGGTGTAATAAAGCCTTGACAGGAACACCTCATCTCATCTTTTGTTTCCACAAGTCCATCAGTTTTTGGTTTTTTTTGTTTGTTTGTTTGTTTGTTTGTTTTGTTTTTTTTCCAGAGCTACAAAGGTAGGCCAGGGCTGACCAGGATGCACCACTTGGGGCTGGTAGAGTAAACCAAACGCTTATAGGATGTTCCTTTTTCAAGCTTTTACCTGAACACGAGTTTCTTATATATTTGCTGCCTCAAAGAACCATCTCATTCTACGCGACGAGTCCTTTGTCTGAAGTTTCCACACCTCACAAATCCTCATCCACAAGGCGCCCATCCTTACACAGGTGGGGTGGTCTGCTCCGCACTGGGCGGGGCAGCCTAGGCGTTCACATCTGTATAGGGATGGGTTGGGTTCAAGATCTTACAGGATCCAACATTCTGCGTCCGTAAGTGCAGGTCCTACCTCTGAGGTAGAGAAAACGAGCTTGGGGCGACCCTCGTACTCAGTGCAGCGCACATACTGGCTTTCAGCACAGCCCCCCCCTAGCCAGGGCCCCGCGTATACTCGCCTCCGACCTCAGGAGCCGGGCGGCGGCAGAGGCCGGGCCAGCGCCCGCGCCCGGCCGCGCCATGCCCTCCTTCGCCCTCACCCGCCGCCGGCTGCCTCTTACCTGGCACGCTGGCATCGCCCGCCCGGAGCCGCACGCGAGACCATGGATCCGGACGGGTTTCGGAGGCCGCCCGTCCACCTTGAGGGAGGCTAGCGCGGATGCGCGGGCGCCGGAATCCAGCGCACCGACACCGGGAACACGCCGCCTGGTTTCTAAGGAACAGGGGGCTCTGGTGGGGAGGGGCGGGGCGGCCGGAGGACAGCGCATGCTCTGTGACGGGGGCGGGACCCCGCGGGGAGGGGCCGGGATGGAGAGCTGCGCATGCTCGCGCCTTAGGGCGGCGCTTGTGAAACGGGCTGCGAGGCGGCTGCTTTCTTGATTTCTGCGGTGGAGGTATTGATGCTAGGGAGCGTCCAGCGTCGGACTGGATCCTATTTGCCGACTGGCATCAAGGATGTAGATGCTTCTGAGGTTTTTCCTGGACTGAAGGAAGGTCTGGACAGCGACCTATGTCTGTAGAAGCCCAGATATCTCCAACTGGTCAGATTTTTTGACTCGGAAAGATTGGTTTTCCTGTTTGCTCAGGTGTCACCGTGTCGCTTCCTCTGGGCGTTCTTTGGTTGTTCCTTAAATGTCATTTCTCTTTTAGACTGTGATCTCAGGTTACCTTTAACTCCTTATGGAACCTGTGTTCCTCCAAGGAAATAGATTTTGTAATGCGGCCATCCTTTACCAGACAGCTGTTAGGGTGAAGCCGGTAGACCCTAGTGCGAAATTGATTCTGTAGAATGTGACTGGGGTTTATTCTGTGTGGGAAGACTCTCCTGGTTACTTCTCAGCTGCAAAAAGGGAAGGATCCCAGCCCTCATCCCACAGCAGGCCGGGGTGGCAGACTATGCCTGCTGACCTGAAGGGAGCTCTGTGACCCTTTTACCAGTTGTAGGACTGGCCACCATCACCACTGTCTGTTGCACCTGGGCAGGTTCCAGAGTGAAATGAAATAACCTCGAACCTTTCTCTTCAAATGGGCCTTTATCTCCTGTCCACTGGAGACAGAGAAGATCAGAGTTAAAACGCAGATGCATTTTATATTTCTTGATGAAGGTAATTCTCTAGATTACGGTTTTTCAGCAGTGATACTACTGCCATTTGAAGCCATTGTTGAGCAGAACTGTTTGCTATAGGATGGTTAGCAATATCCTTGGCTTTTACCCAGTACATGCCATTAGCACACAAAGCCAGTTGTGACTACCAAAAGTTACCTTGTGCTAATCTGATTTCCCATTTCTTCCTCTACATTAACTCCTTAAAAATTGTAGGTGCTTGTAGTGGTGACACATGCTTTTAATCCCAGCACTTGGAAGGTAGAGGCAGGTGGATTTCTGAGTTTGAAGCCAGCCCGGTCTACAGAACAAGTCCCACAACAGCCAGGGCTACATAGAGAAACCCTATCTCAAAAAACAAACAAACAGAAAAAAAAAAGGAAAAATTGTAGGTACTGCGGTGTAGCCTAGAGACAGAGCATTTGCCTAGTGTATATGAGAACCTGGATTTTAGCCTTAGCACTGCCAAACAAAACCAAAAGCATCTATAAGATGCCACTGAGTGAAACATTCTCTAGTAATGCTGATTTAGGAAAATGCAGTGTTACGCTGCACACTTTAACTCAGGGCCTTTAGAGCTTTTAAATAGCTGGTGATTGATTTTCACTATCATCATCCAAGAGTTTTCCTGATGTATAGACCAATGAAAATTCCCTTTTCAAGAACATGTCTCCTTGATCTATGACTCTGGTTCCTTCAGCAAACCTTATTATACTAACTTAAGGCTGGCTATTCATGCTGACTCAAGCAGCAGGGAAACTTCATAAACCCTCAAGGCACAAAACCCCACCAATCCCTAAGCTCCCTCAAACTCAGGACTTGAAATCCCACCAATCCTCACCTTGGAAATTTCTGACCTAAAAAGCTCCATCCCCTAAGAAATCCTATATAAAGACTGTGTCTGCGCAGTTCCCTGCTGTCCTCTCCCAGGTGCAGGGGCAGCCAGCCCTAGATTTGTCCCTCCACACCCTGGAACCTCCCAATAAATCTTTTTTATGAGTGTTGCTGCTTTGTGTGACTCTCTTATCAGAAGAAGACAAGAAGCAATGAATCTAAAAAGGGAAGAGGCAAAAAAGTGGAGTGGGGTTGGGGCTCCTGAGCTCCTCAACTCAGCTAGGGATACCTTCCCGAGAGCTGCAGTGCCTCTTCTGAGGAGGCCTCCTCTCAGAGCTCTGTGGTTCCTGGGCTCCCATGTCGTAGGATGCCCTTCCCTAGAGACATTGTCCCACCCCAGAGCTGTGTGCTTCCTGGGCTCCTATGTCTCAGGATATCCTTCCATTGGGAAATATTATCCCCTCATAACTGTGTGGTCCTGGGCTCTTGTGTCCCAGAACAGCCTTCCATCCAAGCAAGAAAGCCAACATTAGCTACCACCTGCTTCTTTTTGTAGTATCATTAACTATCATAGTCACTCCAATCAAAGCTTGTTTACCTTGTTTCTTTAACATTCAGTTACTCATCTTGTGCCAACATTTATCTTGTATTTCTCAACCTTGACTTTTATGTATTTATTTATTTTGTGGACTACTGGTCGCATCCTAGTTGCTATCATTATCGTCTCTGTGGTCTTACCTCATGGTAGATACTAGCATAATTTTTTGTATCTGCACAAAGCTTTCTGCACAAAGCCCTAGTTTTATGGGTTCAGGAGACCCAGTCAAACAAGGCTTATGGAAGGACTGTGACCCTATTTGCTTAGCCCTACTTATGCATGCTATCATTCCGTAGTTGCAATGATTGGGCACATTAACTTTACCTTTTAAGGCTGGGAAGCAAGCCCAGAAAATCAACTTCCCTTTTCTTTCTTTGTTGCTAGGGATTGAACCACAGGATTTATGTGTGTGAGGTGTCCTGGTTTCTTTTTCTGTTGGTGTGATAAAATACCCCAACAAAAACAACTTAAGGGAGGAAGTTTATTCGGCTCACAATTCCCAGTTACAGTTCATCATTATGGGTAAGTCAAGGTGAAACTTGAAGACATTAAGTCATACTACCTCAAGAACAGGAAACAAGGTGCTGGAGAAATAGTACAGCAGTTAGAGCACTTGCTGATCTGGGTTCAGTTCCCAGCACCCTTATAGCTCATAACTCCAAATCATGCACACAAACAAAACATACAGATAAAAACAACAAAACCAAGGAGTAATGTATGTCTACCACTGCTCAACTCGCTTACTCAGTCTTAGTTCATGATCCTCCGCCTAAGGAATGGTCTGTACATTGTAACAGGCCCCAGGTCAGAGACACCATTTTAACCTTGGAACCCAGAAATAGACCCTAACACCTGCCAAAATGGAAACAAAGACCTAATAATCCATCAAAAACCTAATTCACAGTTCCAGAATCTTGGAAAGTCTCTAAATATACTTGGTTTGTTGTGGGTTTTTTTTTTTCTCCTGTAGTTTTGTTCTCAATAATTGTTCTTATAACTAAAGAGTGTCAAACAAAATGTAGTTTTTCCACAAAAAAGGCAAAAAGTAGTGAGTCTTGGATCTGTCTGATTTAGGTAAGTGTCCCATGCTGTTGCCAGCCAGCAATACAGACTTTCTGTTAGACTCTTAACAGTTTCTGTGTGTCGCGCTGCAGAGATGGTTTAGTGTTTAAGAGGACTGACTCTTCTGGGGTTCTAGGGTTCTCTGAGTCTAGTTCCAACATCCACAGACAGCTAATGAATGTCTTTAATTCCAGATCCAGGAGATCTGACACTCTTTCCTGGCCTCTGAGGGCACCAGGCACACATAGTACCTAGACATACATGCAGGAAACAGGCTAATACAAATAAAATAATTTTTAAAAAATGAGTTTCTTTTTGTTCTCTGATGGAATTACTTGGAAACATTCTGGAGGCTCCAGTGAGATGAATGTCCAAAACCCAAATAGTCATCAAGCAATTTTCCTAGACCAACCCCGTATCTAGGTCTATAAAACTTCAGTCATCAATCCAGCAATCCTGTTGCTAGACAATAAGCCAACAGAACCTCTCCACAATTGCCTAGAACTGACTGATATGGTCCAATCCATCGGACCTGACCTAACAGAAGTGGAAGAGGTACCGTACACTGATGGGATCAGTTCTGTTCAAGATGGAATCAGGTATCCTGTGGCCACAGTTATCACCCTGGACAGGACAGTTTGGGCCGAGTCTCTCAGCTGAGGAACTTCAGCTCAAAGGGCTGAGCCTCTGGCATTCACCCAGGCACACTGCTGGAGGAAAGACGAATTTATAGCGATGCACACAGATGGTATGGATTTGTCACAGCCCATGGCCATGACATCCTCTATAGGGAGAGGGCTTCTCACCTCAGTCAGAAGGAAATTAAAAAAGGAGGAGGAGGAAGAAGAAACAAAACAAAACAAAACAAAAAACCAGCTATTAGAGGCCACAGAGCTGCCAAACGAGGTACCCATTGTGCTCCACAAAGGGCATCAAAAGGGGGAATCCCCAGAGGCCCAAGGAAAACAGGGCAGCAGACATCCACCCAGAAGGCAACCCTAGAACTAGTTGGGCCTCTTCAGATCTTGGTCACCCCAAACCGAATTGCTCAAATGCCCAAACTACACACAGAAGCCAAATGGACAGAAAGGAAGATGCCAAGCAGAACACAAGTGGTGGTTCTTACCAAAAACACTGTTTCTTGGAAGACAAATGTTTACCAGACGCCACCAAACCATCCACTCAGGGGCATCCAAATCTGCTGAGTTCCTCAGGCCCAGTTACTACATCCTTCAACTAGACAATTTTGTCAAAGACATTACGTCTAGATGTACCATTTTTACAAAAGTGAACCCCAATGGAGGAAAAAAGCTCTGGAAGGAAACCACACTCAAGAAATCACTCCCAGAGAACATTGAGAAGTAAACTTTACAGAGAGAAAACTCATACTTCTGACAGACAATGGTGACTCACACCTTTAATCCCAGCACTTGGGAGGCAAAGGCAGGCAGATCTCTGTGAGTTTGAAACCAACCTAGTCCACAGAGCTAGTTCAAGGGCAGCCAAGGCCTACACAGAGAAACCCTGTCTCAAAGACCAAAAAGGTTCTTGGGTATAAGTATTTGTTTTCATAGATACCTTCCCTGGATGGGTGGAATTCTATCCCACCCAAATGGAGACAGCCTCATTAGTCACCAAGAAACTCCTTCGAGAGTTAATTCTTTTTGAGTTGTCCTGATAGGCCCCGCAATAAGCCCAAAGGGCTACTCATCAGACCATTTGGGATTCTGCACCCTTACCCATATCTAGGCCTGCACACAAGTTCTAGCCCAGCAACCTTGTGTGGGTAAAGAGGATCTGTGTGCTCAGTGGGGTTGCGAACCCAATTCCTTCTGGAGGCAAATTGACTCCTTCATGGTCCTACAGAGAAAACCATTACAATCTATCTGTAATTTTGCTAGTCTTGGGCAGTGCAATCCCATATCTATAAAAGTTTGAGCTTGGCAAAAAACTGAAGGTCATTATTGGAAAACCAACAAAACTTGGGGAGTTACGCAGTATGTGAATGGTCAGGACCTAGGCAACTTATTTACTATCCAAAGAAAACCTTCCCGTGGAGTCATCCAGTCCATTGGTCCAAACTGGCTCATCTTGGTAACCCTAAAAACAGCCTCCTAAGGTTGCAAGCTCCAAAATTCCAACTTTCTCAGGAATTCCTTTGGTAACTAAGATGGGAGAAGTCAAGGAGACAACAAAAGTCAGCTTCTCAGTATTAGAGATACTGAAAGAAGTATATCAGTTCCTAAACCATTCTCAACCCAACACAGGTCTCTTAGTCACTGTTCTGTTGCTATGTAGTGACACCATGACCATGGCAACTCTTATAACAAAACAACAACATTTAATTGGGGCTTGCTTACATTTTCTGAGGCTTAGTCCATTATTATCATGGTGGAGGACATGGAGGAACTCTAAGACATGGTGCTAGAATGCAGCTGAGAGTTTTGTATCTGGATCCACAGGCAACAGACAGACTAGACTGGGCCTGGCTTGAGCATTGAAACCTCAAAGTGCACCCTGAGCAACATACTTTCTCAAGGCCACACCTACTCCAACAAGGCCACACCTCCTAATCCCTGTCAAGTAGCAAAACTCTCTGATGAGCAAGCATGCACATGTAATTCCTATTCAAACCAAAGCTGGACCCCCCCCCCCCATATACTGGGATTAGAACTCATCAAACAAAAAAGCACCACTTCCAATCTGCAGAAATATGAGGTTTTTCTATACCCATTCTAGCTCCCAAATAATGACACAGAGACCTATTACATTTATTAATAAGTTGTAAAGCACTAAGCTGGGCAGACATTGATCTATTCTAACCCATTTATACTAGCCTGACTCGACTTCCCAGCTACTTGCCCCATGCTACTCGCCATCTTAAGTCTTGTCTTCGTTGCTTCTGTTCCATATGTCTGTCCTGACGGCAACTCCCTCATTGAAACCTCCTGTGGCTCCTGGCAACCTCATGGCCTCCTTCCCTCAACCTTCTTCTCCCTTCTTCTTTCTCCCTTCCCCTTCCCACCTCCCCCTTCCTTCTCTATCGTTTTCTACCTGAGACCCCCTGACTGGGATCATTCCTGCCTCCTCTCCTCTCCTGCCCAGCTAATGGCTGTTTATGTCTTTATTAACCAATCAGAGAAAATGGAGAATAATGTCTTCCACTGATACACTGAGACAGGAGATTCTTCACAGAAAAGACAATGTCCATGTCCAGACTGCAATCAGATCTCTGGGCACATAAATCAGAACCTGAATATACAGCGCACCAGACCATCCCTCAACATCTCCCCCTTTTAGTCAAAGAAAAGCTCTTTTTTTTAAAAAATATTTTATTTATTATTTATACAGTATTTGACCTGCCTGCCTGCCTGCATGTATTCCTGCATGCCAGAAGAGGGCACCAGATCTCATTTTAGATGGTTATGAGCCACCATGTGGTTGCTGGGAATTGAACTCAGGACCTTTGCAAGTATAGCCAGTTCTCTTAAACTCTGAACCATCTCTCCAGCCCCCAAAGAAAAGCTCTTATAATAAACTATATACGGTAAGAACAACTATGAAAACTATCAGGTAAGAATTACACTCACAATGTCCAATTTAATTTGTATTTGGAAATCTTAGCGAAAGTATTCCACTGTCTATTCTGTCTTGGTGACTTAAGAGTTTTGCATTTAAATAATTTTTATAATTTGCATTTGTCAACCTGTAAATATCTTTTTAGGCCTAATATGTTGAGACTGTAAACTATCTAGCCTCCAACCCCATCAGAGACCTGAGAAGGAATAAATATTACCTGAGTGGATGGGGAGTGCAGAGCAAGCAGCTTCCAAACCTATAGAAAACTATAGAGACAGTTGGCTGCCTGGACAGTCACCCAAGATTCCTCAGCAACATTGGGGCATTATCTTTGGCCTACACTTAACAACCAGTAATGAGCTAGTAATTCTTTGCTCATAGCCCTCAAAAGCACTTAACTCTGGTTGCAAGATTTGGGGTGAACACCTCCAGAATACACAGTTGGCAGTTTTGTTCTATTTCCACAGAGTCAAACAACTAGGGGCCAGTAAGACCTTTAGTTTTCCAGGACAGGGTTTTATGTAGCCCAGGCTGGTCTCAACCTTATAAGATGACTGGCCTTGAAGTACTGACCCTCCTGTCTCCACCTCTCAAGTTCTGGTATTATAAGTGTGTATGTACCACTTAACACAAGGAAGAAAAATGAAGATTCCTTTTCAGGTTTATATAGGGACTGGGGGAATGGTTTAGTGGATAAAGCGGTTGCTGTGCAAACATGAAGATCTGGGTTTGACTCCTCAGTATCCACATATAAAGCCAAGCACAAAACCACACAAACCATAATCCCAGTACTGGGAGGCAGAAAGGAGAGGATCTCAAGGACTGGCCAGATTGGCAAGTTCCATATTTAGTAAAAGACCCTGCCTGTAAGCTACAGATAGGGCTCAGCGGTTAAGAGCAAGCACTGCTCTTGCAGAGGACTAGAGTTCAGTTCCCAGCACATTGGGCGGTTCAAGCTCCCTTTAACACCAGCTCTGGGAGTTCCAGGTCCCTCCTTGGACTCCAGAGACACCTTACATACACATAGTTAAAAATAGTAAAGAGGGGATGGAGAGATGGTTCAGTGGTTAAGAGCACTGTCTGCTCTTCCAGAGGTTCTGAATTAAATTTCTAAGCACATGGTTGCTCACAACTATCTGTATTGGGATCTGATGCCCTCCTCTGGCATGCAAGTGTACCACAGATAGAGCACTCATCTACATACATACATACATACATCTTTTAAAAAATAGTTAAAAGAGCCGGGCACGGTGGTGCATGTCTTTAATCCTAGCAGAGACAGGCAGATCTCGGTGGGGTTGAGGCCAGCCTGGTCTACAAAGTGACTCCAGGACAGGCAGGGTTCTTGTTACACAGAGAAACCCTGTCTCAAAAAACAAAACAAAATCTTTAAAAAAAAAAAAAAAAAAAAGTGGAGTGAAATTGAAGACGACACCCAACAGTCCCTAACACTTTATATACATATACATGGGAAATACACCTACACACACACACACACACACACACACACACACACACACACACACACACACAAAATGGCTTTCAGCCAGGCACCATGGCGCATGACTGTAATCCCAGCACTCTGAAAGGCACAGGCAGGCAGATAATTGTGAGTTCAAGGCCAGCCTGGTCTACAAAGAGAGTCCAGGACAGCCAAAACTACACAGAGAAACCCTGTCTTGAAAAAAGCATCCTATAAAAAGGATGTGTGTAGGTCACACACATTTTATATGAAAATTTTGAATACCTAAGAATTTGACATATGGAAGAGAAAGTCTCCTAGAATTCCTTCCCTGTGAATACTGAACACATACATTCTTTACAATGTTTTATTTTAAACTTGTGTTTTTTTAAGCTTGTTTGAATGTGCATATGTGCACCGAGTGCAGGTGCCCTGGGAGGCCAGAGGTGTCGGATCCTCCTGTAGATGGAGTTACAGGTATCATCAGCTGCCTAACGTATGCTAGAAACTGATTCGGGTTCTCTGAAGAGCAAGTGCGCTCTCTCAACCGCTGAACCATTTTTCCAGCCCTATACTTTATTTTGACACAGGATCTCAATTATATAGTTCTAGACTGCCTGGAACTCACTCTGTAGCCTGGCCTTGATCTGCTTGCCTCTGCCTCTTAGTGCTAGAACTAAAGATGCACACTATCCCACCCAGACCCCACACTACAATTTTTTAAATTAAAAAAAAAAAAGATATTTTAAATATTTAATTACAAATTTTTCCTTTCCTTTTCTTCCTCCAATCCTTTCCATGTATCCACCTTGCTCTTTCAATTACCGTGGACTCTTGTTTATTGTTGTAACATGTGTTGTGTGTGTAAATATATATTCTGCTGGGCCTGTTACTTTTGTGTGTGTGACTTCAGGACTGACCACTTGATAGAGGATAACCAATGTGAGGGCTCTTCCCTGAGGAAGATTATTTCTCCTGCTCTCAGCATTCCTTAGTTGCCTGGATGTAGTTTGTCAAATATTGGGGTTCCATGAGACCTCCGCCTCTATTGGTGCTATCCTCAATTCAGGTCCTGTTTGGGCAGCCATGTTGAGACTTCACGGGTGTCGCTTCTTTGCCATTTCTAGATAAAATCTCACAGCACACCTGTTCTTCTCGCTTGTACCATCTTCCCCGGACCCTCTTGAGCTATGATTCTTGAGCTTTGGTTTCAGGCTGTGTTGTAGATCCATCAGTTGGGGCTGAGCCCTATTTCATTAAAATATCACTTTTGTGGAGAAAAAAAAAAGATACTGTATGTAGACCACCTTTCTGAAGTTGAATTTGTTGTTTTCCTTGTCTGAGAGCTATTTCAAGAGAGAACCAGTTAAAATCCCTGTGCCTTTTGGAGTCTTGCACAGTTGAAGTTTCAAAACTCCTTGAGACACTAAGACGTAGGAAGCCCCCAGCCCCAGTAAGAGTCTGAACAGACACAACTGCTCATGGATGTGTATTTTAATAAAAATAATTCTGTCAAAATACAACAGGAATTTTTTTCATCTCAAGTACAATTTAATAGGATGTTTGTGTTAGAATTCTGTCAACCCTCTCACACCACAAGTTTCATGCTAATGCCGAGTATCAACTTGCAAGGACAAAGGCAGAACCAGTGTGCACAATGTAGAAGATGCCTATTTCAGCTGGAGTTGATAATGAAGGGAACCTATGCGAAGAGGTGGGCGCTGGGACAGCCAGAAGCCACCATGTGGCCACAGGTCCAAATGCCTGCGATTGGTGGTGAAGTAGGGCTCTGCTGTCCAGCTGCCAAATGACATGCATACCTGAGTTGTGAGCAACCAAAGGAACGTTCAGCCCCAACAGCTCTGCCTCATCTTTGTGCTTACGGGCTGGGAAGGTGCTGGGGAACCAGGCCATCCTCACTTCTCCAGCCTGTGATGTCCTTGTTCTACCAGCTTGCATCCAGCCACAGGCCCATGAAAAAGGGGTCGGGGCGTGCGACTGAGTGGTCTGGCAACTTGGCTCTTGCTCTGCAAGGAGCCACCATCTGGTGCCACAAAGGGAAGGTGAGTAGGGAATGCTGCTCCCTCAGGGCTGGACAACCCAACCCAGCCAGGTCCTCCTCCTGCACACAAGGATCAGGTCCAGCCCTTTTACTAAGTTGCTTCCAGGAACTCGTTCTCACTCCAGGTTCCTGGAAACGGGCTACTAAGACCGGGGTGCATACGGGGCTCCTCTGGCAGCAGGACTGGACTAGCGACTGGCTCCAGCAACTTGATTTTGGCCCTCCCCATAGCTTGTGGGACAAAGGCATATGTCCCCAAAGTGAGCTGTCCAGCTAGGACAGAGAGCCCCTCTGGAGAGGAACAGAGTAAACAACTTGGACTCAGCTGAAACAGTGAGATAAGGCACAGAAAGTGGGGAGGTGGCCATGGGTACTGAGTGTGAGCCAGGTAGACACACAACCCCACGCAGCACACAGCAGTCCCGAGCCCTCCAAGGCCCTCTCAGCCACTCTACAACCCAAGTCTCAGCACCCATCCCCCCTTGTCACACTCCTAAAGGTACCAGCTGCTCAGGCACTGCTGAACTCATGCCAACCGAGCCCCTCACAAAGCTCATTTTGCTTTAGGTTTAGACAGGGCTGTCTAACTCACAGGAATAGTTAGTTACTCCTGGCTCTGCCACTATTTGCTGTGTGGCTTTGGCCAAGTCACTTAATCTCCTGGGCCTGTTTCTTTAATTGTAAAAGGAGAGAACTAGTAGAGATGTTTTCTAAATTCCACTGCTCTGCAAATGCCTCTGGTTTTCATTTCCAAATGTGAGGCTGACCACTCTAACAGCCTGATATTTCCAATTTGAGTTTGGAGCTTGGGTGTTACAGCCTTGGACAGGATGAATTTCCTTTACACAAAACAAGACTTCGTGATGAGCTGCTAACTAGGACCCTGACAGGAAAATGTAGTAGCCTGTAGAAATAGCCCCTAAAGCAAAATTTTGGAAGATCTCAGTCAGGGTCCTAGTCCCTCACTGGCAGATGGTCTAACTCGGTTTTGTCCAGCTGTGGGCCTTGTGAGGCCTGGTGAGCTCTCCCACTGATTTCTGTGCCCACCAACAAAACACAAGCTCACCTAGCCTACATACAGACAGAGACTGGAGGCCCACTTATGGCTTTGCCACAGTTGACCCTAATCTTTGCAGAGGCTGCCTGGGCTTTTCACTCACCCTGTGAAGTAGGTAAGATCCTGGCCCTTCTAGGTCTCCTCTGCATAGCCCCTCCTCTTCCTTGGCAGACAGTCCCCTCCACAGATGGCCCACCCTCGTCCTGGCAGCATCTCAGCCCTGTGGTAGTGGGTTTTTTGTTGCTGTTGTTCCACCAGCTGTGAGGGTCCATGTGAAACAGCTGGTGGGACATTTGTAAGGCCCATGGAGTCTTCTCTTCCTAAGAGTTGCTGGGCCCAAGCTGTAGGGAAATCAGGACCAGGAAGTCAAGGTTTCCATCCACTTTGGAACCAGTGAACCAAGAATCAGCCTTGAGGTACCAACTTCACAGAAAGCATCAATCCCATCAGAGTTGGGCAGTGATGGTGAAGACCCAGGCAGGAAGAAAGCAGCCCTGTCCTTAAGGGCCTCTGTCCTGGGAATGGAGTCTTCCTCTTGGCAGCCTGGCATAGAGCAGCTCTTGGGTTGAAGGCAGGTAGTTTCCAGGCAATCAACTGAGAGTAATGAATTATTTGGCCATCTTAACAACAAGAAAAGGCAGGGCATTGAGATGGGAGAGAAGGGCAAGGCAGGCAGTGAGAGGCAGGGTAGAGTGGTAGACAGCGTGCTGGCTACAGACCCTGTGTTCCCTTGCTTTGCTGAGTGCCCCAGGGCCACCTCACTTCCCTGAATCCCTGAACCTGCAGTTGTTTTGTCTACTTATAAGGGGCCTAGAGACCCATACCTCTTGGGATGCTGCGAAGCAGCTTAGCCTGACCTTGTCCACCAAGCAGCCTCCCCAAAACCCATTTTGATTTCCTGGGCAGCAGCTGGACCTGTGGCTCAATAAAAGGGGAGCCTAAAATAAACAAATCACTTGACTGAAGTGACAAGAGATGATTTTTTTTTTTTTTTTTTAATGAGTTGGACTCAAATAAAAACACATGGTGTCTGGACAGCCTCACCCAAGAGGTGCTGGGCCACTAGTGCTACGATAAATACTGTGTCTTTTTTTTTTAATATATATATTTATATATATATATATAATCTCATTTGTTTGTTTGTCTTTTTTACTTATGAAAATAATAAGCTATCATCAACCTGGATAGGCTTCATTACTAAATTAGCAGAAACCAGCTCAGCACAAACTCTCCCGAGATAAACACTGGTGGCTCAGTCAGGAGGAAAATAAAAGTTTAAAAAAGAAAAACAAAAAACAAAAAACCCAACTTCTCCTCAAAACAAAATCTCCTTTAAAGGAGAAGCCGCTACATGAGTAACCAGCCAATACTGTGTCACAGGCCGCTGCACGTGGAAGGGAGAGGAAGAAGGACAAGAGGGCAAGGAAAGAAGGGAGAAAGGGAGGATGGACCGGCCGGCCAGGAAGGAGGAGAGGACTCTGCCCATGGCTTCCAGGTCTCTGTACCAGGTGCCTATGGAGGGCAGGGTTGTTCCAGCCCTAAGGCTGAAGAAGGGCTGGACAGAGCCAGCCAAGAAGGTCAGCTAGTGCAAGTAGTCATCAACTCTGGCAAAGGAGCAAGATCCCAGGCCTGCTCGGGCCATGAGCCGTAGACACTCAGATGCCTGGCCCAGGGCGAGCATCAGAGGAGGCTGCTTTGGCAGGTTCTGAGACTCTGTGGAGGAGATTACAAGATATGGTCAGTGCCTAGTCAAGGACTTGGGCACAGGTCAAAGTTCCCTAGAGGTAGATGGTGAGATTAAAGGTATAGAAAGAACTCTTGAAAGAGTGTTCAATGTTTGAGTGTCCCAGCCACCGGGCCATAGCCCTGCATTCCTGATAGGATCCTTAGGATCTTGGTCTTCTCTAGAGCAAGTAAACTGGCTTGACCCATGGCCACAGAATAGCAGCCAATGAACTCAGCTGGGCAGGGGTAGGTTAGGGTTAGGTTTAGTCCTGAAAAGCCCAGGAGCCCTGTGAAGGCCTATTTCTAGGAAGGGGGAAAGTGGCCACCTCACACTCATGAGTTAGCTTTTGCTTTAGATGCACTCACCTAAAATGGCGCTGTTGAGAGCAGCACAGACAGGCTCCCTCTGGATGGGATCAAGCTGATGACCAACTGGGCAGCTCCAGGGGTCTGAGTATGCTAGTAAGCTAAAGGCATCCTACGGGACAGAGCACTATTGAGAGGGATGCAGCATATTATACACAGTCACATAGCTTCAGGGGACGACAGAACACTGCATGGGGCCCAGTGAGAACTCGATATACCCAGATTAGAGTCAGGCAAGGCTATTCCCTCTTTAGATTCTATGTGGGTGGGGTACACCCTAAACACCCCACATTCCACTACATTGCAGACATGCCTAGAGCCCATTCTGGTCTATTACTACTACCCTTACATGTTCCCAGAGCCCCGATCTCAAATGGGAAACTGCTCTGTGTGAGGACTTGACTGATGCTATACCTGTAGCATCTCCGTGTGAGACAAATTCTTGCCATACTCTCGGCCCAGCTGCTCACTCAATGCCTGCAACTCTCGGCCAAACAGGATGATCCTTTCTGTGGCAGCCTGGTTGCCCCCGCAGAGCTGCCGCCGTGGATGCCCATCGTCTGCACCCAGAGGCGAGCAGAAAACACATTAGAGGATGAAGAGGGAAGGACAAGAAGGACCCCACAAAGCTATAGCTTTTGAAAGGCAGGCAAGCGCTGAGAGTGCAGGTCGAGCAGCCTAAGTCTACCTGGCATAGAGACCAGATGTGGGGCAAATCTTGGAAACTTCCCGCCCTGCACACATGCCTGGCACTAATGAGGTCCTCATTCTTGAATTCACGTTAGCCTTGAAGGGGTTCTGGTCTTGGCAGCAGGCATGGACCTTCCTACACATTGGAATCCACCTTAAGGATGCATCCAGGAATGACCAAGTAGTGGACTCAGTCCACTGAAGTTTCTCAAGCTGCCAGAGCCTGCCATCTTAGCTGCCATTAGGAGGAGTGGGTATTAGGACTGTATGTTGCCCTCTCAAGGAACCTGGGGGCTGGGTCATACCAAGGAGCAGTACTTACCCATGCTGGACTCATCTGTCTGTAGGTCTTCATGCTTGTAGGCACCATTGACAATACGTGTGGATATGCTTTCCAATACACCATTGGGATAATGTTCTGCCTCCATCTCCATTTCACTGTCACTGTGGAGAAGAGTTGAGATAGGAGTTGGGCCTCCACACAGGTTTTGGTAACCAATGCTTCAAGTAAACTCAAGGAGTTTACCTGAGGGACTATAATGGGTCCTATAATGGCATCAAACTGAAGGACTGCCAGGAACGTGAAATGATAGCCCAAGCTTTCTAGGCTCCAAAACTCAGCCCCTAACATATTTATCTCCAGGTGATTGTTACATGAGTCCCATTCTTATCCCAAAGTGGGCCCTGGCTCTCCTATGAGTTGACATGCATCTTCAATATATCCCAGTCATCCTACCAACTGAACTGATTGGATATCTCTGTGGCCTTGGCTGGGACCCAAACCAAGGTCAGCTTTTAGGCATGTCTAGGGCCTGTTGAAAACCATCTGGGATGGCAGCCTACAGACCAGGTCACCTGGCTGTCCATGAGCCTGATTCCATAAAAACTTAACAGCAGACCCTAGAGGTTCTAATAGGCCCAGCCTCCTGGGAGGAGTCCTTGTGTAGGCCACCACGTTCTCAAGTCTGGCAGGGTCAGCACCTCCAGACAAAGTCAGAGCCAAGGAAACTGACAGCTACATCTTGAGCAGGGACCAAAGCCAGAACCAGTGTTTGGTCTGACCTTTCAACGTGCTGCAATCCAGGCACAGACCTACAACAAAGGTGAGGGTAGAGGGCAGAAGGCAGCATTTAAAAGAACAGTGGTAGCTCCAGCAGGCACAGAAGAGAAGCAGAGTGGAGAGAGAGGACAAGACAGGCACCTGGTCTCCTGGTTACTGGTACTGCTGTGGGGCTGGGACTTGGTGGAGTCTGTTGAGTTGGACTCGGAGTAATTGATGGAGGACGGGGAAGAGGAGGACGAGGAGGACGAGGACGAGGAAGAGGAGCTGGGTGCGGGGTATTTACTGTGGTTTTGTTTGTTCTTGGTGGATGCAACGCCATTGCTGCAACTGGGACTGTCTGCTCCTAGAAGCCAAGTGGGTCAGAGAAGGGATGTCAGAAGTGGGGCTCTAGGAATTGTCAGAATGGTCCCTTTCCCTTCTTCCCGATCCAGCAGCCAGTTCTAAGCCCACCACAAGGAAAGATATGTGGGATAGCCATTCTCCACACCAGCTCTTCCCAAAGAACTCTGGAAAATGGCTGACCTGTGTTGTGTATATGGGAACTACTGGGGCCATGTCGGGGGCTGAGGCTGGGGGAGCCAGGGTAGCTGTCCTGGGACTTGGGGCTTCGGGAGCTGAGGCTTCGGACCTCACTGTCGGTGCCATTCACCATCTCCACAAACTGCCGACACCTGTGAAGGGAGGGATCAGAGGACTGAAGTCCTGGCCCAGCCCGGCCTGTTGCAAGCTGAAGACCAGGCTCTGGAACTGTGAACCTGACTTACTTAAGCATGAAGAGCAGGTTGGGGTTGTGCTCCAGCAGCCCAGGATAAAAACGCTGGGTTGTTTCAATGGCTTCACCCACCCGGCCTTCCAGCACCAGCTTCTGGATTTCTATAGAGAAGAACATAGCTGTAAGGGCTGATATTGCCCCTATACCCCTGGCTGGCTACAAGCCTGGAACATGGCCAGACTGAAGGCAGGGGATAGTCAGAAGTCAGGTGGGCTGGCTCTTCACACCCTGATGGTTGGAGAAGCTCACAGAAAACGCTGAGAGAATCTGGTCACCTAGGACCACAGCAGAGGCTGTTTATGATCAGGTATCATGGAGTCCTCAAGAATACAAAGTGACAATAGCCCAGAGGTAGGAGGTGAGTCTAGAAGTCCACTCCTACAACACACAGGCAGCCAGGGAGCTGGTGAGGGGGCCCTTGGCTGTGAGACCATGGTCTTGGGACAGCCTGAAGATGCCTCTTTAGATATATTGCTCTCTCTTTAGGCCCCACAGGGGTGTGCATTGGCTTGGGCTAGAGCCCACATCTTGACAATCTGTAAATGCTGCAGTGTGCTCCATACTGGGAGAAGAGGTAGACTACCTCACACTGGTATCTCTCATAATGGCACCTCTCTGGTCATCAGTGTCTTGCTACTGCCTTCTGGATCTTGCCCCAGGACCTGGTGCATCATGCTCTGACTTCTGGGTCTAACACTCTTTCATTTGTAGATCCCGAGTCTAGGCTAGGATACCTTTCCATCTATCTAGCTGAGCACAGCTTCTCTAGGAGACACAGACATGTGCACAGACACAGACACAGAGGTGATGGGAGCAGAGAGACAAAGACAGGCACATCCATACAATACACCACTCGCCCACATTTTCCTCTCCTCCTATTACCACACTGTGTGGATCCTGTTCTCTACCCCACCCCTCCTTCCATTAAAGGGTTCCAAACCCACAGAATACTAGGAGAGACGCCTTTGGTTAAGAAAAAAATAGGTTATCTACCAAGGGTAAGACAGAGGCAGGGAACAGGCATGACAACAGTCACAGAGCATGAGTTCTACCCTGTCTGAGCCCTGAGTCCTCTCTCTGGCTAAGAACAAGCAAAACTATCAAGCTTGAGTAAGTGATGGGAAAGGCAAGTAGTGGTGTAGAAAAATGCAAAACTGCTTTTGGATGATCATCAATAGGAGGCCAACCAGAATCCAGGATTCAGGGGACAGGGAGAGGAAACAAACATGAAAGAATAGGACTCTGCCATGGCAGGACCAGGCCTACACCTTATTTTCAAAGTGTGTTAGGGAGACAGCTCTGAGACCTTCTGAGCCACTGGCTGCCATGTGGCAGTTTTATCTTAAATGAAGGATAGGAACAGGGCCTGGAGTCAGCAAGTTAGTCTCCAGGATGGTAAGGTTAGACTTAACTCTTGACAGGCTATCTAGAAAGGGCAGGTGAGAAGGCACAGGGCGAGAAAAATTAACCTTACTTTGTCTGTTCTTTATGGATGCCTGTTCTTCCTGAATCGGGGTTTCAGTCATTCGGGCAAAAGCTGTGGCTGTGGCACAATACCCATGATGCACCAGGTAAGACGAGACCATGCTAGAAAAAAAGAAGAGCTTAAGGTAACACCCAAGAACCGCATTTCTCATGCAGCACTGGAGGGGGACAGACTACATACATTCCCATGAGGTCTCCCTTAAACATACCTCAGAGGTATGAACTCGAAGGGGACAAAGGAAGTGAAAACTTTCCTCAGTGCTCATGCTGTCAGCAGGAGAGGGGCTGGTCACATCTGTGCTTACATGTCAGAGAGGCTACAGTTCTCTGGAATTTGCTGCCCTCAAGCTCATAGAAATGGCTGTCTTCTGGTAGACCGCACCAAGTCCAGATCTGGCCAAGGTGCTTACCCAAGGCTGCCTAAAATGGCAACTAGCCAGGTATGGAAATTGCCAGGATACAGAGGATACCTGGCACATCCACACTTGACAGAACTACTAAACTTAAACAAATGGTGAGAAAGGCGGGTGGCACTCTGGAGCTGCCTGTACTTGACGGAAGTATCTCTGTTCCCAGTGAGCCTGCCATATGGTAGCACTGGCTCTAGAGATGTAGTTCTCAACCTGTGGGCCACAAAGCCCTTTGGGGGTCGTATGTCAGATATCCTGCATATCACATATTTACATTATGACTCATAACAGTAGCAAAACTGCAGTTTGAAGTAGTAGTAGTAGTAGTAGTAGTAATAATAATAATAATAATAATAATAATTATTATTATTATTATTATTATTATTATTATTTTATGGTTGGGGATGACCAAAACATGAGGAACGTATTAAAAGGTCACAGTATCAGGAAGGTTGAGATCCACTGCTGTAGAGGACAGGACGACTATGGGCCAAATTAACTCCACAATGTACCATGTATTGGCAGCAACAGGCTGCTTTGCTGGGAAGACACAGGCACAGCACAGCTGACAGAAGCTCAGTCTTTGTGGAAGGGCACAGTGTACAATAACAGTCTAATCCCAGTAAAGCTGGCTAAGAATGCCATAGGTGTGTATGCACATGTACAAAGGGGAGTTCTCATGACCTGTGTGGGGAAGAGCAAAGACTTATGGGGGATGTTCTAAGGCTGTACACCTGTGGCTGTCTTCTTCTGTTTTAAGAAATAAATGAGATAGTACCAACAAGATGCCTGGCATGGGCTGGAGAGATGGCTCAGTGGTTAAGAGCACTGGCTGTTCTACCAAAGGTCCTGAGTTCAATTCCCAGCAACCACATGGTGGCTCACAGCCATCTATGATGAGATCCTGTGCCCTCTTCTGGCATGTAGGTGTACATGCAGGCAGAATAATGTATAAATAATAAATAAATCTTTAAAAAAAAAGAAAAAAAAAGGATGCCTGGCATGAACTGAAAATAAATGTAACTTCTTACTATAAAATTACATATTACAGAATATCAGAATATACTCCTTTAAAAATATACTTTTTCCTCTTATTTTTGTGTCAGTTTTTCAATAAAGTTTTAATATTGGACAAAAAATATACTTGTGAATAATAATTGTAATTATAATTATCATAAGCAGAAGAGCAAAGTATGTTGAAAAAATATGGTTTAGATGAGCCTGTATGAACATCAGCTACCTCTAAAAATGGACTTCTTGGGGATAAAGAGATGGCTCAGTGGTTTAAGAGCACTTGCTGCTTATACAGAGGACCTGGATTTGGTTCCCAGACGCTCATAGACACTTGTAACTTCAGTTCCAAGGAATGTGATAAACCCGCTTCTAGTCTCCACTAGATTCAGGCACACACACAGTGCACATACGTACCTGCAGGCCAAACACTAATACATAGAAAATAAAAATAAATAAACATTTAAAATAAAATAAATATATTTATTTGACTGATTAATAACACTTTAGAGAACACTATTATTTAGAGGACAGCATTATTTATTTATTATTTTATGTATTTGAGTGTTTGCCTTCATGTATGTATATGCACTATGTTTATGCTGGTGCCTGCAGAATACAGAAGAGTGTGTCAAATCCTGTGGAACTGGAGTTACAAATGGTTGTGAGCTGTCATGTGGATTCTGGGAACCAAACCTGGTCTTCTACAAGAGCAGCAACTACTCTAAATCTCTGAGCCACATCTCTAGCTCCAAAATTAACTTCAGATATGTACATTTCTTTATTATGAAAGGGTTACCTGCAAAAGAAGCAGGGGCTGGAGATTCAGATCAGCAGTACGTGGTTGCCTAGGATGTCTAAAGATCTGTATTCTACTGCTCTCACAGAAAAGGGAGGGAAAGGGAAGGGTCAGGGAGGATGATAATACTCAGTCTCCCCAGGGGAAGCCAGCCAGACACAAAGCTTGTGACAAATCTATCTCCAAGACAACCTAGCCATTTCCAATATTTATAAAACAAAGCTATGTGAAATAAGAGAACACAAATTATAAGCAGGTCTTGGCAAATGTTGCATAGGACACATATAGGCACATGGATACATACAAACAAAAAACATCCATGTGTTGAGCGAGCCCAGATGCTGAAAGTATCTCCACCTCTTTTCTTGCCCAGCCAGAAAACATATTGTGGGGAATGACATTGCTCTGTCCCTCAACTGTTCTTACCTGCTGGGCTGGGAACCAGAGGTGGTCATAGTGTTCTTCCCAACAAGGGTCTGGCTATCTGCACCTCAGCCCTTTCTTAAGGCTGCCTTAGTATCAATCTCTTAAGAAAGGAAGGCTAAATACTAAGGATGTGGCACAATGATAGTTCTTTCCTAGCGTATGTAAAGCCCCGAGTTCAATTTCCAGTACAAGAGACAGAGAACAGAGGAGAAAGGTAGGGGGTAGGTGCAGGTTGAGGACACTGAATGAGACTGGATGAGAGAGAATTCATTTATGTTACACTCCTACTCCTGACGCCCCCTCCCCTAGTGCCTTTACAGAACAACGAAAAGGGTTAGCAGAAGCCAAGCTAACGCCACCTCCTAACAGGCAGGTAATTAGTGGCTATTGCTTCACCCAGATATGAGCCTGGCAAGCAAAGTAAAGACCCAAACTTGGCCCCCTGCTGGAATCTCAGCAACACTGGCTTCCAAGACAATTTAGAGCTTAATTAGTCAAAGAGCCTGCTAGACTGATCCTAGGGAAGATTCTTTACCTGATATCACTCTACCGTGGACACAGGGGTAAATGGCTGGATTCTGACCATGTAAAGTGATCTCAAGCCAAAGACTGGCAATACGGATTTTTTTTAATGGCTTTTCTATGTAATCCTGGATGTCCTGGAACAGGACCACGCTGGTGTATAACTCAAAGATCAGCCTGAATGCTAAAATTAAAGGCTTGTACTACCACGCTGGCAGCAATATGGATTTTTTTTTTTAACCTTTTTCCTTTTATTACTTTTTGTACATCATGTTGCCTGCAAGTATGTCTGTGTGAGGGCATCAGATGCCCTAGAACTGGAATTACAGAGAGCTGCCATGTGGGTACTGGGAATTGAACCTGGGTCCCTTCAAGGAGCAGCCAGTGTTCTTAATTGCTGAGTCATCTCTCCAGCCCTGCAATATGGATTTTTTTGTTTTGTTTTGTTTTGTTTTTTCTGGACAGGGTTTCTCTGTGTAGCCTTGACTGTCCTAGACTTGCTTTGTAGACCAGGCTGGCCCTGAACTCACAGTGATCCACCTGCCTCTGCCTCCCTAGTGCTGGGATTACTGGTATGTGCCAAGGTGCCCTGTAGTGCAATATGGATTATTAAAGCAGAAAGAAAATGTCCACAAAAGAATAAACTATAGTAGTTCTAGATCATCTACAGAATAGCCCTGTGAAGGAACACAGCTGTGCTGGTGATTTTTTTTATATTAATTATTTTGTTTTGTTGTTGTTTTTAAAGATTTATTTATTTATTTATTATGTATACAGTTTTCTGCCTGCAAGCCAAAAGAGGGCAACGTATCTCATTATAGATGGCTGGGAGCCCACCATGTGGTTCCTGGGAATTGAACTCAGGACCTCTAAAAGAGCAGCCAGTGCTCTTAACCTCTGAGCCATCTCTCCAACCCTGCTGTTGTTTTTAAAGACAGGGTCTTTCTACATTGCCCTGACTGTCCTGAACTTACTATGTAGAGCAAGCTGGCCTTAAAACTCAGAAATCTGCCTGCCTTTGCCTCCCAACTTCTGGGACCAAAGGCCCATGCCCAACCTGTGCTGGTGATCTTACATACAGAAGCCCTGTGAGCTGGCTAAGGAGAAGGTTTATTTTTGTTTAATTGTTATTTATTTTAAATTATGTGTGTGTATGCAGTCCATGTGTGGGTTTGTGCAAGTGAGAGTAGGTGTCTCAAGCAGCTGAAGATATCAGATCCCTCTGGAGCTGGAATTACAAGTGGTTGGTTGTGAGCCACCTGACATGGAATTGAACTCAGGTCTTTTTGCAAGAGCACTGTGTACGCCTAACTGCTGAGCCATCTCTCCCGCCCCAGGCAAGGTTTAACTAGCAGCGGCTCCAAAGCCCAAGGAGGGAGATGTCTGCTGATAAGAGGTAGGCATCAACAGCTGGACTTTCTGCCAGTGTCTCCTAGAAGCATACCCCACTGCTGGAATTGTCGGCAGTTTGCAGTGCTACATAGGTCTACAGTTACCATGAGGTCTGGGGGAGGAGGGTAACACTCACTTCTGCAGCACCGCCTGCCACTCGCCAAGCCGGGCACTGATGGGAAAGCCATGGACTGTGCCCTGGACTTTGGCACGCCACTCCCGCATATAGTCCTCAATGTCGAACAGGAAGGGCTGCTGCCCAAAGTTGGCATCCACAATCTCTCCAGGTGTCTGCAGGCCTACAGTGGGGTAGAGGTTGGCCTGAGGAGAAGAATGAATGTCAGTCAGGCTCTAAAGGGCAGCAGGGCTGCAGGGCTTCTCCTCGCTTCCTTAGCTCCTGCCAGCCAAGACGAGGGCTGGAAGAGAGTTGCATGGCAGAAGCAGTAGGGATCAATCACATTCAATCTACCTCCCCAGTGGAAAACCATACCCAAAAGTTTGAGGGGAGAAGAAAAAGAAAAGCAAGCAAGGCTCTACATGGACAGTCTTCTGCTGTTCATCAAAGGCCCCCATGTCGTCAAGGCTTGGGAGTCCTTACAGAACTCAGCCAAGGGGCACAGTGACAGACAGGGGTGCACATCCTTATATATGTAGCAGTAAAAACGTGCTATGTAGTGACTTATAGCTTCTCCTGAAAGAGATGCAGGGCCAAGGACCCCTTGACTAACAAGGTACATGAGGGGATAGGATGACACAGCAGATGAAAAAGAACAGGCAAAGATATGGTGAGTTGCTGCTGGAGATGGTAATGGTGAGAGGCTGCTCCTCTTCCTGTCAGAGGCTTACTCAGCAGAGGCCTTCTGGCCACTGATGCACGGAGCTCTCTGCTTTTACCACCCACTTTCCACGGCCAGCTTCAATGAGACCACACCTTCAGTGCCTTCTGTAGCTCCTACTGCCAATGCTCAAAGCTTCACCCTCCTTCTCCCTATGCCACTAGACACCATTTTCCCAGGCGCCCCCATCCATGTTTTTTTTGTTTTGTTTTGTTTTTTGTTTTTTTAAAGATAGGGTCTCACGTGGCCCAGTCGGTTTCAAACTCACTAAGTAGTTGAAGATGACCTTGAACTGACCCTGCTGCCTCTACCTCCCAAGAGCTAGAATTACAGGTGTACACCGCCACCTCTGGCTCTCTTGTACCCTTTTCACCTTCTACTCCTCAGGCAATGGCTTACTCATTAAGTACCACATATGTTTTGGGACACATGGGGGGTTCATCCCATCATGAGGTCAAAACCTACAGACTCTGTTCCTTTCTTTTCCTCCCATCTTCCACACCACAGGCAAAGCCCACAGGGACATTTCCCAGTCTTTTCAGCACTTGACGGCACGCTGCCCACACTCACGTCTGTTCATTTCATGTCATGTCTCCATACCTAGATGCTTCCCCAGCAAGAGTCAGAATTCTTCTGAGTCTGCTCCCTTTGCCTAGGACAACAGCCCCTTTCTGGGGCCTCCAGGTAGGAAGGAAGGAATCTGATGCACAGACAGGAAGTTCAAACATGACTGTGGGTACTGCAATTAAGATTCAGAGGCCCCACGGGAGCCCTCTTTCAGACTGTTTCTCCAAGGACCACATATGGATATAAGCTAGAACCACTGCTCAGATGTAGCCTATGGTAGCTCAGTAACCAAGTGGGTTTCTCTAGTAAGGGGAACAGGAACTATTTCTGACATGAACTCAATGACTGGCTCCTTTACCTCCCTCCCTCGACCTCCGAGGGAGGAACAGTCTTGCTAGGCCACAGAGAAGGACATGGCAGCCAGTCCTGAAGATACCTGATAAACTAGGGTCAGATGGAAGGGGAGGAGGACCTCCCCTAGCAGTGGACTTGGAAAGGGGCAGGGAGGAGATGAGGAAGGGTGGGACTGGGAGGGAATGAAGGAGGGGGTTACGGCTGGGATACAAAGTAAATAACCTGTGATTAATATAAAAAAAATTAATAATAAAAAAAATTCAGAGGCCCCCCAGCTCACAAATACACTTCCTGGGGGCACAGTGGGATACCCAGGATCCTAAAACAGCCACCAAAGTCAGCAAAATACTCCTTTTCAGAACCAGCCAGGGCACACAGACCCATGCCAGGCTCCAAGAATTTTGGGTGAAGGCTCTGCATGTGCTAAAGCCTGTACCACTCAATAAAGCAATAGGATAGAAAAGATAGGAATGAATCCCAAACTAAACTAACAGAAAACTCTATCCCTTTCTAAGAAGAGAAAATCCTACAAAACTCATCTCCCAGGCTTCGGGGAACCCTGAATGGTAGCATTCTAGGTTTCCGGGGGGTGTCGGCTTTCCTCAGGGGTGCTGTATAAGGACCAGATTCCTAAAAGTTCAGGAACAATCCCTATAGGCCACACCCCAGTCTACTGGCTGGAAGTCACAGGCATCTAATTCAGACCAGCCTGTGCCACGAAGTTACCCTCATTCCACCACCATCCCCTTAGCCCCACCCGCCACAACTGCCTTAGAAAATGCCACAAATTTCTGTCACCTGCTAAGAGACGTGGAGGAAGACCAGGCCTTGCTGCTGAAGAAAGAGGACGGCCAGCAGGTAACCCTTACTGGTACCCTCAAGCTGGCAGTACATCACACATCCCTGCTTGGGGAAAGGGCCAGACTCCACACCCTGCACTTGCAGGTACCATGACCCACCCAGACAGCCCTCATTAGCCCAGGAGAAGGAAGACCCATCTGTAGTACTTACTGGGAGATCTGTGAAGGCTATACCTGTGAAGAGGAAAGAACAGTGATTAGTGATTAGATAGGAATGGCCTGTTGGTCTCTAGTACCTCTATGAACTGAAGGAGCAGATGGTAGTCAAGCATGTACATGGGCCTGGTAGTTTTAGGCCTGGGCCTTCCTCTTGCTGGGTAATTTAACCAGAAGGGAAAGCAGGACCTTAGGTAATTAATAGCCTATGAGTTTCTCACTTTCAAGGAACATCTATTAGAAAGAATTAAACCAAGTGATCTATCTTCTGAGGCTCCTCAAGCCTCTGATCTAACATGTCTTTACAGAAACCTACTGTGTGCTTTTATCCCCTTTATCATCTATTACCCGATTCATTCCTCATGTCAATTCCTTGGCACAGGCATCCTGCTCATTTTCCCATTTTCCAGACAAGGAAAGGAACACTCAGAGGGTAAAGGAGTGACCTCTGGTCACTGAGATGTCGGTAGTGGTGAGTTTGCACACATCCCTATCTGAGCCCAACACTCCAAGATGACGGATATGTGCTGCTCATCTTTAGTCCTAAGTCCTCACAAGTTCCTTATTACCCAAGCTCTGGCTGATAAAAGGCCTGTGCATCCCCCAAACCCTCCTGTCAGGAGAGGGGAATGCATCACTAGAGGTGTCAGATTTGAGCTGCAGTAAGGGTGGAGGTCATACAACTACGAACAGTCGAGCAGACCTGAGCAATATCTACAGGAGCGGGGCATCAGAATGTGAGGAGCCAAGGAGCCTCTTCCAAGGCCTCACAGACCTCTCTCTCTCTCTCTCTTTCTCTCTCTCTCTGTTCCCCCAATAAAATCTTCTATGACGTGGGAAGATTCTCCAAACATCTACCATTCTAACTCCATGAAATTTCATGATCTTAAAAATGCAAAGGGCAGGACTTATTTATATTTCACTAAGGTCTCAACAATACACTTGTGGACCAGATGATAAAACATGAGCTTCAAGCTGACTTACTTAATTCCTGTCCCTACCCCTAGTAGTAGGGAGGGAAGTCAGGACCTTGACCAGGACAAGCAAGTGTTCTACCACTGACCTCTACCTCAAGCTCTTTTTTCTGATTTCAAAACATTCTTGTTAAGATGACCTTGATGGCCCTGCATCAAGAAATTGGAATTATAGTCTATGCTACTAGGCAGAGCTTAACTGATGTTTTGGGTGGGGTGGGGTGGGGAAGAAGATAAACCTATTTGCTGGCCTTTTTCTGTTTCTTTTGCCTTGTTTTGTGGTACTAAGGACTGAACTGAGGATCCTGAAGACAAGCAAGTGCTGTACCACTGGACTACATCTCCAGACTCACACAAGGGGTTCTTTTGTTTTGTTTCAAGATGGGGTTTCTCTGTGGAGAAACTGTCCTGAAACTCACTCTGTATACCAGGCTGGCCTCAAACTCAAAAAAGAGATTTGCCTGCTTCTGTATCCAGAGTGCTGGGATTAAAGGTGTGCACCACCACTGCCTGACCTACACACTGGGCAAGCTCAATTACAAATAGGACTCAAATCTTGGCCTTTTCCTCTTCTAATATATTGGGTATCTTTATTAAATGATACTTGTTTCTCAAACTTTGGGTTTACAGAAGCTTGAGATGAACAAATATCAAGAAATAAACAAGAACACAATTTTTTTAAAAGATAGAAAAAATATGCAATGTACTAACACGAAGTTTAATCAAATGTATACAAGTCTTTACACAAGTTCCATAAAAAGCATTCACTAGACAGATGACTACAAAAAATGGCCTGAGGGGACCTGGCTAACAAAGAGTTTGTGAGCCTTTGGTGGTCCTAGCGCACACCTATAGGGTCTAAAGGAGACATTAAATATACAGGTACTATAGGTACAGCACAGTATTCTCCAAATCTTATGTTCCAAAACAGAAAACATGCTGTAAGCAAGATGTGGACAAGCTAGAGGGATGTGAAAGGCAAGTACCGGAACGGGTAGGACTAAACCTGGCTGTAGACAGGCAGACAAAAGGATACATGACGAGTGAATACAACAGCCCCTGGGATTTTGGCACCAGGTATACCCAAAAAGGGAGAAAACACCTGGAGTCAGAAAGCAGAATGAGGATCAAAGAACCTTAGGATCTTGCCAGTGGGACACCAGCAACTGCAACTAGGTGACAGTCAGTCTCAGGAGTTTCTCCAGACGTGCACCAGGAGAAGCTCTGCCTCTTGACTTCTTCTCTATCACCTACTTCCCTGTCCTTTCCTCATGCTCTGGGCTGTGGTATACAAACTGCCCTACTGAAGAAAGCTGGCTTTTAGTTGCTCATGCCCAATCAACAGCAAACTTAACTCCCTTAAGGCTCTTGATTCTGCGCTGGCTCACCTCCTAGAAAAGCTACACAGGTTGTAGGAACAACAGCCAGAGGATATATACTGCCCCAAAGCCAGGTAGAAGCAGGGCACCGTTTCCATTCCTGCAAGCTTGGTGGCCTGGTTAGTAAGGTACTGTTGGGTCTTCTCCTTTCAAGAAGCAGGGTGTGGCTAGAGCAGAGACTTTTGCAAGGCAGGCAATCCAACAGCTAAGGACCAAGTTGGACAGTTTGGCCATATACTAGTCAGTACCTGGTAGGACAAAGCATCAGAATAGTCAAAGTCCCTTTCTCTGAATTTTTTTTTTTTATGTTTTAATTAATTGATTTTATTCTTGTGTATGTATGTGTACTTATTCTTGTGTACTCATGTGAATAAGGGGCACACATATGCCACAGCACATGTGTGGAAGTCATAGGAAGTCACATCCCCATGCAACCATCTTGGGGTAGTTGCACAGCCCAGGGTGGCCTTTAACTCATAGAAACCATCTTGCCTCAGCTCCTGAATGACAGGATTTCAGGCATATGCCACATTTAACATGTTCTTTCTCTTTCTTCTCCTAACCCCCATTCTATTCTTATAGTGCTCTGAAAGACTGGCCTCAAGCTCATTATATAGCTGAGGATGGCCTTGAACTTCTGCTCTACCTACCTCTACCTCTGCAGTGCTGGGATTACACGCATTCACCACCATGTCCAGTTCAAGTTCCACTGTTAAATTTCTATACATGCACAGAACAGTTCCTTTCAAGGAACCCATCAAACCACAACTTTCCCACTGCTATACTCCTTCACTTCACCTGCTTAATATCCCACTAGTCCCGCTCCTTCCTCACCTTTCCCTTCTCACAAGGTCACCCGTCCTATCTACCCTGCTGGACATCTATTCCCATCTCTCATTAACCTCAGGATAACTGCCTTTTCTCCTGGCCCTTTTTTTTCAGGCCATCCTCCTGTTTCTCTCTGGATTTTCATTTGTAACTCTGTCAACACTGCTGTATGTTAACCATAAACAGGCCAGAGTCCTGTCCCTATCTGACTCCTTCCTGTCTGCTTACTTTCCCTAGCCTGGCAGCCCCAGTGTTACTTTCAGTACCCCAACTATCAGAAGAACTGGCCAAAGTCTGGGCCAGATTATAGGCATGCAAATCCTAACTGCTGATAACTACACTCAGGACCCTCAAACTACTTCTCCATCAAGTACAACAGACAAGACAAGCCAGGTTCATGACCAGAATACTTACTGCTGCACCCTCAGTAACCATCCTGGGCTTATACAATAAATGCTGCTGAAGGGACAGGTTAACAACAGGCATGCGCACCTGTTGCCTTCCATTCATCTGAAAGGGTTCCAATGGCTGGAAATGACTGCAGTTCCCCAGAGCTGTGCAGATGCTCCGTGAGACTACTGTCACTTCAAGGCCTGCCCTTGAGTCTTTCATCAACCAGAAGCAGCCTCATGGGCCAGACCCTCCAAGGTCTCCTATGCACCTACCAAGGCTGTGGCCATTCTTGGTGTAGAAGCAGGTGCCATTGATGAGGTTGACACAACAGCCGATCACATCCCCTGTGGTGAATGTGGGACCATAAGGCTGGCCAGTCCCCGAGGAACAGAAGGAATGCCCATCATCGCCATGGTAACCATAGGAATGTTTGTCCCAACCTGTGAGGAAGATAGCAGCAATAGCTGAAAATAAGTACTTGATAGAGGCTCTGAATGTCTTAGTTGTACTCCCCAGAGTCTTTGCCTATGTTAGCCAGGCACTCAAGAGTATGACCTTTCACAGAGATGCCTAGTTACATACTCTGATAGTGAGTCCACCAGATCATCACCCGTGAGGAGCTAAGGCAGAAACAAAAACCTGGGACTCTCCAGAAGACAAATGAAAAAGAGGAAGCCTTATGATGGGGTAGGCTAGAACTTATGAGTTCTATACTGGTGGGTTGTCACTGTGTTTTTGTTTTCCCAACAGATCTCATGAAGTCCACAACAGCCTCAAACTCACTATGGATCTGAGGCTGATATTGAACTTCTGATCTCTCCTGAGTGCTAGGATTCCAGGAGACTACCAACATGATCAGCTGTTAAAAATATGTGTATGTGCCGGGCATGGTGGCATATTCCTTTAATCTCAGAGGCAGATGGATCTCTATTAGTTTGAGGATACCCTGGTCTACAAAGTGAGTCCAGGCTGGCCAGGACTACAAAGAGAAACCCTTTCTTGAAAAGGGGGAGGGATTATGTGTTTTAACTGGGAAATAACATATTCTTTTCTTTTTGATAGCACTAGGGATTGAACCAAGGGTCTTAGGAATGCTAGGCAGGCATTCTATCATTTGTCTGTACTAATTCTTCTTATATATTTCGTTTTAAGTCAGGGTCTAATCTGCCTACAGCCTCTCGAGTCACAGGAATTACAGGTGTGCTCTACCACACCTGACAAAATCCTTCCTTTGTATTTTTTTCTTTTTGTGTGATGGAGATTGAATACAGGGTCTCACTTGTACTAAGCATAATATACTACTGATGATATTCCTAGCTCCTCTTCCATCTCAGCAGTACAATTCAAATTAACGTTAACAAAAGTTTATATAGGGCTGTGTCACCACCAAGTCAACAGGAAGTTGTCAAGTGTGGTGGTGCATACCTTTAATCCCAGCAGAGAGGTAGCTGGACCTCTTGTGAATTCTAGGCCTGCATGGTCTACTTTAAGAGTTAGCCAGCGCTGACTACACAGTGAAAAAATATCAGTGGGGCTGGTGAGATGAGTCAGTGGTTAAGAACACTTGTTGTTCTTGCAGAGGACCCAAGTTCGGTTCCCAGCACCCACAAAACAGTTCACAGTAGCTATACTCAAGTTCCAGGGGATTTGATTCCCTCTTCTGGCCTATTCAGGCACTGCACATACATGATACACAATCACATGTAGGCAAACACTCATATTCTAAAATAAAAATAAATAAATTTAAAGCCCAGAATGCTATGTGTTTTCTCAGGAATAGCAGCTGTAATAATAGGTGGTTCATAGCTATATGAGACCTTCCTTTCTGGAAAGGACAAGGTACCATTACTTTTGTCAATGAATAATTAATAAAAGCCTACTCCTAGGAGTTTGCAAAGGGGGATATGGAGCATGGAAGGAGTAGAGAAGACAGCATGTAAGTAAACAAGCAAGCAAGATATACCTGGTAGAGACTAGAGATGGCCCAGTGGTTATGAGCACTGGCTACTCTTCCAGAGTACCTGGGTTCAATTTCCAGCACCCACATGGCAGCTCACAACTGCCATGTAACTCCAGTTCCAGGAGAGCCAAGGCCCTCTTCTGGCCTCTGTGTATACTGCATGCCTGGGTGCACTGACACTACATATTCAAGCAAACACTCATAAACATTTGACCAGAATTGTCAAGAGGGTAAGAGAGAAAGACATTTGGGTGAAGGGACTATAGTCAGCTCATCAGAGAATCTATCT
The DNA here is from genome assembly GCF_907164565.1 of Psammomys obesus. Lineage (NCBI taxonomy): Eukaryota > Metazoa > Chordata > Mammalia > Rodentia > Muridae > Psammomys > Psammomys obesus. Next base: position 22,181,227 of record NW_026596034.1, read on the forward strand.
TCCACAGTAGCTAGGAGGATAGCAACCCTCAAAATTCCTTTTAGCCACTGTTCTAACCTCATAGAGAGAGTCAGTTTAGAAGCCTAAAACTAATAAGTAGAGAGCAGAGGCAAGAGATACAAAGAGCCCTGAGGAACATCTAGGTACCTGAGCCCTCGCACCTGTTTGCCCTTCCAGAGGTCAGTAGACAAAGATGGTCAGAGAAAGGTTCTCTTCCTTAATACAATCAAAGTTCTTGCATTGCTAAGAACCCTAATTCAAGCATCCTTCTGCCCATACTTCTGAACATCTGGTTCATGTAGGTGCTCAAGGAATGTTTATTAGGTCTGAGGACACGTGATGGGCATCTGTCTGGCACATATGAGGCTCCACATATAAAGACGGACAATGAAGTTACTTTTGCACTTTGGAAAGAGACCTACAGCCAGGTGGTAGAACTGACTCTGCCCCAGCAAATAGCTTCCTTTCTCTGGCTCTCCATTCCCCATCTATGAAACAAGGCAGAGGGTGCAATATCCCTAGTAGCTTAAGAGCCATCTATGGTGTTAAGACCCCCTTTCCTACTTAGGGGACCAACAGCCATGCTTGAGTAAGCTCCCTACTACCCAGCACACTCTCCTTAAAAATAGTACATTCTTCCTGACTCCTGCCCTAAAGCTAACAGCAAGCACACTCATCCTTCTCCGGATGAGCCTGGTATAAAGTCAGGCATGTATAGGATAATGAGATTTGCCATTCCCAAGACCACAGACATGAAAGTCAGTGGTAGACTGCCTAGCATGCTTGAAAGCCTTCTGGGTTTGATGCCCAGCACTACAAGACAAGACAAAACAAGGACTAGAGGCAGCTGCTTCGAAGGACAGCAGGACACAAGGGTCATAAGAGGACAGGTGGGACCTGCTGTTTGGGTCAATCCCATTCAGTTAGCTCTGGTTCAGAAAGATGGCTGGGGCTGTTTAAATGGGGACAACACTCTAACAGGATGTTGTCACTATTCCTCTTTCTCCAAATAAATCAAATATTGCTACTCTCAACGAGAATTGATCACACAGGAACCCTAACAGAAAAGCCAATGGCAAGGTGCTCTGCCACAATCAAGTACCTACCAGATGCCAGGAACCCAAAGGGAAGGCAAGCTACATTCATCCCAGGAGGCTCCGTGTGTCCAGTTTAGGAACCTTAGTACCACCCACTTCCCCTGACTCATCATCAAAATAGGAAAACCCAACACATAAATACAGGGTGGCTGAGGAAGTGGCTCATTGTCTTGGCATCCCCATATACCATGATATGTCACAGAGGTAAGGGACTCTGTGTGTGGAGTGCCAGAACTCCAGCATGATTGCTTGGGGAGCCCAGCCACAACACTGCCATCCACCAGGACACATCTAGGGCTTCATTCCCAAAGGAACAAGGAGTGGAGAAGACTCTACTGCCAAACCACATCACCAGTATATTGGGTCAAAACTCTGGAAGGGGGCCTAGGCTGTGGCTGTCCACGAGGTTCCTGCAAAACGCTGTGCATACAAAGCGGCCAGCCCATGCCTTCCCCACAAAGCTAGCCTGAAGTATTTGCCCACATTCCACTCAATAGTGGACTTTGGGTAAGAGGACTGGGGTAAGAGGGCTTAATCTTATTTTACTTCCATTGGGGTCTCACTGTATTGCCCCAGCTGATCTCTAACTCACAGGTTCAAATGCTCTGACTGACTCAGCATTTGAATCTGAACTCCAATGCCTTCACTCAGTTCCTGGTTCTCTCAGCTTAATTTCCTTCAGGGATGGCATGATTCAATGAGACTGTGCATGAGGTACCAGCCAAAGGAGATTATTTCTAGTAAGGTTCTTCTCTCTCACTATCTTGACACCAGCTTAGTAACCATACTTAGGTGCTTTGTACTTCTACCTCCCTTTTGCCCTGCACTGGCAAGCAGGGTCAGCACCCACCTCTCTCAACAAACAGCTTGAAGGGTTCACTATGATTCCAGCAGAAGACCCAAGCCTACTCTCATCTTGGTTGTCCACAGGCCCTAGAGCACATGTATATTCAAGAGCCATGTCCCGTGGCTCTCAGAGTTGCACCTCAGGGCCGGTTGTAGAGGGGAATGTGCTGGGCTGGCCAGCCAAGGGCTTTTCTAAGCCTGAGGTCCTGAGGCTACTATGAAGAGAGCCAAGTGCCATGTGGGACAATCAATGGCAGGGCTGCCCCACAAGGGTAGTCACCTGTGTTAAGACACCCCATTCAGAAGACCAGCAGACATGCTTTCTCTCTAACCCCAATTATCTTTTAAAAACTGACAGGACCACAGATCAACAATGGATAACAGGAAAGCAGAAGAGGTGATTTGTTTGTTTGTTTGTTGTTTTGGTTTTGGTTGTGTGTGTGTTTCCATTCAGTAGATGCTATGAGATAACCAGTACACTCCCATCACAGCACTCTGCAGCCACACTCCCTGATCATTAATCTGAGTTTTGGGAATCTTGGGCCATGGCAACCCCCTATAACCTCTGGTAGCTGCAGACAGAAAAGGAAACAGTGGCCCATGAGCAGTCTTCATGGTGACTCTGCATAGAAACTATAAAAAGAAAGAAAGAAAACAAACTCCGCAGGTAGCTAATGACACTGGGTAAAGTACACCCTCCCATAGGCTCCTGGGTCCTCCACTGACACAGGACCTAGGTGTCAATTTGAATCCATGGGTAGGACAAGAGAAGACAGAGCCAGTACCTGCACATAAAGGTGCTTTCTAGGGCTGGAGAGATGGCTCAGCAAGTAAGAGAACACTGGCTCCTCTAACAGAGAACTCAGTCCAATTCCCAGCACACACATGGTGACTCACAACCTTCTGCAACTCTAGTTCTGATACATTCTTCTGGCCTTCACAGACACTGCATGCACATAGTACAGACATTCATGCAGGCCAAACACCCAAGCACATATAAATAAATGGAAGGAAGGAAGGAAGGAAGGAAGGAAGGAAGGAAGGAAGGAAGGAAGGGAGGAAGGGAGGGAGGGAGGGAGGGAGGGAGGGGGGAGGGAGGGAGGGAGGGAGGGAGGGAGGGAGGAGGAAAGAAGGAAGGAAGGAAGGAAGTTAAGAAAAAAAGGAAGAAGGAAGGAGAAAAACTTGTTGTGTCATCATCCCTGGTGTCCAGGAGAGACCTAGGAATGGCCAGAAGGGTCTAGCAGGGTCTGGCCAGGTCTAGGCTCAAATGGCATCTGTCTTACCTGAGTTATTTTTTCCCACCCAGACCCCCTAGGGAAATTTGCGTTTCTCAGACACCTTTCAAATCTCTGGGGAGGGCTAATGGATGGGTAGGTAAAGGAGAAAGAAGCCTGACCCTTCATGACCACTCTGCTCTAGGCTGAGGTGGCCCCAGCCTCATCAGAGCGCACTGGAGAATCAAGTTTTAGAACTGGCCCTCTACTATCAATAAGACCTCTATCTCAAAGCGTTCAACTTGCCCTGAAAACATAGTTTTGTGTGTTTCGTTCTTTGTTTTCAGATAGAGTCTTGCTATGTTACCCACACTGGTCATGAACTCCTGGCCTCAAGAGATCCTCCTGCCCTGGCACCCTCAGTGGCTGGACCTACAAGTGTACAGTGTACTCAGTTCGAAAAACACACTTGTTTAGACAGTTTCTCATTCTGTAGCACAACCCCAGAACTCCTGCCTTAGCTCCCCAAGTGATGGAATTACAGGGATGAACCAACACACTGAAAAACAGTCGAAGTCCAGTATGTTTACAGACAACTAGAAGCTGATATTTGAAAGAACAGAATATTGCCCACAATGAACACCAATGTTTAGTAATAAGAAGATCCAGGTCTAGCCAGATGATAGTGGCACACCCCTTCAATCTCAACAATTGGGAGGCAGAGGTGATGGATCTCTGTAAGTTTCAGGTCAGCCTAGTCTACAGAGTGAGTTCCAGGACAGCCAGGGCTATACAGAGAAATACCGTCTTGAAACAAAACAAAACAAAAAACCAAACAAACACATATCAAGAAGCTGCCAAGTAGCACTGACATGCTGTCTAAAACATGTCTACTGTAGGTGAGGGCAGCAGCCAAAGGGCTAACAAATGCCAGGAAATGAGAGGTAGAGGCTCTCACACTAACCAAGCTCCTCTCTTGGGGACCGCATACCATGACATGAACCACCAGGATTTCTGACTAGTTCCCCACCTCTGGGATCCACTGCTAAACCACCTGCATTCAGAACCGCCCTGTAGCACCTGTTGCCAGAGCTCCAAGGCTTCTGAGTATCTACATTACTCCCATTCGGGATACCTTCCAAGGACATCTCAGATAGAGAAGGGACAGAAAGGAAGGCAACAATGGGTTGGGGAGCACCAGGCTCTTCAGCCCCAATTTCTCTTTTCATAGCCCTGGTCCTGGCTCACGGCTTCACTGCCTCCACAGCGAGCCCTGCTCACTGGCTTCAGAGAATTTCCTGACTGATCCCTTTTACAGTCAGGGCTGCCTTGAGGTACCCCACAGAACTAAACTACTGGGTAACAACCAATGAGTTTCTTTCTCTCCAGCAGTCTCACCTAGGCACTGGCTTAGGAGGCATGTGTACAGGACTACAATACTAACAAGGGAATTATGACTCCCCGTTCTGTGCCCGGGAATGCTGCTGTATTGAGAAGGAAGGGCACCCAAAATCTTAGTGCAGCCCTGATGTTCACCTCACCCAGCTGGAGAGGCGCACAGCTTCTCTCACAGGGAGCTTGAGCACCACCTGGCACACTCTTATGAACCACTAATTCCTGAAAGGAAAGATGTCTCAGAGAGATGGTGGCTGAACAAACGGCCTGGTGGGCACTCATCAGCTATGAGCAACAAGGGTCTCAGCTTACATGAAGTAGGAAAGAATAATTAATAATAATAATTAAACCTACCTGATTGGCAGGTACACACAAGCAGCATTTACAGACTATCAGAAACCCAATACATGCCAGCAATACCTAAAACATTTGCTATATGCCACCACTTGCTACTTACCACTTGGAAAGTATTTACTTCAGATAACTTTCCACTGCTCAAGCTACACCCTTAGGAAGGCAGAGAGCAAGGATACTGAACATCCTCTTATTTACTCACCCTCTCACGTTAACCTGACACAGACCTCTGGTCTCTGCTCTTAGCAGTTCCTCTCCTAAGCTTGTGCAGATGTGACAGATGAGCTATTTGCAGCATATGGCCCAGCTGGTAAAGGCAGCTTTCCTGCTGGGGCTATCCTGCTGATGAGAGCCCACCCACAGCAGACTTTGCAAGGAGCATTCTAGGAGGAGGAAAGATGCTCAGCTACTTCCCACCATCCTGGAGACAAAGGACTGTTCTATCCTGTGCCCTCCCCCACCTCAGTCCCCAGGCCAGGCTTGGGCAACAACTGCTCCAGGAGATATACTCCCAACCCTAACTATGATCCTTTCAAGATACTCCTTTCCAACAATTAAGGAAAACTGGTCTCAGTGAGCCTGAATTCTTCTCTGTGGGATTGTAGCAATCAAGGCAATATATGCGACACCATGAAAACAGCCGCCTTACTTTAGAAAAGGCAAGTAGGACAATGTCAGGAACCCAGCTCTGTTGTAGATGGGCCTCCTTTAGACACAGCATGAGTTTCCTGGCTCCATCTGAGGCATAGGCCACAGAAGCAAGATCTAGCCCCCAACTTCTCAAAGTACCCAAGCATGGAAGAAGTGCAGACCCCTGGTCTCCATCCACAATCCTGCATTCTTCATGCAGCTTCCTCAATCTAGGGATCCCAGACCCTGCCCTTTCCTGCTAGTTCTCCAAGCAAGGGTGGGGCAGCAAGCAGCTACACTCACCTGCCAGTAGGTCATCCAGCCTTGCCTGTGAGTCATTTAGCCCATGGTTCCAACATTCGTATTTTGGAACCACACCTGTTTTCTTGGTTTCATGCTTAAGGAGGCCAAAGAACACCTTGCAAAAGATAAACAAAACTTCCACATCTTCCAACAGAAACTTCTGACAGTGCAAACCAAGCCCCTCCCATGTGCTCTCAAGAAACTGAATAGCACAGCTTCATGAAGGCCTTCCTGTCATCGTCTACACCAGTCAGTCCCCACAGTACCATCCCTCTGCCCTACCACCTGGAAGACAGAGATGCTCCACTGAGCCAGTAATCTGCAGGACATTAGAAGCATCAACATTCTGACCATGTGCTCAGCCATCTTCCAGAATGCTACTCCTGCTAGCACAGTCTATACTCTGACACAGAACACAAATCCCTTAAGAGAAAGTGCAGTCTGCCCTGCTCTCCCCACCCCTCTACTGTCTCTTTATTATGTAGTCCTGGCTGTTCTAGAACTCACTACATAGAACAGGGTGGCCTTGAGCTCACAGAGATCCACCTGCCTGTGCCTCGTAAGTGTTGAGATTAAATGTGTGGGCCACCATTGCTAGTATTTATTTTAAAATGATGCCACGCATATAACAGATATTATACGAAAGAGATTTATTGGATGGAGGTGGAGAGATAGAGAGGGAAAGGAAAGGTAGAGACATGGTTGCCCCCCCCCCCCCCCAGGAAAGAAAGTGAGGTAGAGAAAGCAAGAGAAAAAGAGTAAGTGAGGAGGTAAGAGAGAGAGACAAAGTGGCAGGTTGGTCCTTTTATAGCTTGTGCAGGCATACTGAACTGTGCCTGCCATACACCTGGTAGGCGACACATGATGACATCATAGGTTACTAGGCAACTGAGAAGCAGGCTGCTTAAATGCTAACAACCACGCCCAGCTTCAAAAGTGCAGTTTCAATAAAAGCTAACTCCAATCTATATGTAGACATTCAAAAACTTTAAACACACTGGTACTCCCCTTTTCAGGTAGAAAGATTTACCTTTTCCAACAACAGCTATACATATGCGCCCCTTTGTCGTGTCAGGCAGAACTCTTAGTATTTTCTACAAATAAACTCATTCAAAAGGATGCAGTGCTACACACCTGCAGTCCTAGTACCTGGGGTACTAAGGCAGGAAGATTCTAAGAGTCTGCGGTCACCTTGGGGTATATTGTGAGATCCTATTTTAGACCCTCCCTGCAAAAGAATTAGTCCTTAGACCTTATAACCACCACCCTGGATATATATGCTAACATTGCTTTCATTTTACAGAGGAAGAAACTAAAGAACCAAGCAGTTAAGTAATCATTCTAGGTAACAAAGCTGCGAGAATGTAAATGCAGACATGGCTCCCCAGCCCATGGCCTTAGCCACTGAACCATACAGTTTCACAAGTCAACCACACAGTCCTCAAGATTTTCCAGGCTGACTAGATGTCTCAGCAGGTAAACGTGCCTGCTACCAAACCTGGTATCTTGAGTTGGATCCCTCCACCTCAAAGGGAAGAAGAGAACTGAAAACTGCAAGTTATCCAGTGACCTCCACACATGCACAAATGAACACACACACACACAATCAATCACTTCCTGTAAGAGCTGTCTTTCTTACATGACCAAATGTGAGCCAGCTTTTGACTCAATGACACTGAACCCTGTAAGTACAAGGTGGAGCCTATTACAGTCAGTGCTGCAGAGCTTAGGGCACTGGGGTAGGCTGAGCTCCAAACCAAAGCTCCTCCAAGCCTCAGGCCAGCCTCAGGCCAAGAAGACCTGATACAAAACTGGTTCCAAAACCACAGATGACTTACTGAATTTCATCATGTTGAGGCAAAGCACAGCAAAATACAAGAACAATTTCAACCCAAAGCCATTACGCAAAGCCCTGTACACACTCTGGGTAAATCATGATTAAAAGATCATAGTAGCACACACCTTTGATGCCAGCACTCAAGAGGCAGAGGCAGGTAGATCTCTGTGAACCCAAGGCCAGACTGGTCCACAGAGTGAGTTCCATGACAGCCAGGGCCACACAGTGTGACTGTCAAAAAAATAAAATAAAACACAATCCCAAGTCTAAAAAAGTTCACAACCCAATTAAGATATGATAAATGTTGGGTCATACAAGGTATGATGACAAATGTCATCAGAGAGATGGTCAGAGCTAAAGGGACCAAGCAAGACTGCACTAGGGATCAAAAGGAAGAACATTCTCAGGGCAAAAATCAATGTCTGCCAGTGGCAGAGTGTGGGATGTCAGCAGCATGTCTAAGGTGCCTCACAGCCATGAGGGTGTGTAGTATGGCAGAGAGAAGTATTTGAAGAAGAGGAAGAGAAAGACTGCCCTTTCAGCAGAGGAATCAGAGGCCCAACGCAGTCAGGGGCACAACGTACACAGTAGAAAGCAGAGGGAGGCCCAAGATGAAGAAACTAATAAAGAGGTCATAGACACAGAAAGGACAGAAGAGAGAAAGCAACAGAAGCATGGGAGGAGATTAGCAGAGAGCCTGCAGGTCACTCTAGGAGTGCATTTGAGAGCTGGGACTCAGTGGCTGTCAGCAGAGGCAGGAAGCACTTGAGAACCTGGGCTTTGCAAGAAAACTTCTATTTAGAGCAAGCAGGTTCACTTTCTGCCCAGCCTTAAGAAAAGAACTGAGAGCTGGGCATGATAGCACACACCTTTAGTCCCAGAGCTAAGGAGGAAGAGGCAGGTGGAGCTCTGTGTGTTCAAGGCCAGGTTGGTATACAAAGCAAGTACAGGACAACCAAAGGCTACACAGAGAAACCCTGTTTCGAAAAACAAACAAACAAAACAAAACAAAAAAGAAAAGAACTGAGGTTTCTAGAAGGATGATTTGCTGAAATGTAGAGTATAGTTAGTGCAGTGGGTTGAATTCTCCTGGCTAGGGGGTTCCCTGGTTGCCCTCTCATTGCCCTTTCAGAGACTGGCCAAGCCTAACCAACCACTCACAGGCCACAGAAGTCCTCTTAAGGAAGACCAATACTGTTCCCACCACCTCTATAGGCCTTTACTTGGCCGCCACACATTATAAGACAGCAGATCAAAGGGACCAGAGAAGTGAGGAGTCCAGGGTGGAGGAGAAAAGAGGTGATTTCCTGTTAGTCTCACACCAGTTCTGGCTGGTTTCCAACACTCAGCTAGATCAGGGCCATTAGAAAATGATGTCCGGCCTGGAGTGGTGGCACATGCCTTTAATCCTAGTACTCTGAGAGGCAGAGGCAGGTGGATCTCTGTGAGTTCGAGGCCAGCCTAGTCTACAAATCTAGTCCAGGACAGCCAGGGCTACACAGAAAAACCTTGTCTTGAAAAACAAAAAACAAAAAAAATAAAATAAAATAAAAATAAAAAAAAAAAAAAAAGAAAGAAAGAAAAGGAAAGAAAGTGATGTCTCTCCACACCTATAATACTCCTTCAGGGCTCAGAAGAGGCAGTATCAGGGGCCAAGGGCCAAGTATTTCTCAGTAGCAGCAGCTAGATCAGGCCTGGGCTTCCCAAGTAAAACATCTTCTCTCTGACTGATCTGACAAGAGCTGCTTAACTGACGTTCCCAGGCTGTTTCTAATGTCATTGAAATTCAGCATCAAATCAGCCATTATTTTATTAATAAAAGCACTACTTTGGAGGCAGAGGCAACTGGAGCTCTGTGAGTTCAAGGCCAGCCTGATCTACAAAGCAAGTCCAGGACAACACATAGAAATCCTGTTTCAAGAAAGAAAAAAAAAATTAAAAAAAAAAAAAAAAAAGAGTAAGTATCACAGATATCAGGCTGTCTCAAAACTCACAATACACCCAAGCTAACCCTGAATTTCTGATCGTCCTTTCTCTACCTCCCAGAGTACTGGATTATAGGTACACATTACTACATCCAATGTACAAGTTTCTACAGTGCTGAGGAGTCAAACTTTTACATGCTGGGCAAACACATACTGGACCAACTAAGTGAGTTACATCCCCAGACTTACATGGAAGATTTTTTAAAGCAGTGGTCAGCAATTCTCTGGAAATTCATTAACAGCTTGCAGTCCAGCCGTCAACTACTCTAAGAGACTAAGTCTTGCTCAATCACCTCCCAAAGAGCTAGTCATTCCCATCTCCTCTTCATCAATCTCGTCCAGGTCACTTCATGAATTTCTAGACCACTGAGACAGGTTCTACTGGTCTCCTTGTACCTGCTGCTGTCCTTCCAACCTGTACTCAAAACACAAAAAATAATCCATATTCCTTACCGAACCACGTCAACCATACAGCCCAGTTCCACTGACCTGCAGCCATTCCCTTACAACTCAGCTCCTTTGCACCATTGGGATCTTTATTCTACCCACAACTTTCTTCCCCACCTGATCTTCCCTTACCACTTGTCATCTGACCACTCATGGCCTGATGACTCCTCATCCTTTACCTTCCAGTCTAAATGCCCCTGCTCAGGAAGGCCTGATTCTAGTATACTTTCATCATACCCTAAGGAAGTCCCTTCAAAGCACTTACCAAATATAAGCTGCCCAACCCAAGGTTCTCAACTACATGCTTCTTACCCACAGGGGCAGAGACTGTATCAGTTTACCTCAGGGCTAGACTCAATGCCTGTCACAAAGTATCTATACAATGCATTATTGGGGACTCATGTGTTATGATAAATGAGACAGTCCCTGTAAAGCACCCAGCACAGACAGAGGCTAAAACACTTGATTATCTAACAGCTTCATGAGCTAAGTGCCTGTGTGTGTGTGTGTGTGTGTGTGTGTGTGTGTGTGTGTGTGTGTGTGGTGGTAAGGGGGGGTGTCAAGAAAAATTCTGTTCACTCGATGCTATGATGGGACCAGAACAGCTTTCCAAGCTTCCCATGGAAAGAATTGCTTGGCAATACTCGCCCAGAAGTTTCACAGCAGAAGGAGCTATGATAGAGTTCTAATGCTATTCTTCACAGCCAAAGCCTGGTCTAGAGAAGACAGACCTCCAAGGAGATGCTGGGACCTGCCCTAACAAGTCTCCCTGCAGCACTGGAAAGTCTACCCCACAGGGCTGATCCCTGGGGCCTCCTCGGCCCAGGATCAAGGGTGATCCTTTTCATTCTAGTGGCCTCTTTCAGGATTAAAGAGTATTGCCTGCCACCACTTATAAATGCTGAAGCAGCAGCTTGAACTGGACCCCACCCAGCAATTCCAGGCAAACTGCCAGGACATGAGAGAGGGAGGACACTTCATTCCCACAGCCAGCCTGAGTGCTCAGTGCATCCCTCATACCACAGTTCTTGTCCTTACTAAAGATTTTTCTTTTGTTTGTCTAAAACAGGGATTCACTTATGTAGCTCAAGCTGGCTTCGAACTCAGAGAGATCCACCTACCTCTGCTAGGGTAAATGCAAGAGCCATCATGCCTGGCTATTTGTTTTTCATTTGAAGAACCTTTTACTATATAGCTTAAGCTGGCGGAGAACTCACAAGCCTCCTGCCTCAGGTTCCTGACAGATGTGTGCCAGCACATCCAACCCTGGATGAATGAGTTCTTGCACTTTCCTGTGACTCCCAACTCATATCTGGATATCCATGGCTCCCCAGAAAGGAGTGACTAAGCCCCACTTCCTAGTCCTCCCTCTGTTTTGAGCATAATCCATATACACATCTCCACACGACCTACAAACAAAAGCACACAAGGCCCTTAACACATGTTGGGGGCAAACCTCACACTCACAAAGCCAATATGCTTTCATGTCTCACCCAGTCAAACAGCCTTCAAAACAAAACAAAAACACTTTCTCTAAAACTTACTGTCTCATAAGCATTTGTTTGTTTGTTTGTTTTGCTTTTGTGTGTACGGTGTATTGGAGGAAGGGATGCGTGTACTCGTTAATGTGGCGGTGCCTGCAAGCAGGTGTACACACATGTGGCACAGTGAACAGGGTTAACGCTGACATCTTCCCTCAGGCACGGAACTTCATCTTTTATATTTTGAGACATGGTCTCTGAGCCTTAAGTTCATAGACTCAGCTAGGCTGGCTTGTTTGTGAGCTTCAGATATCTGCCTGTTTATATACACACAGGCCAGAACACTGGGGTTACATGTGTGTGCTACCACACCTAGCTTTTATGTCGGTTCTGAAGATCCAAACTCAGATCTTCAAGCTCGTGCACAGGCCTTTTACCAACTGAGCCATATCCCTTGCCCATGTAAGTTTTTCTAAACTCACAAATATAAAGTAATCTATATAGGCTGGGTAATATAGGTCAGTAGTCAAGGGTTTGCAAGTTCAAGACCCTTGGTTCAATTCCCATCACTACCCCAGAAAGAAAAAGTAATCTGAGCTCTGTGAATTTGAGGCCAGCTTGGTCTACAGAGCAAGTCCAGGATAGCCAGGGCTACACAGAGAAACTCTGCCTTAAAAAGAGAGAGAGAGAGAGAGAGAGAGAGAGAGAGAGAGAGAGATCTGTATACACAGCCATCAAAATAAGAAACCTCTCCCAATGACCTAGCAGGCATCTTCTCAATTATGAAAGATATATTCCGTTATCTCAATATACACACATTTAAAACTAACTGCTGGGCTGGAGAGATGGTTCAGAGGTTAAGAGCACTGGCTGTTCTTCCAAAGGTCCTGTGTTCAATTCCCAGCAACCACATAGTGGCTCATAACCATCTGAAATTAGATCTGATGCCCTCTTCAGACCTGTAGACATATGTGCAGGCAGAATATTGTGTAAAATATAAGTAAATCTTAAACAAAACAAAACAAAAAACAAACTGCCTCCTTTAGGGGATGGGCAGTGCTAGGGACCAAACCCACAACACCATTACTGAGCTACATCCTCTGGCCCATTCCACTTAGGACTAAATGTTTCTCTCAGAGTGAGAAAAGAGTCTTCTTATAAACCATAATCTAGCATTTCCTACTGCTCCAACATGCTGAGTCCATAAACTTCTTACTGCCAAGAGCTCCAATTCTTCTGGTCCACTTTCCTCTAGGTAGAGTGAGGGTGAATTAATATGGTAATATCTTACCTATACAGAGCAATACTAGCCACCAGCTGCTTACTGAAGAAAGAAGGCAGAGGAGGAAGAAGAGGAGGAGGAAGAAGAGGGAGAGACTACTATCACCATGCTCTTAGAAGGATTGTAAACCCTCTTTCAATTGGCCCGTTATGACTATCCTCAGGAAACTATGCCCCCCCCCACACTAAAACTTATGTGCTCACAGGCATAGGCCTTACTATGCCCTGCTAGTCCACCTGGAAAAGTCTTCAATATCAAGACAGTATTCACTACCTCTGCCCTCTCACTCCCCTCCACTAAACATGCCTGCAGCTGAGTGTGGTGGCACAGGCCTGTAATCCCAGCACTCGGGGAGGCAGAGGCAGTCAGATCACTGAGTTCAAGGCCAGCCTGGTCTACAAAGTGACAGCCAAGGCTACACAGAGAATGAAACAAAATATGACCAACCATGAAGCAACCATGAATAGCCTGGCTAAGACACTATTTGTTCTACACTATAATCTCAAAAAACTCAACAGGCTAAGGTAGGTAGATGTCTATTTTGAAAACAGCTTGAAATACATAGTGAGACCCTATTTTAAAACAAAACAAAACAAAAAACAGCAGTAACAACAATTACAATAAATAAATAAAAATTAAAAAGAAAAGATGTATGTCATTTCTCACTTGGAAGACTTAATTTTCAGTGAAGTTAAGGTTTGCTAAAACGTGGATTTTTTTTTGCATGTGTTATGAATATAAAATGTCAGTACAGCATTTTGGAACAGTTAATTAAAATCTTGTAGGTAGAGCTTGCTAGTAATATTCCAAACTAACCTAGCCCAAAACCAGGTGTGGTGGTACAGGCTCAAAATGGCAAAGGCCTGTAATCCCAGCTCTCAGAAAAGGAGAATCAGAGTTCAAAGTCACTCTTAGCTATAGAGTTTGAGGCCAGCTTAGTATACATGAGACCTTGCCTTCCTGTCCTGTGCAACCCCCAAAAAGGTCTATTACAGTTAAATATAAAAACTCTGACATCTTCACTATATTAAAACATTAACACTGGTCCCTAAATAACAGAAGAAAAACAAGCAGTTTTCACAAAGCTGTTTCTAAGACTGGTCAAAACAGCAAACCCTGCTATATAGGTAGCACAGCAGGAAAACATTTGCCTAACATGTGCAAAGTCCTAGGTTCAATACCCAGCAGGATACAAATTTTAATTTTAATTTAAAGAAAAACAGCCAGGCACTGTGTGGCAAGCCTGCAATACCAAAACTGATAGAGGAAGGTAAGAAGACTGTGAGTCCAAGGCCAGCCTGAGCTATATGGAAAGACCATGTCTCAAAACAAACTCCTCCACATAAATAATATCCAATAAGGAAAAAAGATTTGTAGTATGTGCATGCAAACAAAATGGTTTGACTGGGTCCACTGCTGGCGAACAAACATAGAAAACAATAATATATCTACCAGCTCTATATATGCACTGATCTCAAAGGGATATTTGAGCGGAGCATAGTCGCCCTGAATCCTAGCACCTGGAAGACAGAGGTGGGCAGACCTCTGTGTGTTCAAGGCCAGCATGGTGTCCGAGACAGGCAGAGAAACATAATAAAAAGACCTTGTCTCAAAACAAAAACAAGATAAATAAATAAAACCTTCATAAAGCCCCCTCTGAGCCCATGTGGACCAATGAAGCACTGGCCTACAAACAACGACAGCCCCAACAGCTGGCCAACAAGCTTGAAGATATATTCTCTCAGAAATCTCCTCTCAGGGTAATGACGCTCTCAAAATCTGGACCCAGCCATGACCATTACCAGTCAACTCCCATCAATCACATATCCAGACAACCCAATTAGTCTTCAAGGGCCACTTGGAAACCAAAAGCAGGTGGCAAGAAGCTTTGCCTTGCTATCATACTTCATCCTGCCTCCCTGCCTCCCTGCCAAAACACCTGCGATGAATTTCAGGCCTTACTGTTAAAAAGTGATCATGCTTTCGTTTTAGAATGTGTGTGTCTGAGACACATACACATACACTCTCCCCAGCACACACAGAACAATCCCAGAAAAGTTGAAAGCACACTCTTGTATTCTAACCTTCCAAATCCAGCAGTAGACTGAGCAATCCCACTGTCATTCCTAAGGGACCCTCCACATTCTATCCACTTATCTGTCTTATGCTAGATCTGCCCAGACATTTGGCTAGGCTTGCATCCTAGGAAAGTCAAGAGTGTCCATCCTTCCCAGAGAGTCCTACCTAAAGTCATCGACTCTTATTTTCACCTATGAAATTATCAGGCAGAGTTAAGATGACATGGGAAGAAAGCCTCAAAAGAAGCTAGCAGTGAGAGTGAAAATGCAGTCAGCAAGCAGGGCCTGTTAGTGCCCAGCTATGATCCCAACACTTGGGAAGCAGAGGTAGGAAAAATCTCAAATGTGAGGCCAGCTTGAGCTATACAACAAGACTCTGTTGTCAAAAACAAAATCTCTTTTCTTCACTCCAAAACAGTACAAAAGTTCAAAGGTCTCACTGAAAGCAAGAAACAGATCTGTGTAAGAGAACTAAAAAATACAAACAGGCTACACCTAACTTATACATTTTGATTAACAATGAAAGACAGTTTTCTTTCAATCACATCAAAGCAAAAAGACAAGAAGAAAAAAGCCAAATTCCTGACAATTAGTTGAATCCAGGCAAGGCTAGACTGCATTTGAAATCAGTCCATTATCGACAAATCTGTGGCGAAAATTAAAATTCTTGGGAAGGGGCACTGAAATGTTACTCCCTCTTTTAAAAAGCCAGCTGTCTTCTGCGTCATAGGCACAAAGGACTCCAAGGCAAAACCACCAGAACATTGCCTGCCTTTATGATGGCATCAGAGCAGCTCATATCATGTCACCTCTGCCACTTAAGACAAACATGGACCTAACACCATCACCTGGAAATCTATTTGCTCTTAGGGTAGGTGTCTGTCTCCTCAGCTAGGACTGGGAATGAACAGCAGGGCAGAAAACAACTTGGAAGTATGCTGGATTGGAAGAGTAAGACCAGATGCAGAACCTGTAACATTCCACTAATCTGAGGCTGCTGTGTACCCACAGCTATAAATTCAAGTATCTTTTTTTTTCTAATTTATTTTGCATATATATGAGTATTCCATCTGCATGTACACCTACACACCAGAAGAGGGGATCAGATCCCAGTATAGATGGTTGTGAGACACCATGTGGTTGCTGGGAATTAAACTCAGGACCTCCAGAAGAGCAGACAGTGCTCTTAACCGCTGAGCCATCTTTCCAGCCCCCAAATTCAGATCTCTTAACCATCTCTCTTATTTATTCAGAATTCACCTCAACCAGGTTCCACGTGGGAAGCCACTTAAAGACTTTGATCTTTAACATGGTGAAGTAACAAGCAACACAGGAGCCAGGCTTGGCAGTGCATGCCTCCCAGCACATGCCTAAATCCCAGACTGGCCATGGCCAATGGGATTGACGATTACTGAGGCGTAGCCCCAACAGGAGTAAGTTCAGGTCACTTCATTTTAACAGTAAACAGTTCAAATTCCATGAGTGACAATCTCTTGTCAATTAATTTTTTAAAGATTTTCTTTTATGCCAGGCAGTGGTGGCTCACACCTTTAATCCCAGCACTTGGGAGACAGAGTCAGGTGGATCTCTTGAGTTTGAGGTCAGCCTGGTCTACAGAGTGAGTTTCAGGACAGCCAGGGCTACACAGAGAAACCATGTCTTGGGGAAAAAAAAAAAAAAGAAAGAAAAGGAAAAAAAAAGATTTTATGATTTTTTTGGTGTAATTGTGTTTGTCTGAGTGTGGGTTTTGCACTGGAGTGCAGGGGTCCAAGGAAGCAGTTGTGAGCAACCTGACATGAGTGCTACAAAGTGAACTCAAGTCCTCTGGAAAAACAGGAAGCACTCCTAACTACCAGGCGTTCTCTGCAGCCTCCAATAGTTAATTCTTGAAATGGAAGATGTCCTAACTCAATGACCATCACCTGAAATTCTCCAATGACATGGCTTGACTTCCTACAAACAAGGAGCCGACCTCCCACCCCACCCGCATTACCGCCACTACTGCTCTAACAGATCAGGAAAGATGAGAGCAGAGCAATGTTTTCTTAAACAGTGACTCACCAGGCAGTCTATTCATGTTGACGCCTTGAGCTGAGAGTCCAATTCCCATGTACCTTAAAAAAAGCAAACAGGGGAAGGAATGAGAACAAAGCAGAACCCAAATATGTGTATGAAGAAGCCATGATGAAACTTATTACTTTGTATGCTAGCTAAAAATTAATTATATTTCCCTTCTCAAACAGTTCTTGGTAAATAGAAAAATGAGAAAACAATGCCTGCAGACTTTTTAAAAACACTACTGGCTCTCAGAACCGTCACTTTTGTTTAATAATTTATTTAATTTTATTTTATGTACATTAGTGTGAAGGTGTCAGATCCCTTGGAATTGGGGGCATAGAATATTGTGAGCTGCCATGTGGGTGCTGGGAACTGAACCCGGATCCTTGGGAAGAACAGACAGTGCTCTTAACCACTGAGCCATTTCTCCAGCCCCCAGAACTGTCACTTTTAATTTCTTTCATCTATCAACTAGGCCCCACCCTTTAACAACCTGTGGTCTTTCTTTCTTTCTTTCTTTCTGTTGTTTGTTTGTTTGTTTTGTTTTGAGACAGGGTCTTTCTATGTAGCTCTGGCTATCCTGTAACTCATTATGTAGACCAAGCTGGCCTCAAGATCTGTCTGCTTCTGCCACCCCAGTGTTGGGATTAAAGGTGTACACCACCATACCTGGTTGGCCTTTTGATTTCTATGTAGACCAGGCTGGCCTTGAACTCACAGAGATCTGCCTGCCTCTGCCTCCCAGAATCCTGGTATTACAGGTGTGGCCTTCTGATTTCTAATGGAAGCAACTTAATATCTTTGCAATTAAAGAGAGAAAAGAACTCTTATGACTCAGCAGGTAAAGGAACTTGCCACCAAGTCTGAAACCTGAATTCTACCTCTGGGACCCACCCATACAGTGGACAGAAAACACTGACCCTCTGACTTCCAGATCTGTCTGTGAAATACTTATGCATACACAAGCACACAAAATAAACAAATACATACAATTAAAATTTTTTCTTTAAAAAAATAAGAGATAGTACATGATGAGGTACATTGTATGAAGGTGTGTCTCTGTATATTCAATGGTTGACTGCTAAACCAGCAAAGAGCTAAGTACCAGCTTGGATCTTGGTATTGTTATTGTTTTGTTTTGTTTTTCAAGACAGGGTTTTTCTATGTAGTCCTGGCTTTCCTGGAACTCACAGATGTCCGCCTGCCTCTGTCTCCCAAGTGCTGTGATTAAAGGTGTGTGCCACCACCACTCAGTGGTATTGATATTTCTGTGACCTATCAGTCTTATTTTTTGTAAATATTTATCCTTCCTCACTTGTCTATTGGTTGTCATAAAGACCTGGTGGCCAATATCTGGTCAGGAAGTAGGAAGTGAAACTTCCAGGAGAGAGAGGGACTCGGGGAGAAGAAAGCATAGGAAGATTTGCCCCCAAACATGGAGGTGACCGGATGGATGAGAGCAGAGGAAAGAGGAAGAGCTTGCCATGCGGTGGGATATGTGCCAGCATTAGTCGGGTTAAACTAGAAAGGTAGTTGAGAATCTGCCCTAGCTAAAAGGACTAAGCTTTAAAATATTAAAAAGCCTCCGTGCCATTATTTATGCCAATGGCAGGTCCCAGAAAGTCCCACATGACCATGATTAATTGGTAAAGTGTACTGAAATCATGGCCTCCAGTTCTCTGGCTTTCTAATTCCAACTAGCACAGGAGAAGTACCTAAGAACTAGGAAATGAGTAGCAAAGCAATACAAGGTCAAAGTAAGGAGCACTAGGCTGAAAAAGTATAGCCAGGCTACATCTATTCTGGATCTACAAGAATCCTGTTCCTCTCAGGATTCTCAAAACATATATGCACTGCCCCTCCCTGTGCATTTATGGCTAACCACCTAGATTACACAAAGCAGGGAGCTGGTGAAGTCTGAGCTTCTAAAACCATCCCCCATATACACATACCCCAGATATTGAAGTAAGGTATGCAAGACAAGGTGGGGCCTTTCCTGTGGCAACTTCCAAAGAAGTCTCAGTGGCTCTTGTAAGAAGAGGTATGCCAAAAAAGGAAATCTCTTTTCAGTCTAAGTGTTTGTGGTATATAAGGAAATGGGTAACTCAAGAACTTAAAAATAAAAGAATCAAGTCATCATCTTTTAAGAGTAAAAAAGTGAAGCCAATATAAAACACCTGATTCTAAGCACATACAAGCATCAACTAACAGGCAGCTAAGGTGTTCAGAATATTTAAAACATTCAAAACACCATCCAAAGAGGTTGAGGTGTGACTTTATGATCGCTTAACAATGTCACTGTCCTTAATGCTATTGGATTGTACATTTAGGAAGGTTAAAATGAGCTGGCATGGTGGCACATGCCTATAATCCCAGCACTAGAGAGGCAGAGGCAGAGGCAGGTGGATCTCTGTGAGTTCAAGCCAGCCAGATCTACAAAGCCAGTCCAGGACAACGAAGGCTACACAGAGAAACCCTGTCTTGACGGGGGCGGGGGGAGGGGGTAGGTTAAAATAGCAAACACTGTAAAGTAAGCTTTACCATAATGAAAATAAAAGTTTCTATTGGTGTGTGCTCATTACGTGTGTACCTGTGTGAGAAAGCCACAGCCTAACACCAGCTGTCCTCGCTAACCATTCTCCATCATGTTTTTTAAGCTCCATCTTTCACTGAAGATGGAGCTCACTAATTCAGCTCTACCAGCTGGTCAGTGAAGCCCCAGGGATCCTCCTGTCTCCACCTCCCCAGTTCTGAGATTACAGGTGTACACAGCTGTGTCTAGATTTTTATGTGGATATCAGAGATCCAAACTCAAGTCCTCATGCTTGTACAGGAGGCATTTTGAACAACTGAGTCATCTCCCCAACCCTGCCCCCGGAACTGAAGTAGCTGCAAGGAGTTGCCTTAATTTGCCTAATAGTGGCATTCCAGTTGTTACTGTTATGATTTTAAAAGATTCTTTTCATGTGTATTCCTCTTCTAGTACACTCCATGCACCCGTATACACTAGCTCCCTAATACTCACAGGGACGCATACCATAGTGGCCCTGCCCCTGCCTGCCATCTACATGTAGTTCATGCCTTCTTTCCTTTCTCTTGTTGGCTGTACCACTGGATTTGAGAAGCAACTTTTAGTACTCAAACAGAAGAGTAAATTGAAATGCAAGGCTCTGACCTGCCCACCACCCTTTGAAATCAGGGATCCTCATCATGCAGTACAGATCAAGAAGAGACATAGATTAGCACAGAGCACTAATTAATTCAGCTCACAGTGCTTACAGGAGGGGAGGTTGGGAAAAAGAAAAAGACTAGCATGTTACAGAGGGGTGTCCATAGCTTCAAAAAAACCTGTCTTCCTTATTTTAATATTTTGGACACAAAGTTAGATACTTTGAAGTCAAAGACATAGCCCAATACACAGCCCAAGGCTAAAAAGAATGTTTGGCCCTTCCAAGAACACATATACGGACTGCCAGAAAGGGCAAGCTTCTAGAACCATCAGGAGCCGCTGTGTGAGCCTACTGGCAGAATTCCCATTAGATTAGAACCTGCACATTTCCCCAGAAAAACAGCAGCTAAATAATCAGCTGGCTGGCCTCCCGTTCCCTCCATATCTTCACCTGACTGGACAGTAAACAACTCAGCTACGCTGTCCAAAATGCACAAGTGTAACACAGGCAAGGAGTCCCCTGACTTGGATGGCAGCCACTCAGACTGTCCTATTGTGAGGGGCCTGAGCCTGTATCCCACTCATGTAGTCCCACTCCTATCCTAAGAGTTTCCTGAAAATAAGGTAAGCACCTGTGTTTGAAACATAGTTGCTTCCTGAATGACTCTTGACAGCTTTAAGCTAGTGCAAACAGGGTAAATCAAGAATCCCTCCCCAGGAAAAATTGTTCAGCCACCAGCCAAAGTTCTAGTTCTAGAAGTTCTGGCATTCTACAATGTTCCATGAAGATGAGGAATCATTAACACATCTATGTTTAGCCGGCACGGCAGTACACACCTTTAATCCCAGCACTCGGGAGGCAGAAGCAAGTGGATCTTTGTGAGTTTGGGGTTGCTTGGTCTACAGAGCCAGTTCCAGGACAGCCAGAGCTGTGACACAGAGAAACCCTGTCTTGAAAAACAAACAAACAAAACCAAAAATCTATGCTCAAAATACACGCTACTTTTAGAGGGTTAAGGGTGCAGCTCAGTGGTACAGCACTTGCCCAACATGCACAAAGCCTTGGGTTTGACCTTAAGTGCTATAAAAAAAAGTCTTCAGTCTCCAGCAGGTAGCCATTATCATGTTCCTATAGGTTCCGTGTTCCCCGAGAGAAATGACATTCCTAGACAATGGCCTGAGAGCCTCTTCACAAACTCTTGCCTCAACTTTAAAATCTGATGGGATGAGTTAAGTGTAGAACCAAGCTGACACCCCTTCACACTGGGCACCATGCCACCTCCCGGTGACAATGACAAGGGAGCAGCTCCCACTAGCAGACTCAGCTGAGTCAGGGTCTAAGAGGAAATAGGCCCCAATTCTTCAAACACTACATAACACTAAGTCTTTTCCAAAGTGAGGGTACTCTGAGGCTACCAGAAAGCAAAGGTTCCTGTGCTACCTGTAGCAGAACACCTGGACCTGGACTCAAGCTCCAGGCACTGAAAAAAAAAAAAAAAAGAACAAGAAGAGGAGGCAGAAGTAGTTTTCACAGATGAGTGTGATGACAAACGACTGGTAATTCCCCAGCGGCATTTGGAAGGAAAAGGCAGTTAGAACTGCACAAGTTCAAGGCCAGCCTGAACTACATAGAAAGCCACCCAGGACTACACAGAGACCCTGTCTCAATTTTTCTGTTCAAGACAGATGTAGGCTCCCAGCTTCTAGTGTGTTTTCAGATACTTGAAAACAACCAGTCTGAGATAAGCAAAGTAGGTAAGAGCCATACAGACCCTTTGAATATACTCAAAGTGCTGAGCTACACACTTTTTGGGTTTGCTTTTTGCAATAATGGGAATCTAGCCCAGATCCTTTTGAACACCTCAAAAGTGCCAGGCAAGGACTGTACTGCTAAAACAAATCTCAACTCATCAACTATACATTTTGATGGATGAATCATATAGGATACTGAAATTAGATTTCAGCCAGGTGAGTTAGGCACACACCTATAATCTAAGAATCAAGAGGCTGAGGCAGCTACATGAGTCAAGCCTGAGCTATTTAACAAGGACCCTGCCTCAAACTAAATTCTGAAATATTTAAAAATTACACCTCAGCCAGTGGTGGTGGCACACCTTTAATCCCAGCACTTGGGAGGCAGAGGCAGGCAGAGCTCTTTTAGTTTGAGACCAACCTGGTCTACAGAGCAAGTTCTAGGACAGCCAAGGCTATACAGAGAAACCAGATCTCAAAAACAAAAAACAAAAAACAAAAAACAAAAGAGAGAGAGAGAGAGAGAGAGAGAGAGAGAGAGAAAGCCAGGCTGTAATGGTACACAACTCTAATCTTAGTACTCAGTAGGCAGAGGCAGGGGCACCTCTTTGAGTTTGAGGTCAGCCTAGTGTTTGTTCATCAATTGGAACATTAATCTTAAAACATCAATACCAGGACTGGAGAGAGGGCTCAGTGGTTAAGAGTACCTGTGCCCTTGCAGAGGACCTGGGTTCAGTTCTCAGCACCCACATGACTGCTTACAACCACCTATAACTCAGTTTCTAGGTGCTCTGATGCCTCTTCTGACCTTTTCAGGCTCCTGTACACACATGACACACTTATACACACTTGGGCACATGTACATAAAATTAAATACTTAAAAAAAAAAAGTCAAGATTTCCCAAAGCTCATTAAATTTTTTTTTTTTTTTTTTTTTGGACAGAAATAGAAAAAAAAAATCTATGTGGAATATCAAGTAGCAATGGATAGCCAAAATAATCTTCAAAAAGTAAAAAAAAGTTGGAGGACTCATATTTCCAGATTTCAAGTTACTATAGTAAAGCTACATTAATCAATAGTATAGGACTAAAATATAGTAGTAAAAATACATTAAAAAATAATAATAAAAGCAACACAGTATAGGACTAGCCAAAGACAGACATGAAGACCAACAAAATAGAATGGAAATAGGGAGCCTTGAAATAAACCCTCATATATGCAGTTAAATGACTGTGAAAGGGTGCCAGGACCACTCAAAGCAGAAATGAGTTTTTGTTTTCTAAACAAATAGTGAAGGGAGACCTGGATAACCACAAGTAATACTTTCTTCTAGAGACCGAGATCCCATTCATGCCTTCCACGAAGATCAGCCCAGTGCTGCAGGCACACAGTAGGGGCCTATGCTCAATCCCACCAGCGTCAAGATGAACCAGAGAGCCTGAGTGT
Source organism: Psammomys obesus (assembly GCF_907164565.1). Classification (NCBI taxonomy): domain Eukaryota; kingdom Metazoa; phylum Chordata; class Mammalia; order Rodentia; family Muridae; genus Psammomys; species Psammomys obesus. Next base: position 22,204,601 of record NW_026596034.1, read on the forward strand.
GTTGAGCTGAAGCAAGGGCTTCCCTGAGGAAGCGAGAGCTGAGCTAGGGCCTGCTAAAGGAGGTGAGAGAAACAAAGGGGAATGTGTGCCATGCAGAAGCAACAGAATTCACAAAGGCATAAAGGCAAGGAAGCAGACACAGGGCAGAGAACTGAAAACTTCAGTGTGGCGGAGATGCAGGGTGGGCAGACTCACAGAGAACCAAAGCTGGAGTGGGTGTGCACACAGCCTACAGGCTAGCTTAAGTAAGAGTCTGAACTTCATGAGAGGTTAACGGAAAGACACAGAAGAGGTGAAGGAAGGCTACAACTGATCAAATAGCAGACATAGACTGAAGAAGCAAATCCACACACTACCAATGTCATCCTAGTAAAGCATGGAAAGAGCCAACCATTCTTTAGAACAGTTCATTTATTTGGTAGGGAGGGACTTGAAAAGCCCAAAACATGGACCAGCACAATCAATAACCAAAGCAAGGCCATCTGAGACCCAATCGGAAATTCTAAAGCCAAAGTGCTCCATAAGAGGCTCTAGCCACCATCCCCAACACTATTCTGACATCAACACCAAGCTAGAGAAACATGCTTGCAAAGAACAAACATTCAGGACATTCTGAGATTCAAGTCTCATCGCTCCCACGTTCTCCATGCGTCTGTGGGCATATTCCTTGGCCTCTCAAGCCTGCTTCATCAGCTGATACTATGGACCCTGACAGGCCTCAGTGCAGTCACACACAAGGACTAGATGAAGGAGCACCTGGGCTGGTGCTCAGGGAAAGCAGATGGTAGATGACTGTGTACATGATCAGCTCTGTCTAGTAGGTCACTGTAGGTTGTTTCAGCAGGAGAATCTGATAAAGTAGGCCATTCGCAAAGGCCTGAACTTGGGACATAAAAAAACAAATGCCTATGTATTTGGGATTACCAAAAAGAAAGGACAAACATTTGCTTCCTTGTTGGTAATAGGCTGGGCTATGCCAAGAACACTACTAGATAAGGGCTGATTGAACACACCCTGGGAGGGAGACAGCAAAAGCCCCCATGACCCTCACAGGTGACAACAGATCGGATCCAACAGTTTGTCCAATGCCTCACTTGTTCACTGGGTTCTCTTTTCAGGCATCAGGAGATTTAAAAAAATCTTTTTTTTCATTTACATTACAATTAACTACAAGCCGAACCTATCTGATTTGTTCTTTTCTTCTATATGACAGCAAAATAGACAGGAAATAACATTTAACAAAGACAGCCAGGAAGTATGGAGGGACAACAGAGAAGTTCCAGCTAGGCTGTAAGCTGGTTTCTAATTTAGCAGTTTCTGCCACTTGCTGCCAAATCACAATGCAAGATGCAGCTACAAAGGCAGGTGCAGTGGCGCAAACCTGTAATCCCAGAACTCTGGGAGGCAGAGGCAGGCAGATCTCTGTGAGTCCAAGGCCAGCCTGGTCTACAAAGTGAGTCCAGAACAGCCATGGCTACACAGAGAAACCCTGTCTTGGGGGGGGGGGGGGAGATGCAGCTACAAGAGTCACTCTGCCCCCACTGAGGCTTTGCACAGCAAGACCAAGCCAGGTAGAGGCCCACCTGAGACTGGAGAAGGGGTAGCCACACTGTAGGTGGGCAGAAAAGGTCCTTAGCTAACCACACCTAAATTATGTCTCCCATCACTTACCCATAGACAAGAAGGGTCAAAGTGCCTTCAGAATAGAATGGCAGCTCCCAGGGCCTGGGCTGCCTGCCACTCCTCCCTGTCCTCTCTGCTGAAACTGGTCATATGGAGAGACGCAAGCACGCTTGTCCACTTGGACTCTTCCCCTCTTGGTTTTCAGTCTTTCCTACAACTAACATATATCACTTTCATGATGCCGAGTTTGATCTCTCTCTTTCTCTCTCTCTTTCTTTCTTTCTTTCTTTCTGAGACAAGGTCTCACATAGTGAGGCTGGTCTCAAAGAGCTGCAGCCTTGAATTTCTGATTCTCCTGCTTCTACGTCCTAAGTGCCAGGATTACAGGCATGGCTGACCACACCCAGTGTATGTGTTGCTAGGAAGCAAACCCAGGGCTTTGGCATGTTAGGCAGTCTACCAACTGAGTTACATCCATAAGCCCTGGAATCACTTTTATAGTTATAGAAAAATCACATTTAGGAGCCAGCTATAACCACCTCTCTAGATCATCCCAGTGTACCACTTGAGTGACAGGAGACAGATTAGGGATCGTGGCTTTCACTGTTAGTGTACCTAGATCCCCAAACCTTGAAAGGAGGCTGAGACCGCATGGGAAGGAGCAGCAGAAACTGTCAAAATCCCTGACAGGCCGTGGAGCTCAAAGCCAGGTTCAAATGGCATCTTGGAGTCCCACTCCAAGTACAACCCAGAGCACACTCTCCGGAGACACTGCTGCCTGTGTCAGACTCAGCAGAGCTCCAAATGACTGCATATTTTTTTTCCTGACCCAGCCATGCTTGGCGATAGCAAAGGTCAGGACTTTAGACATGAGACCACTTGACTCTCTCATATCTTCCAGTACTGTACAAAGCTAGGAAGAGGACGCCATACCTTTGAGGGCTTTTCCTAATAGACTTGGGCACATCCTTCTGCCCAGGGAACCCTTTTGGAAACAAAGCTATTGCTCCCTTCTTATTTCTGGAAGGGAAACATCTGAAAAATTTATTTTGGATTGTGTGACAGTGTTTCTCTGTGTAACAGCCCTGGCTCTTCTGGAACTAACTCTGTAGACCAGGCTGTCCTGGAACTCACAGATATCTGCCTGCCTCTGCCTCCAGAATGCTGGGACTAAAGACATGCACCACCACTGCCCACCAATATATAACCTAGGCTGGCCTCAAACTCATGATACTCCTGCCTCCGCCTCCTTCAGTAAATCCAACTGGTATGTGCTACCCCAACTGGCTTATTTTGGCTTCTCGGGGGGGAAACATTAGACTTATTTACTAATTTTGGGTGTGCACTTGTGCCGTAGTGCACAAGTAGAGGACAGAGAACAATTTACACAAGCCAGTTCTCTCCTTTCACCATGTAGTGCCAGGGTTCACTTAGGTCATCAAGCTTGATGGCAAGCACCTTTGCCTTTAAACTATCTAGCGAGACCCTGAACAATTTTAAAGTGACAGGAAGCCAGACATGGTGTATGCCTCTAACTCCAGCACTTTGGAAGCTGATTCAGGGGCTCAGAAATTCAAGGCCAGCCTTCTTAGCTACCCGTCAAATTTACAGCCAGTCTGTGGTAGATAATAAACAAAACAACAACAAAAAAAGTAAAGGCAAAGTGATAGGAACACTTCCCAGTAGGCCTTCAGACATACTACCCCAACTCTGAAAGGCTGCCCTCATAGACTCCACCCAACGTCTGGATCACAGATCTTGGATTTCAACCCACATCTCAGGTTTCCTATCAGAAAAGAAGTTAAACTAAGGGCTTCCCAGCTCCTTCCCAGATCTAACCTAGCAAATTTAATTCTTAGCAGAATAAAGGCTGTGTGCTATTACAAATTACCATATGCAGACACAAGCTCAAGATGAGCTACATCTTGGAAGAACAATTAAAAAGTCAACCAGGGGTGCAAGCGAGATACCTCAGTGGGTACGAGCTGTTTCCATACAAACCTGGATGACCTGAGTTCAATCTCTGGATTCCATGGTAGAAGGAGAGAACTTGCTCCTCAAAACTGTCCTCTGACCGTCATTCCTGTGCCACTGTACCTGTATGCCTATACAAAGACTCACACACACATGCATGCACTGCAAAATAATTAAATACTAGCAGGGTGTGCTGACCCGTACTGGTAATCCCAGCCCTCAAGAGGCGGATGCAGAAGAGTCAGGGATTCAAGGCCGGCCTGGGCCACACAGTGTGTCTACATATAGTGTACCAACTGGGCAAGAGCTCTACAGCTGGAAAAGAAAGAAAAAAGAAAAAGGAAGTCCTTATAACTCAAACAAAAAGACAAAACAATTACAATTAGGCAAAGGATTACATAACTGTTTCTTTTTGTGTAATTCTTATTATATATATTATTAGTATACTATGAATGTAGGTGTGTGTAGGCCATGGTACATGAATTTTTACTGAGAACAAAAGACAATTCTTTTTTTTTTTTTTTTTTTTTGGTTTTTCGAGACAGGGTATCTCTGTGTAGTCTTGGCTGTCCTGGAGCTCGCTCTGTAGACCACATTGGCCTCCAAATCACAGAGATCTGCCTGCCTCTGCCTCCCCAAGTTCTGGGATTACAGGCATGTGCCATGACACCCAGCCAAAGGACAATTCTAAAAGGTTGGCTCCTTTCACCATGGGTTTTGGGGGTCAAACTCAGGTTTTCAGGCTTATCCAGCAAGTGCTTTTACCCACATGTCACTAGTGCTATAGACATTTGTTGAAAGATTTATGAAAGAGCTGGGGCTGGGGATGTACTTAAGTTGGCAGACTGCTTGCCTAGAATACAGGAAGCACTGGGTTTGATCTCTAGAGCAGCACAAACTGAGCATGGCAGCACAGCCTAAAATCCCAGCACCCAGGAGGTGGAGGCAGGAAGATCAGAAGTTCAAGACCATCCATAGATACACAGTGACCTTGAGAATAGACTAAGATACAGAAAAGAAAACAAACAAAACCCTGCATATTATAAAAAATAAATATATACAACAAGCACAAGAACAGATGCTCAACATCACTGGTCACCATGAATGCAAACAAGCAGGTATTTCCATCAACAGGAAATGTCTTTCTGTATGCCTATATATAGTATAACTAGCCACACTGAGAAATTACTCAGTCATAAAAAGGAATGAAGCTTAGATACATGCCACATCATAAACCTTGAAAGCATTTTTACACAAAACAAGTCAATAGGACTAATATTGTAGGATTCCATTTGTATAATATTATCCTAAAATAGGTAAGTTCATAAGCACAGAATGCAATCAAGAGTTGGGAGAAAGAGAGAATTGTTGAGGTTCTTCGGTTTTGTTTTGTTTTTGAAACAGCGTCTCACTGTGTAGTCCTGGCTGGCCTAAAATGCACATTTATCCACTGGCCTCTGCCTCCTGAGTGCTGGGATGAAAGGTGTGTGCTACCACATTTGGATTGGAAATAATTATTTAAAGGGATAATAGAAGTCTTAGAAATAGACAGTGGCAAAGGCTATCCAACATTGTGATCCTAAGTAATACCACTGAATCACACATTTAAAAGGATAAATGAACCAGGCATAGTAGCGCTCAGTAGGCAGAGACAGATAGATCTCTGTGAGTTCAAGCTCAGCCTAGTCTGCACAGTAAGTTCTAGGATAGCCAGAGCTACATCATAAGATTCTGTCTTTTTTTTTTTTTTTTTTTTCCAGAGCTGAGGACCGAACCCAGGGCCTTGCGCTTGCTAGGCAAGCGCTCTACCACTGAGCTAAATCCCCAACCCCAAGATTCTGTCTTGAAAAAAGCTAAAAAAAATTATCCAGGCATGGTGGTGCCCTGCCTCCATGCTTGGGAGACAGAAGCAGGCAAATCTGACTCTGAGGCCCTCCTAGTCTAAAGATCAATCTCTAGGATACCCAGGACTACACAGAGAAACTCTGTCAAAGACAGGAATGGGGAAGGAAGGGAAGGGAAGGGAAGGGAAGGGTAGGGAAGGGAAGGGAAGGGAAAAGGGAAAAGGGAAAAGGGAAGAGGAAAGGAAAAGGAAAGGGGGAAGAGAAAGGGAGAGAAAGGGAAGGGGAGAGGGGAGGGGAAGGAAAGGGGAAGGGAAGAAAAAGGGGAAGGAAAGAAGGGAGGGAGGAAGCGGGCAGGGGGGGGAAAGGAGGAAGGGAAATAAATTGTATAAATCGCATATTTCATGCTGAAGGTCTTTTAGCACAGAGTCACACCCTTATAGCTAAACCAGATAGCATGAGCTTCAGGTGGCTTTTCCCGATAAGACAAGTAAGGGCCCTGGCTGGCACAGAGCTCAATGGAAAACATCGAGTAGTCTATCCTCTGGCCTTGTCAGGGCCAGAAATAAGAAGCCCCTCTCTGCTTGCAGAGAGCAAATGAGAACAGTGAAGAACACATATCCAGCTCTTCTCACTGGCTCTCAATTTCTTCTCAGAGGGAAGGTGGATCTTATGGGTCACCAAATCCATGGGCACCTTAGATAATGACTGCATAAGGTACAGGAACCAATGTATTTAGCTAAAGGACTTCAAGACTTTAAAGTTCAATCAATGGAAGAGCTCTGGTAAGAAGTAATGTAAAAGAGGGGGGCAGGGAAGGAGAAGAAACAAAAGACCTGCACCTAAAGGCAGAGATAGCCCTGGGTAGCTATAGGAAACTGTAAACCCACCTTCTCTGCTTTATTAAAAACAAACAAACAAAAAAAAAAAACACAAAAGGGTCAGGTTGGTGGTACACACCTTTGATTCTAGAGGAGGCAGTGATTACTAAGTTTAAGGCCAGCCAGGTCTACAGTATGAGTTAAAGCAGCTGAGCTACACAGAAAAACCCTATCTTGAAAAAGCAAAAAAAAAGGAAGAAAAAAAGAAAAGGCCTAGATCTGCAAGGAACTCCAGGGATCTCACCTGGCAGTTTCATCTTGATATCTAACACTTCAGCCATAGCTCATCAGACTGGCAATCTTGTTCCTCTCAGAACTTGCCCCAGATAAAAGAAACCAACAGCCTCAATAACAGAGAAGACTCTAGGAAAGTGACTACAAAATGATCCCTGGAAGACCTTTCAGGCAAAATACCAACTGACATTTAGGTCTGAAATGTGAACTAATATTTGGGGTTTTTTTGTTTGTTAAATATTTATTTATTATGTATACAATGTTCTGCCTGCATGTACACCTGCATGCCAGAAGAGGGCATCAGATCTCATTATAGATGGGTAAGAGCCCTCACGTGGTTTACTGGGAATTGAACTCAGGACCTCTGGAAGAACAGCCAGCGCTCTTAACCTCTGAGCCATCTCTCCAGCCCGCAAACTAATATTTGTCACTGGGAGTTTTATTTCATAGTCTGATGAGCCCACTTAAAACCAGAGACCATCATGGCATCAGCCACTATGTGCATTTTGTTCCTCCAACAACCACAGCTCATTGCCAGGAAGCCATGCAGCTGCTCACTTAGAGGACAGGCATGGCAGGATCCAGTACTACTCAGGGAAAAACAATCCTAGAGGAAGGTGGCTCAAGTTTAAGGCTGGCCTGTACTATAACTTCAAAGGCATTCTAGGCAACTTAGTTAGACTCTATCTTCAAATAAAGTTTTGCCAGGCATAGTGGTGCACACCTTTAATACCAGCAATGGAGAGGCAGAGGCAGGTAGATTTCTGAGTTGAGTCCAGCCTTGTCTACAGATAAAGTTCCAGGACAGCCTAGGTTACACAGAGAAACCCTGTCTCAAAAAACAAACATACAAACAAAAAAGACAGACAGGCAGACAGAGTATAGGTAAAGGGCTGTAGTTCAGCTGACAGAGCTTGTCTAGCATGCAGCACAGGCCTGAGTTCAGCCCTCAGCACCACGTAATCCAGATGTAGAGATGTGACGGCACACCTGGTGTGCTCCAGAAGTAAGCTGATCTTTGTTAGTGCTCAGCTGTGCACTAACTTTCTTTTTTGTTGTTTTTGTTTGCTTGCTGTTTTGTTTTTTTGAGACAGAGTTTCTTGGCATAGCCCTGGGTGTCCTGGACTTGCTTTGTAGACCAGGCTGGCCTCGAACTCAGAGAGCTCTGACTGCCTCTGCCTCCCAATCCAAAGTTGTGTGCCGCCACAGCCCAGCTTTATATAGTGACTTTTCAAGATCTAGAATACACGAAACCCTGCCTCAGAAACAAAGGCTGGAAAGACAGCTGGCTGCTCTTCTAAAGGACTCATACTTAACTGCGAACTACTCTTCCAGAGGACTTACATGACATTCCCAGCGCCCATGTAACTCCAGCCCCAGAAGCTGGGCACCGTAACACACGACTGTGATCCCAGCACTCAGGGAGGCAGAGGCAGGCGGATCTCTGAGTCCAAGGCCAGCCTGGTCTACAGAGTGAGTCCAGGACAGCCAGGGCTACACAGAGAAACCCTGTCTCAAAAAACAAACAAACAAAAAACCTTCCAGCTCCAGGGTATCTGGCACTCTTCTCTATCCTCCACAGATACCCACACACATATACATAGACTGGCACAACACACATAATAAATAATAGTTATAATGATATATCCACATTATACACACATGCGCGTGTGCGGGTACCAGTGGAAGAGCCTAGCATACACAAGGGCCAGGGTTAGATCCCTAGCACTAGAAAATAAAAAACACTACTTTGCTTGTTTGGGTGTTTCAAACACCGTCTCACTCTGTAGCCTCCGATGGCCTCTCATGCACAGCAGTCTTCAGATTGTGGAGTAACATGAGCACCACACCCAGTTTTTAAAATTTGTTTTTAGAGGCTTGAGAGATGGCTCATTAGTTAAGAGCACTTGCTTTTCTTCCAAAGGACCTGGGTTCAGTTCCCAGCACCTATCAAAGGAAACTCACAACTGTTAGCATATAGGCAGCCTGTTTCTGGGTTGCCTAGTAACCTATGATGTCATCATGTGTCACCCACCAGGTATGTGGCAGGTGCAGTTCAGCTGTGCACGCACAAGCTATAAAAGGACCAACTTGCCACTTTGTCTCTCTTACCTCCTTGCTTACTCTTCTCTCTCGCTCTATCCACCTCACTTTTTTTCCTGGGGGGGCCCCAACCATGTCTCTCTCTTTCCTTTCCCTCTCTATCTCTCCATCTCCATCCAATAACTCTTTCATATAATACCTGTTGTGTGCGTAGCATCATTTTTAAATAATACTAACAACAAACACCTGTAATTCTAGCTCCAGGAAACCCAACTCCCTCTTCTGGACTCTGAGGGCAACCCACAGACATATACATACACAGATGCCATATACACATATAAATAAATAAATAATAAAATTGTACATTTATTTTTAGCAAGATGTGGTGGCAGACGCCTTTAATCCTAGCACTAAGAAGGCAGAGGCAGGCAGGTCTCTGTGAGTTCGAGGTCAGCCAACCTTTAATCACGGCACTTGAGAGGCAGAAAAAAAAAAGAGGATCTCTGTGAGTTCAAGGCCAGCTTGGCCTATGTAGCAAGTTCCAGGCTCTGCTGTCTACTTCTCATCTTTTAATCATCTCTGCCCAGAGGGCTGGTAGATTTCATATTAAAATTGTAACAAAAAAAATTTTCAACTGCCTGGTATACTGTGAACTGAGAAGAGAATCTTCTCTTCTGGCTCTGTCTGGACTAGAATAAATGCTGTTATCAATATTTGCCTTAGAAGCTCATGGTGTAAAGGTGTATTTGGGCCCTGACGTTTGTCATTCCTGACTAATTAGGGTTATCACTGCTGTGATGAAACACCATGACCAAAGCAACTTGGGAAGGAAAGTTTTTTATTTGGCTTATCCTCCTAAATCACTAAAGAAAGTCAGGACAGAACTCAAAACAGGGCAGGAACCTGGAGGCAGGAACTGACTTTACAAAGGCCATAGAGGAGTGCTGATTTTGGCTTTATCAGCCTGCTTCCTCAAGACCAGCACCCTAGGGGTGATATTACCACAAAGGGCTGGACCCTTCCCCATCAATCACTATTTAAGAAAATGCCCTACAGGTAGGCCTGATCTCATGGAGATATTTCCTCAGCTGAGGCTGCCTCCTCTCTGATGATTATGGCTTGTGTCAAGTTGACATAAAACTAACCAGCACACTGACCTAAAGTTTGCTGAAATCTTAAGATATCTTCTAAGACATGAAGAGAAGCAGGAGAGGGGTAGGAAGAACTTTTTTGGCCCCCTCCCAAATCCCTATAGAGTTCTGACATCTTGGTAAAGAAGGGCTAGTCACTGTTCTCTCATCAAAACCTCCAGTCCTTTTTGCAAGTCAGCATGACTTCACATCTTGGTCACCACAAAAACATTGTTAATCTTGGAGTGATAAAGACATCTTATATGGATTCTGAGGGGCAGAGAGACATCCTTGCACTGAAGTCAGCTATCTTGTCTCAGGTCTTTTTTCTTTTTTCCAACTCGATCCCTGACCAGGCACAGATCCTCTCCAGACTCTATTTTCCAGTGGTCTGCTAAATTCACACTCTTCGCTCAGCCTGACAAACCCTGGCTTTCTTTCTAACTGGTATTTTTCCCTTTGAACTGACCCACTACAGAAATAAATCAAGCATTCCAGAGAATGAAGAAGTAAAAGGGAGACAGTCTAAGAATTTCCCTAGAGGCTGACCTTTGACTAAATAAGACTTAACTTGGAGCCAGGGTATGATGCCATGTGCCTTTAATTCCTGCATTCTGGAGGCTGAAGCAGGTGGGTCTCTATGAGTTTGAGGTCAGCCTGGTCTACATAGCTTGGTCCAGACCAGCCAAAGCTACAGAGTAAGACCTTGTCTCCAAAAAAAGGAAAAAGAACAATCACTAACACCACTACCCATGGTACCATAAGAGGGCTCAGTGTGCAAAGAAGATAGCTGCCAGGGCTGAAGACCTAAATTCAGTCCCAGGGCCCACTCAGCAGAAATAAAAAAACAGGACCAACTCTTATAGGTTGTCCTCTGAACCCACATGTGTATCAAGGCGCATGGATAACCCCTCACACAAGAAAATAATTTTTTAATTAAAAAAAAAAAAGTATCTTTACTCTTCATTCTGAATTCACACTTGGATATAGGTGGCAACGTGTAACAAGTCAGAAGAGTGGAGTCCAGCTCCCTCTACAGAGCTACTTCCCAAGACGCTCAAGCTAGTTTTCACCCTCAACACAGGTGAGCCATGCATCACCCCACAAGGTTCCAGAGCCCAAGTATTCCTTAGCTCCAGAAACAGCAGTGTTCGGTACTTGAGGAAAGATGCAGCCTACAGCTAAGAGGCCACTTGTAACTCTACCAGCTATCGGGCAGTCAGAGAAAACTGACTCCAATGCTGGCACCTACTTGGTTTGAGCAAGGACAGCACCTACTCCTCAGGGCAGACAGGGTTAAGACTGTCCAGAGAAGCACAGAGCTTCAACAGCAATCATTCACAGAGACCAAAAGGGGAAGGGGATCCTGAATGAGAGGACCAAGAAGGTGACAGGTAAGACCTTAACAAATGCTCAGCCTCCATGGAAAATCACTTTGGGTTACCCTAACTCATGAGACGGAAATGCCTGAGCATAAAACATAGGATGGTACTGTCTTTCAAGGAGGAGCTGGCAAAACCAAACCATTGGGGCAATGACAGCGTAAGTGGAGAGTCATTCTACCTCTGAGGAAGAGAAAGGACCATGCTCTGAGAAAACCATGCTCTGGGTGAAGGACCTACAGCCACTGACCCACATGGACAAGACTCTGAGCAGAGGCCTGGTGGATCAGACTGGCAGTGTCATCTGCCCTCGCCAGAGTCTGTACATGCAACTGCCCTCAAAACAAAGTCCGAAATCCTTGACCACGAATACACAAGGGGTTTTCCACTTGACCCTCCTTACTCTGCCCAGGGCCCAAATTTTTCCAAACAAACATGGTCTCCCTGTGTAGCCCCAGGCTTTCCTTGAGGCCAATCTGGGTTCAAGGTTTTGCTCTTCCTGCCTCTGCTACATGAGTGCTAGGATTATAAGCATGAGCCACCATGCCCAGGAGAGCCTACACATCTTTTTATGTGTCTTCTGCCCAAAGCATCTGCTTCTTACTTTGTTCATCTTGAGCATTCCAGTTGCTCTTTCCACTTTTCATCATCTCTTCTGGGAAGTGTCCCCTAAACTCACAGGTGGAGAAGGAAATCTAAGCCCTGGGCCAACCCAGATAGGGTCCATACCATGGGCTGACAATTTCTATGCCCCTGTGAAGTCACATGCAGGAGTGTCTCTTCTCATCTCTAGACAGGCCTTGTGTCTGCACTCCTGGAGCCCAGACCTAGCACAAAACCATCAATGTTCATCCTGGTGTGTGGCACGAATGGGTGGGTATACTGCTATGTGACCAAGCAAGTGAGAGGTGCTTGGCTGTGACCAAGGATCCCTATTCAGAGCCCTAACTGAAGAGACCTCCACCACCGCTCCCTACACCACCTAGTGCTCTGGCCTAAGTTTGCTGTTCTTGGGTAGAACCACCCATCACATGTCAGGAGGCCTCCGCCACTGAGATGATGTTACAGTCTATTTTGAGGGTCACACTAAAGCATCTGTCAGCCAGGACAGCCACACCCTCCATGTGTCATCACTGAGAGCTGGGGACACCCACAGGTCCATAAAGTCTGCCTGAGGAAGTTGCTCTCCATCAGGGATCCTCAATGTCAGAGGCTACTTAGCTTTCTGGAGAGATCAATCCAGATGCCCCTTATCTCTTAGGGGCAGCCCTGGCAGGGCTTGAGACATCTCTTCAACCTATCAGACCTGCTCTCAACATTCAAGGCTCTGATGACTTGGCAAAAATCAACTAAAGCCAATCAGTCCATGCTAAGCTCTTAGATCATTCCAAAGAGCCCGAAAGCTCAGGACCCTGGCATGAAGCTGATTAACCAAAAGACTCAATGGTTCACAGATGGTGCCTCCTGATGCTCCTATTTCTCCTTCACTGCAGTGCCTAAGCTTTGCCTCTTATGTAGAGCTCCTCCCAGGACCCCTCTCTACTGAGCAGCCCACAGGCTCCCTGAGGACAAGGCTGACTGTCGCTGTCTTTGCTTCTGCTCTCTTGTATCTGGTATAATCAGGATGACAAACAAAACAAACAAACAAAAACCAACATTCTATATGGCATTTGGGATTATTTGGCACTTGGGAGGCATAGGCAGCAAGACTGCCACTCGTTTGAAGCTAGCTAAGCTACAAGCAAAACTGTCTCAAAAGAATCACCACCCAAAGCAAACCATAAAACTTTTCTTTGAGGGGCTGGAGAAAGAGCTCAGTGCTAAAAGCATGGCTGCTTTTCCAGAGGACCCAAGTGTGGTTCCCAGCACCCATCTCAGGCAGGTTACAACTCCTGTAATTCCAGGCCCAGGAGATTTGTCATCATACGCTCTCACAAGCACATACCCAAACACAGATACACACATATGCATGTAACTAAAAATAAAAACATAAACTCACTTAAAACTTTCTATAAAACCAAACAAGACTGGCTTGCAATTTTCCATAAAGCAACATAAAAAAAAAGGTACTTCTGATGACCCATGACAACAAAAAATTAATTTGGGAGGCAAAAGAGATGGCTCAATGGTTAAGAGCACTGACTGCTCTTCCAGAAGACCCAGGTTCAATTCCCACCACCCACATGACAAGTCACAATTATCTGTTACTCCTGTTCCAGGGGATCCAACACTCTCACATAGGCATACACGCAGTCAAACACCAATGTACATAAAAATAAACAGTAAATAAATACCTTAGGAACATATAACTCAAGAGAAAAACAGGTTTACAGATTCAATGGAAAAACAAGTCAAGCACAGCACAAGGCATGTCCTCTTCTAGCCTGTTAGCACTAAACACCTGTTAGTCCTGTCCACTGACATTTCGATCCTGTACGAATCCAACAGGATGTTCCTGTACACTAAACCAGAGAAGGAATGCAATAGCAGTCATAATGGGAAAAGTCAGCAGCTGCTCAGACATCTGGGATCAGGCAAGGACATCTGACAGGTTAGGTTATTCTATTGCATATCTTAAGCCCTGCAGCCAGGGCAGGGCACCAAACATCTCAAGGACTCACCCACAAAACAAGTCTATCGTCATTTGCTCCAGTCATTTTCTTGAGATGCTACAAGGCTCAAATGAGACAACACAGCAAGCCTACAAATCCAATAGCTACAATTAGTGCTTGGGCCATCAATGAGACCTGGGTCAGAAATATATCTCCACTTGTTTGATGGGAAAGAGTTAATGTCTGCCTGTTCAACAACTTCTGTTAGCCTCCCCAAAAAACAAACCTGAGGAGGCATGGTGGTTCATGCCTTTAATCCCAGCAGCACTTGAGAGACAGAAGCAGGTGGATCTCTGAGTTCAAGGACAGCCTAGTCTACAGAGTAAGTTCCAGGTCGGCCAGGGCTACAAAAATAAACCCTGTCTTGAAAAAACAAAAACAATCAGGGCATGGTGGCATACACCTTTAATTCCAGTACTCAGGAAGGCAGAGGCAGGAGGATCACTGTAAGTTCAAAGTCAGCATGGTCTACAAAACAAGTCCAGGACAGCCAAGGCTACACAGAGAAAACCTGTCTCAGAAAAACCAAAAAAAGAAAAACTATACTATGTGGCTCATTCTAATAACTGGTTAAATTTCAGCTACAAGAAGCCAGAAAGTAGCCATGGGGAGTCATATACCCCTCCCATCTTAATGCTTTAGCTGTCTGTCTACTGAAGCAAGCCACTACAAATACACATGACCTTTATAAAATTGAGCCTTCCAGATCAATTCAACAACTATATTCAACATGTGTAAAAAACTGAGAATATGGCACAGGGATGTAATTCAGCTGACAGAGTACCTGCCTAGTCTGTATGATTCACAGCTCCCTCCAAATCAGGTGGGGTAGCATGTGTCTGTAATCCCAGCATTGGGAAGGTGAAGGCTGGAGGATCATGACTTCTAGGTCATCTTTGGCCACATAAGAAGTTATAAATCAGCTTGAGATACATGAAACTTTGTTATTTAAAGAGAGGAGAAAAAATGCTGGAAAAAGAAGCCAAAGAAAGATACTCTTTGTTTTGTTTTGTTAAGACAGGGTCTCAGACTGAAGAGCTGGCTCAGCAGTTCAGAGCACTGGCTGCCTCTGTGAGTGAGGCCAGCCTGGTCTTCAGAGGGAGTTCCAGGACAGCCAAACCTACACAGAGACCCTGTCTTGAAAAATCAAAAACACTGACTGCCCTTTCAGAAGGCCCAGTTTCGATTCCCAGCACCCACAGTGCACAACTGTCTGTAACTCCAGTTCCATGAGATCTGACACCAATGCAGATGAAATAAAATTTAAAAGGAGAGAGACAGGCTCTCATTCTGTGGCCCTGGTTGGTCTGGAACTTGCCATGTAGACCAGCTTCAAACTCAAAGATCCACCTGCCTCAGCCTCCCAAATGCTGGGATTAAAGGTGTGCCACCACGCCTGGCTTTAACTGTTTTTAGACTTGTAGACAACACCATAGTCATACAGTCTAACACAGAGTTTTCTTCTGTAAGAGCCAATGAAATCTAAAAAGCCAGCTGAAGGAATTCTAAGTTTAAATACTCCCCTTCTGAAAAGTTGTTCTTGTCTCTCACTAGCTCAGCCTTTATCTATCAAAAAGGGCTACAGAGAAAAGATCCATTCTCCTCCCTACAAGTTTAAGAAATACACCCCTCAGTCTCCTTGGCAACATCAGATTCCAGCACCAGCATCTTCCTCAACACTGTAACTATTTTTGAGGTGTTTGTTTTTAGAGGTCATTTTCACTGACCTTTAAACACAGAAAATGTGTTTTATCAGATGGTGGAAACAAATATTAAAGTTTTAGGTCTTCCAACAAGTGTAAGTTTCCTATCTGCAAATGAAGCAGATAGGAATGAAAGTTAAAGACGCAACAGCTTCCCATGATTAAAATTCTAAAGTTACTAAATTTTAAGGTTAAAGGCAGTTTAGATGCTGACTAAACTCCCCAGAGTGATGACGAAGAGACTCAAACCCCAAGATCTACCCAAGCCCACAGGATCCTCCAAGGCCTGGAAATCACAAAGTCATGAGGGAACAGGCAAGGTTCTGATTCCAACAGTCCTGCCCCAGACTCTGACTCTGTTTTGTTTTTTGTTTTGTTTTCAGACAGGGTCTGACGAAATAGTCCTGGCTGTCCAGGAACTAAGTAGACCAGGCTGGTCTCCAACTCACAGAGATCTGCCAGCCTCTGCCTC
Organism: Psammomys obesus; assembly: GCF_907164565.1. Taxonomy (NCBI): domain Eukaryota; kingdom Metazoa; phylum Chordata; class Mammalia; order Rodentia; family Muridae; genus Psammomys; species Psammomys obesus. The sequence goes on from NW_026596034.1 coordinate 22,220,496, forward strand.
CCCAGTACTCATCCTCAGTCCTAGCCCAGCTTCTAAATCTGACATTTTACATACAACATAAGTAAGACAATTGTTAAATGCTCAAAAACACACACTCAAGTCTACTGGCAGGCTTTGTAAATTTCCCATAACAAACCTGAGGTCTAATTAAGAAAGCTTGCCCCTCGGCCAGGTGGAGATGGGGGCGGGGAAGCAGTGGTGGCACATGCCTTTAATCCCAGCACTAGGGAGGCAGAGGCGGGTATCTGAGTTTGAGACCAGCCTGGTCTATAGAGCAAGTTCCAGGTCAGACAGGGCTATACAGAGAAACCCTGTCTCAAAAAAGCAAAACAACAAAAAGAAAAAAATTGTCCTAAGATAGTTACAGTTATCTCATAGCTTGAACACCTATTTTGTTACAGTAACTGGAAAGGGGAGACTAGGAGAATAAGGAAGACAACAAGGGGAAATGTCCCCTCTCACGCCTTGTGTCTGCTTCGATCACCCTGAAACAGGGAGTCTCCCTAATGCTGACTTTAATAAGACCTTCCTAAAGCTGGTCCAACTGGTGTTCAAGTCCCTGGACTGAAAAACAAGTTTATGAGCAGCAAGGTCACCTGACTGTGACCATGTGTACGCTGTTTATCCAGATGACAGTGGCCACCACAGCTTTGATGAATGCTGTACAGACTCTACTGTCCCTTTGAAGCTTACTGAGGCCCCTACATGACTAAATGCCATAAAAGGAACCTCAACTTTGAAAGGAGGGAAGTCACAAACACCACATGATAGCAGGGGAAACCCCATTTGCCCTCTGAATTCTTAATGTAAACCTGTTACTTATAACCCTGATCTGTGACTATCAATTACAATACTTAAAAAAAAAAAAAAGTGCCCTCTGCTCTATCTAAATGTGCCTACTGCTATCAAGGTCCACTATTTAGACCAAACCAGAGAAGAGGTAGCCCAGATCCGAGTGGATCAGCAGGCTAATGTCAGTCACTAATACCAGTCAGGAACTTCAAACTCTGACAACAGGGAACACCAGATCTGTGTTGAGGAGGTAAAGGGACAGTATTGAAGGGCTTACCCATCTCTTCCTTTGCTGACAATCTTCACTTCAAAATAGTAAATACCACAGGCGGCTGGAATGGGGTGGGTGGCACGCACAGAGGCTGCATCTTTGTGATTTTTACCATGACCTGATATAAGAAGGCAAGGAAGGAATGTCAACACCAAAAAATGCAAATGACAAATCCTCCTCTTTCTCTACACCACGGTAACTTCAACCCTCCTTGGCCAGAGGAAGTTCTTGTACTGTCCAAGGAATAATAAGACAACTGAGTAAACACATTAGCCTCCCACTTTTAGATCAACCCCACCCCAGACCATCAGTCCTGACCAAGACACTGTCCTCCACCACAACAAAACAAGGGTATATTCAAGCAATATGAGGTGTGTGTGCGACACTGAATACTGTTGTCTGTCTCTCCAGAATCCAAACAGCCCGGCCCGGAGCCAGGGGAAGGAAGTGGCAGAAATGGAAGTCACCACTACCAACAACTTTAGCACACAAGCCCAGTCCGGGATGACTGGCAGACAGGCAGCCCATGCACCTCCTGTGGCATTGCTACCACCTCTTTTTGCAAGCATTACTGAAACTAAACCGTGGTAAAGGGCCTAGCTGAAGTTGGAGCCAGCTCAGGACAGTAGGGAGGCCCTAAAGTGGAAGTGGAAGGTCCTGTCCAACACGGGTTTTGTAAATTTACTGTAGTTTTCTTGAAGTCGGATGTTTCAGAACAGAGCAAAGAAAGCAGGTAAACCCCGGCCTGGACAACCCCTCTACCTCTGGGTGTTCCGTGGGGTAAGGCCCAACTCAGAGAATCCAGCCAAAGAAAGGGACAAAATGGGCACAGCTTCTCGGCAAACGCTCTGGACTTGTCTCCCAGCGGCCAGACCCGCCGATACCTTTGTAGTGGACGCGAAGGTTTCCCTGGGAGAGGCCGATGTAGTTGTACTTGTCCTTGGGGCTCCAGGAGCGCGGCAGCGGCGTCTCGTGCTGATTAACCGCAGGGTACAAGCGCTGCAAGCGCCGACTCAGTTCCTGTTCCCCCGGTGAAGGTAGCCCACCCCCGGCGTCCCCACCGGAGGAGTCCCCAGCCTGCGGATTCCCCGCTCCCGGGTCTGCCGTCGCCGCCGCCATCTTGGAGGGAGCTGCTATTGTGTCACTGGGGGCGGGGAGGAGTGCAACCAGATCTGCCTTTCTCAGCCAATGGCCCGTGAGCATCCCGGAGCCGCAGGGAAACTGAGTCCGAGTGCGGGCAACTTTTCTTTGGACACTACTATGCTTCACTAGATCTTAGACTACATATCCCACAATGCAGAGCGCTCTAGAAGCCGGCCAACGCGGGCTTCTGAAGAACTTTGGAAGATGTAGTACACTACTGCTCACCTACAAGCCCGTACAACGGAGACGCCGAACCACTAAAAACTACCATTCCCGGCTGGCCGAGTGGCCAGGCTTCGAAGCGCACCTCCCTTGTCCATGGTCTCAGTTTATTCTCCTGCCTCAGTTCTGTAGCTAATATTAAATTTGCTATACTGACTGGTTCTCAGAACACCACAGCACCCCCCGGTCCGAGACTACCTTTACTACTTGACCAGAGTTCTTGTGAAGACGGGGGCTAGGGGCGTGGTGCAGCCGTGACCCCGCCCTCGCCGCAGAGGCCGATGGGAGCTGGTCTCCATAGCAACAGACTGTACACTATCAACGGCGCTAGCTTGCTTCAGTTCCAGTCATGGCCGACGTACAGCCGAATAACCACAATTTCTCCAAGTCAAGGTAGCACCTGGCCGGGTTGAAAGCGGGGAGAACTTGAGTACTTCCAGAGAGGAAAATGGCACGACCGCTGCACCATCTGTTGGTCTCTGTTCTTTGGGCTAGGACTCCAGCGCCACAGAATCAGTGATACAGAAACAGTTGTTAGAGAATCGGGGCAGACACGGCAGTCCAGTAAGATAAAGTGCAGGCGTACTTTATCATTAGATGCATGATCTTAGTTAAACGCTGAAAAGCGAAGCGCCTTATCATATGTAAAGTCCTGTATATAAGCATTCAGTGTCTAATGAAGGTTGTTTCCCGCCTTTTGCTCATTTCCAGTAGTGGAGGAGAGGCAAGGGAGGCGACTTCATCTCAACTTTAATCTCTCAGGGTCTGTTGCCTTGATAGGAAAAGGCTACAAAAGCCAGGCTGTAGTGGCGTACGCCTTTAATCCCAGCACTCCACTTGGGAGACAGAAGCAGCGGTAGAGGAACTTTGTGAATTCGAGGCCAGCCTGGTATACAGAGCTAGTTCCAGGACAGCCAAGGATACACAGAGAAACCCTGTCTCAAAAAGAAAAAAGAAAGAGAGGAAGGGAGGGAAGGCGAAAGACAGAGAGAAAGAGAGAAGAGAGGCAAGGAGAGAGAGAGAGAAAGAAAAAAAATAGAAAAAGGCTACAAAGGCCGGGCATGGTGGCTTATATTTTTAACCTTAGCACTGGGGTGGCAGAAGGAGTCTAATGTCTATGAGTTCAAGGCCAGCCTGATCTACATAGTGAGTTCCAGGACAGCCAGGGCTATGTGGAGAGACTGTCTCAAAATAATAATGCTAATGATAACAACACGAAGAAGCCTGCAGAAGTTCCCAATAACAGGAAATGCCAATTCTATGATTCTCTCTAGAGCTTAAAAATAAATTTAGTCTACAAGAAGCAGGCAGCAGGCTGAAAAAAGAGAGCCGTTATCCAACAAAGACATAACTAGCAAACTTACTATCTATGAACAACTATGTAGTAGGGCTGGGGCTGTAGCTAGAATGTGCCAGGTCCTGGACTGATCCCCAGCAATACAGAGGATATAAAACAGATTCAATCTTCATTCCTTAGGAAGGAAGCACAGTGTAATTTGATGGGCTGAATTTGATGGCAATATGGCATCATTCTCTTCCAGCTCCATGTAGTGACACACTGTTTCCCTTATAGAGATGTAGTATGGGTTTCCTCCTCCAGACCTCAGAGAGGGACAACATAATGGACAGACTAGAGCTTAGCACTGTAGAATATAAGCAAAATCTGATAAAAGAGATCTTTGAGTTTTATCTTTTCTTAGAGAATGTCTTTTCTCCTGTGGGCTTTTCTCCTTTTGTTCTCATATCCCTGCATGCTACTTTAGTGGGCTCTCTGTGAAGGTCACTCAATATCAGGAAACACTCTTGAGAAACCATTGCCTGCAGTCAGTTATAAAACTGAGTTTTTCACGCCTACTGAGATATAAATGTTAGTATTTTCCATTCTTCCTTGAGGGTTGGTATTAAGTCATTCTTAAAAAATGAGGGCTGGAGCTGGAGAGATGGCTTAGTGGTTAAGAGGACTGTCTGCTGCTCTTCCAGAGGTCCTGAGTTTGGAGTCCCAACAATCACGTGGTGGCTGACAACCATTTATACTGGGATCTGCTGCCCTCTTCTGGCATGCAGGTGTGTGCAGATAGAGCACTAATATATGGAAAATAAATCTTTAATAAATCTTAAAAATACAAAATTGAAATAAAATAAATCTTTTTAAAAGATAACAATTAGAGCCGGGCGTGGTGGTGCATGCCTGTAACCCCAGCACTCTGGGAGGCAGAGGCAGGCAGATCTCTGTGAGTTCGAGGCCAGCCTGATCTACAAAGCAGGTCCAGGACAGCCAAGGCTACACAGAGAAACCCTGTCTTGAAAAACAAAAACCAAAAAAGAAAGAAAGAAAAAAGAAAAAGGAGGAAAAAAAGAATTCTGAGAGATGATTCAGCAGGTTAAGGATTGCCTGATTACCTGAATCTGATCACCAGGTCCCACTTTGGAGAGGGACAAGTCCTCTGATTTCCCCTGTGCACTGTGGCACATGCACTGTATATACATATACAAACAAAGACAGAGAGAAAGAAAAAAGAAGGACAAGTTAGGGGCAGGAGGGGACTGTAGAGGACCTGAACTTGACCCTCAGCATTCACATCAGGTGGCTTACAGCTACCTGTAATTCTAGCTACAAGGGAATCTGACACCTCTGGCATTAAAAATACTAAAAGCAAAATTATAAATGTTAAGAGTCTAGAGAGATGACTCAGTGGTTAAGGGCACTGGGTGGCTACTCTTCCAGAAGGCCTGGGTGAGATTCCCAGCACCCACACCATAGCTCACAACCCTCTAACTTCAGTTCCAAGGGATCCAGTGTCCTCTTCTAGCCTCCTGTGGAAACACTCATACACATTAAATAATAAAATAACACTTTAAATAAGAAAAGTAGTTAGAAATTGAAAATAAACAAAACAATAAGAACCCTTTTTGGATGCGTCTCTGCCAGGTGTTCCTGGTTTTCATTTTGGTCTGACTTTTATGTCTAAAGCTAACAACAGCTATAACCTACTTACCTTTTCCATTTGGCAGTTTATCCTGATTTCTAGAGATCTACATGCTTTTCCTAATTCCTTTCCCTTTCATGGTGGTTACAGTATGATCGAGAACAGAATTTTGACCAGGCATTGTAATACATGCCTGTAATTTCATGACTCAGGACACTGAGACAGTAGCCTCACAAGTTCAAGAGCATACTGAATTACATAATATGACCTTATCTCAAAACTTAAAAGTACCAACAACAACAACAACAACAAAAAGCCAGGCATTGTGATTTATGCTGGTAATTCCAGAGCTCAGGAAGCAAAGGGAGGAAGATCGATACCAGGCCAGCCTGATCTCTGTCATGAGTTTCAGGGTGGCCCAGGATACATAGTGAGAATCATTAAGTACATAAATGAATAAATTTTTAAAAACAGAATTGGGGATAGTGATTGATCTTGAGAAAAGGGTATTAATTTAACCCAATGAGCAAGTAAAGCTGTTGCTCTCCAATATATATTTTTTAAAAACAACAACAACAAAACCAGTATTGGAGATTAACCCTGAATTAACCCTAACATATTAGGCAAGAACTTTACCACTGAGGTATATGCCCGGTTCCTCTAGTTCGTTTATTTTGAGACAACATTTCACTTTGTATCCCTGATTGGCCTGGAACTCACTATGTATGAGTATGAGCATGCTGGCCACAAACTCACAGAGATATGCCTATCTCTGACTCCTAAGTGCTGGTATTAAAGGTATGTTCCAAAACAGCCTGGCACTAGTCTCACTTTTTTATGAGCAAAGGAACTGAGGTTCAGTAAGATACTTAGGGTCACTAGCTAGCAATGACAATGAACACACAGGTCTATTTAGCAGCATACCCTTATCCCACAGATCACTTCCTTAACTCTTCTGTTTGTTCCACTTGGGCCAACATGGCCATATGTAGCCCTCTCTGTTGCTCTCTGCAAACCTGTCTACCTTGAACAAGCCTGCTTCCTAGTAAGAGGCTTAAATTTCAAGTTTGAGCTCTCTTCAGGATCCACTTTCCTCCCATTGATATCATAATTAATATTTTTACAACTTACTTCAGTCTATAGTATTTTGCTTACTTCACTTTTGTTGTTTTTTGGGTTTTTTAATTTATTTAATTTTATTTTATGTGCATTGGTATGAGAACACCTGGTCAGAACACCTGGAACTGGAGTTACAGACAGTTGTGAGCTTCCATGTGGGTGCTAGGAATTGAACTCTGATCCTTTGGAAGAGTAGGCAGTGCTCTTAACCACTGAGCCATCACTCCAGCCCTGTGTTTTGTTTTGTTTTGTTTTGTTTTATGAGACAGAGTTTCTCTGTGTGGCCCTGGCTGTCCTGGAACTCACTCTGTAGACCAGGCTGGCCTTGAACTCATAGAGATCCTCTTGCCTCTGCCTCCTGAGTGCTAGGATTAAAGTCATGGGCCACCATCTCCTGATGGCTATCTCATTCTTTATAAGAATTGTTTATTAGGGGCTGGAGAGATGGCTCAGCGTTTAAGAACAGTATCTGCTTTTTCAGAGGTCCTGAGTTCAATTCCCAGCAACCACATGGTGGCTCACAACCATCTATACTGCCCTTTTCACACACAAATGGAACACTCATGTACATTAAATAAATAAACAAAATCTTTTTAAAAAAAAGAATTGTTTATTTCTTTAAGAGAAAACTAGGCTAAAGGAGGTTAAATGATTTGCTCAAAGCTGGTCCTTTTGAAACTCCGAATGTCAGGCCCTTGGACTTTATCACCCATTAAATGATTTCCTCTTCTGGATTGTACCTGCAACCTGTATTCACACATGCCCAGATTCACACACAGATACACACATACACATAGTTTTAAAAGGAAGGGAGGAAAAGCCAAGCATGGTAGTGCATGCTTTTAATCCCAGTACTTGGGAGGCAGAGGCAGGCAGATCTCCAATTTCAAGGTCAGTCCGGTCTATAGAGTGAATTCCTGGACAGCCATGGCTACCCAGAGAAACCCTCCCTCAAAAAGGAGGAGGAGGAGGAAAAAGAAGGAAGAACCATGTTCTGGGAAGGATTGGAGGGCTCTCCCCACTGTGGGGTGTGGCACTTACCACAGCTTCTTTTCTATGCAGAACACAATCTTCAGGAGGGATGGTGGAAAACAAAGACACTGAGAATCGCAAGCTTTCTCAGAAGCGAAAGACACTGGTTAGTAATGCTCTTTTGGAAGCCCACATGTCACCCTCTACAACCTGTCTTCTGCCTGCAACCAAAAACATAACCAACAAACTAGCTTCTTCTCAATCAGAGAAGTCTGACTTACAGACTTCTGTGAGGGTGGAAGGGGAGGAGGATGCTAGCTCCTCAGTCCTATCTGAAAGCTAACCCAGGCTGTCCTAGGTAAAAGACTTAGTTGATGCTGGGTGCAGATGGCACATACCTTTAATCCCAGCACTTGGGAGGCAGAGGCAGGTGGATCTCTGTGGGTTCAAGGCCAGCCTGGTCTACAGAGTGAGATCCAGGACAGCAAAAGCTACACAGAGAAATCCTGTGTTGACAAACAAAACAAAACAAAATCTTAACCCCTTCCTTCAGCACCTTTCACTTTGCCACTCAACAATCTGGAATAGACTTCATTTCTTCAGCAGCCTGCCATGTACTAGACACAAGCTCCTGCCAAAGGTCCTTTAATGCTGTAACTATACCTTTTGTCTTTACAGCCCAAGGTCTAATACAGCACTTGAGTTCCATAAACATTTATGAACAAGCATGTGAAGGCAGGGTACATGGTGTTTCTCGCTTGTGTTTTGGTTCTGAGTTCCTCGTTTCTATTCTTTAAGATTTTTGTATAGACCAAGGACCGTGGCTCACACTTGTAACACCGGCACTGGAAAACCTGAGGAAAACTACTGTACGTTTAAAACCCAGCCTGAGCTACAGGATAAGCTCTAGGCCAACGTGGCCTACATAGAGAGACCCTTTTAAAAAAAGTATTTGTATAAAAATTAATGTGGTCAACTAAGTATGATGGCACACATTTGTAATCTCAGCACTTAAGAGGCTACAACATGAATCTTTCAAGTTCAAGGCCAACCTGGGCTACATAGAAAGATCTGTTATCTCCCCCTCCCACCTCCCCACCCCACAAAAGGAACACTGCCTTATTTACCTTATTAAGTATTTTAGTTTTGTTTTGGATTTTTTCAGTGTCTTGGATCAAACAGGTTCTATGAAATTGCCACTGAGCTTGCCTCATCCCACTTTGGAGCTTTTGCTGATTTGATACGGGGTTGTTATAATTCAGACAACAAATAGCCATTTTTCAAATCTCAAATATGTCAGAAGACCAGGGTTCTGTTCCTGACACTTTAACTCCAGTTCCTGAGGAGCTGATACCCTCTTTGACCTCTGCAGACTCTAAGCATAGTGTATTTACATACTGGCAAAATTCTTATACACATGAAGCAAACAAATTAATATGTATTTACATTATAGATAAGCAAACTTAGAGCTCTAAGTTTGACAAGGGAACGCTGTGTGGGTGGTGTGGTGCTTTCATCGTGTGAACGTATTGCTCAGGAAGGATTTGAAAATATTTAAGCCACATACTTTATAAAGCTGGGAACTGCCAAGACCAGGCCCCAGTCTAAGGAAGAAAAGTGAGCAACGAACTCTGTGGAGAACAAGTACAGCCACATTCCTGTAAGGCAACCTCCAATTCGATTCCAGCTTCAGCCAGGTGCCAGATGCCTAACTCAGTATAGACCTGCAGTCCTGGCGCTTTTGCTTTTCCCCCCTGTGGTACTGTCACCAACCACCAGGGGACCTGTGCCTCCCGCCATCTCCTGGAAGTGGGGCATCTCCCGGTTTTTACCTGCAGGGGAAGCAAAGAGCCGGGAATGCCACGGAACACTGCAAAGGTTCAGTCCAACCTTTGGACTGAAGTCTTCACCAGCAGCTAAAATCCCCAAAGAGAAGCAGCTACTTTTACCAGTTTAATGGAGTTTTCATTTGCCTGCGCAAATCAAAGTAAGGTGCCTACGTTTTCTTCAGCTGAAAACGCAGAGAGAGCACATTTACCCTCCATTTGAAAATCTGAAACACTTTCCAAACTCATCAAGATTGAGCCCAGGTGTCTCCTGGAATTTTTTTTTTTGCACTTTTGTTGTTTTGAGACAGCTTGACACAGTAGCCTCAAAGGCATGATCTTTCTGTCTTCACTTCCTTAGTGGAGTGCTGGGCTTACATGCCATTCCCATCAACTATGTAAAAAGTTTGAGATAGACGCTGCGTGGCCCAGACTGGCTTCCCAGAGCTAGGATTACAGTTGCGTCACCACACTTAAAAACTTGTTTGTTTATTCCCACACACACCCAGCCTGAACGTTTCCTCTTTTAGTTTTTAAAAAAAAATTTTAATATGGTCTCATATAGCCCAAGCTGGCTTCAACTCTGTGAAACTAAGGATCACCTTGAACTCAGAGCCTCCAGCCTCCAGCCTTCAAGTGCTCAGATTACAGGTATGTGCCAGCCCATATGGTTTGTTTATTTATTTTGAGTCAGGATCTTCCTATGTTCCAGGCTGGCCTCAAACTTTTGATCATAGAGTGCAGGAATTACGTGCATGAGTCACCAGATTTTTTTTTTTTTTTTTTTTTTTTTTTTTTTTTTTTGAGGTTGGTCTCTGTGTAGTCCTGGTTGTCTTGGAACTGGATATGTATACCAGTGTGGTCTAGAATTTGTTTGTTTGTTTGTTTGTTTTGTTTTTGAATAAGGATACAGGCTGCTCTAGAACTTACTATCTCCTGGAGGATAAACTTACACTAAGCCTCTTTGTAAATATTCCATGGCTGTATAACAGTTTTCTGTTTTTAGATACTTAGGAGTTTTACATCTTTCTACAGCTCAAAGTATACATTTGACATCACCCTGTGTGTAACAATATTTGTCTCCCTCTGCACTAGCTGCCTGGACTCCTTGCCTCCTTGACAGGAGCTGTGGGCACCCTAGATATCAGCTCTGTAGTCATAACTGAAAAGCTTCTGCCATATCCTTGAGCTGTTGGTGCTATCCAAACAGTCTTCGTACCCTCCTCACCACACACTCCCTCCAAGTGACTAGCTTCTCTCATGCTCTCATTTGAACTGTTACAGATCACCCCTTACTGTGGGGTGACCAACCTCCCCCAACTCAGCCCAGCCAGGGCTTCTTTCCCTTCTATGGCCTTCATGGGCTCCAATCACTTCATGTGGACTTGTGATTATCAGCTCACTTGTCACCCTACTCCCATCATACCCCGCTTTCCTGTGTCTCTAGAACCCAACAGGGATTGGCATATGCCATGGACCTCAAAATGCTGATGAACAAATGAAGGACCAAACTATAAAATCCTAGAAAAAGGAATCACTGGGTCAAATTATATTTTTCTTTCTTTCTTTTTTGTTTTGTTTTTTAAGACAAGAATTTTCGGGCTGGAGAGATGGCTCAGAGGTTAAGAGCACTGGCTGTTCTTCCAAAGGTCCTGAGTTCTATTCCTAGTCAGCCACATCGTGGCTCACAACCATCTGTAATGAGATCTGGTGCCCTCTTCTGGCATGCAGACACATATGTAGGCAGAATACTGTATAATAATAAATAAATCTTTTTTTTTTTTTAAGACAAGAGTTTGTTTGTGTAATACTGGCTGGCCCAGAACTCCCTCTGTAGACTAGGCCAGCCTTAAACTCACAGAAATCCCCTACCTTTGCATCCTAAGTGCTAGAATTAAAGGCATGTTCTACCACCACCCAGCTAATTGTATTTTTGTATGCTGTATTTAATGAAAAGATTTAAAAAATAAGCCCATACATACTATTTTCTACCACATGCATCTGCAAATGGTTCAAAATGAGATCCCATTTACCAGGGGACCCTCACCTACTTCCCCCTCCTCCAAGGGATGCAACCCAATCCCCTTCCAGACTCCATTTGTTGCATCTCTGTAGCCCTGTCTGTCTGTCTTGTCTATCTAGGCATTAGCCTGGACTTAACCTCCTTTCATCTCTAGTTACACATGCCAAAAGGCAGCCATTGTGGCTCTTCAGTATTCACCTTTGCTTGTCATAGTGCAGGCATTCGATACTCTCTGATTATACAGAAGAGTGTAACTCACACTTACTGGGTTCCTTGCAGGCACTAGAGTGTATAAACTACACACTGTTTTCTCTGACATCCTCATCTCAGTGCATTAGAATGGTCATTCCAGTGATTATCCCTGTGTTACCAATGAAGAGTCTGAGGCTCAGAGAGGTAAACCTGTGGCCACTCTGCTAATAAGAAAGATGTGAGATTTAATCCTAACCATCTAGAACCAAAGGACACAGTCTTAATTACGGACCATATTAATAATGTTTGTATAGCTGGGTATACCTTTGATCCCAGCATACAGGAGCTGGAGGCAAGGTCTCAGTGTAAGGCTAGCATGGGCTATATATAGCAAGATTGTGTGTGGTTGTGGGTGGAAGGATGCAAAAGAATATTAGAAAGGGAAGAGGCTGTGGATACAGCTCAGTCGTACAGCACTGAGCTAACGTGTGAGGTGGTTTGGGGTTCAAGCCTCAATTGAACAATACCAAAAAAGGGAGGGGTAAGTCATTTTGCCGAAGTAACCCCAGCTTTCCCTCCCTCAAGCCTATGCAGCTGTCCATGGGCGGCCACCTGTCCCCATGGCCAACGTACACCAGTGGCCAGACAATTCTACATAAACGAAAGCCCTGTTCAGATGAGTGCCGGAAGCGAACCAAGTAAGCCAGGGCCAGCCTGGTTGGGGGTGGGGGCTGGTCTAGATTCGATATTGGCCCAGGACATAGAGCTTAGTGGAGTCTGTGGCCCAAGACCAAGAGTGCAAGGGCCCATGGTGCTAGTGGCATCTCAGCCCACTGTCCTCCACAGTAGCTGGCAGCAGCAGCCCCCCAACATTGCCAAGCCCAGGTACCTGGAGCAACTCGAGAACCACCTGCGCAAGGAGCTCCTCCTGCTAGACCTGGGCACGGACTCTTCAGAAGAGCTGAGGCTGCAGGTCAGAGCCACAGGCCAAACATGTCAAGGGTGTTAAGAAGCCTTGTGTATCTGAACTGAATAATAGACCTTTACTGGGAAGTGGCCCCCCATCTCGTTCGTGACTAGTCCTCCTTGAAAAGAGGAAAGTCCTATGTCAGAGCCTCTGGTCTGGTGGCACCAACTAGAAACTTGAGGGACTAGCCCAGAGACAGAGAGAGTTGCCTGTCTAGATGTAGTCCAGCCTCTGGTACACATGAGAGCGGAGCTCAGTAACAATGAGTCTCAGTTCTGATGTAGACGTGACTGAAGCAGTTACCTAGCGCTGACCCGAGTTCCAGGCTCTGGGCACTCTCTTACAAGCAGAAGCTTGAAGGAAGTGGCAGAGCTGGGATTCCAACTCAAGGCTGGTTCCTAAGCCTCTGCTCATTCTAGTGGGTAATGCCGCCTCTGAAAGCATTCTGTGTTTGCAGATTGAGAGTCTCCCTTCACATCCAAGTGCTTCTGTGAGGGCTGAAGATAGCTCAGTTGCTGAAAAGCCTACTGTACAAGTGTGAGGGCCTGTGTCTGGAGTGGCCACACCTAATTAAAAAGCCAGGCCCAGCAGCATCGGTAACTCTAGTGCTGGGGGTCTGGGGGTAAGACACAGGCAGATCCATGGAGCTTGCTGGCCAGCTGGCCTTGCCAATTGGTAAACTTCAGGTTTACTAAGTGGCCTTATCTCAAGAAAATGGGTGGAGAGTAACCAAAGATACCTAATGTAGACCTCTGTGATCCACAGCACACACACACATACCTACAATCGTTCTGAATCTGAGTTGGAAAGAATTCTCTCTTCCACTCTTAAGTTCAGAACATGAAACTAGACTCTTCAATGTCCTGTTTCCACAGGTCTTGGATATAGAGAGGCACCGCAGGTGAGAGGCTAAGGGATACAGGATGTGGTAGGCAAGAAGTTGACTGCCTGGGCAGAGTCCACTTGGGCAGAATGGCATATATCTGGCCCACAGTGGTGGGTTGCTAAGCCTCACAGCTGGCAAGGTCTCAAACCTGTCCTTCCTCTCAGCTCTGTGGTCCTAAGACTTGGGTGGTGCCTGGCCAGACATAGGTTACTGGCAGTATCTTATGGAAATAGTTTTTTGAGTTCAACAGAGGTGGAGGTTATTGGCCAGGAAATGAAAGGTTCCTTTTTTATGCTAGCCTTACAGGGAGATCTTTGAGTTCTTCATAGAAGATTTCAAGACATACAAGCCCTTGTTATCCTCCATCAAGAATGCGTATGAGGTGATGCTGGGTAAGACTGAAGCTCCTTTCTGGAATGAAGAGAATAACATAATCTGACTTTCTGATTCTCTACTACTGACTGATCTTTCAGGTCATGTTTTGCATGCCTCAACCCCTTTTATCCTTTAGAAGGATGGTGAGACAATCGGTAGTAAACAGAAGGAATTCTGGGCAGTAAGGAGGCTGGCTGCCTCACCGACTCAGAACGTGCTAAGCAGGCTGCAGCTAAAGAACTGAAGGCCTAGCAGCATGGGTTCCTACACCTCTCCATGGAAGAGACCCTGACCCTCAACATTACTCAGCCCCTGGTTTGTTTTTCCTTTTGCATGGCTGGAGACTGAACCTAGTCTCTCACACATGAGCAAGCCCTCTACAATGGAGCTCTATCCCCAGTTGCTGCCTTACTTTAACAGCAAGTGTGTGGAAGTGCTGGAAAGATGGCTTAGGAGTACTGGCTGTCCATCCAGAGGTTCAAATCGCAGCATCCACGTTAGTAAACAATTATCTAACTCCACTTCACCTCCTCTTATGGTCTCTGCAGGCCCCAGGCACAAACATGCATTAAAGGCAAAACACCCATGTACACCAATGACCTTAGGATCTGAGACTCCTGGCTGTTCTCTGTGGCCACCCCAAATGACTTTTTTCCTTGTCTTTTTGGTTTTATTTTTGAGACAGGGTATGTAGTCCTTGAACTTGCTTTGCTGACCAGGCTAGCCTTAAATTCAGAAATCCACCTACCTCTGCCTCTGCCTCCTGAGTGCTGAGATTAAAGGCAGGCATGGCACTGGACCAGCAACTCAGTGTTCATGTCTGGATCCACAATTAGGAAGCAGAGAACATAGTGGGAATGACACTGAGTCTTTTGAAATATCAATGATGTCCCCAGTGTCGTCCATACCTCTTTTTTTTTTTTTTTTTCCTGGCCCACCTGTCTTTGCTTAGCTTACCAAAGGGAGAAAATTCGGTCTCTGGAGCCCCTGAAGGCCAAGATTGTCACTATGAATGAGGACTGCAATGAGAGAATCCTGGCAATGAGGGCTGAGGAGAGGTACGAAATCTCCATGCTCAAGAAAGAGAAGATGAATTTGCTTAAACTCATTGATAAAAAGAATGAAGAGAAGATATCACTGCAGAGTGAGGTGAATGGAGGTGTAATACTGACAAAGTCCTGATGTTTCTGCTCTACTTGTAGCCTGCGTGTGTTCATGAGTACTGAGGCAACTCCTAACCCAATCTACCCTTATGCCTGGAATGGAGCATCTTTACTCTGCCCTGTTGCAGTGCTCAGTCTAGACTCCAGTGTGGCTCCAGGTGCCAGCAAACTCTCCGTGCGCTGAAGCACTGACATCAGGATCTCAGGGATGATCACTTTCCTTTCCCCAAGCTGAAGGGACTATTTGTCACGCCCCTGTAGTGACTAGCTACCAGCAAAGATCCCCAGGATCACTGAGTATGCAGCCATAGCCCCTCTACTTTCCCCACCCCTAGGTGAATAAACTAAGGAAGAGCTTGGCTGAGGAGTACTTGCGCTACCTTACTGAACGAGATGCCCGCAAGATTCTCATTGGGGACCTGAATGAGCTTCGGTACCAGCGAGAAGACATGTCATTAGCCCAGTCCCCAGGTAATCTAAGCCAGGTTTCTCTCCTAAAGTGCTGATCTATCTGTCATCATTTACCCTGCTTATTCAACATTACTAATATCTTATTATCCTGTGTCCATACATGGTAGGAGATATCTGGGCCGCTAGCTGGGGCTGTGGATTGAATTAGCCCCACATCCCACACCTGGGACCAAGGTCACAGTGGATCTTTTGAGCTAGACTGAGAATGACAAAATAAAATAGGAAACTTTAACACTGCTGGAAGCTGAGACTCTGTGGGCAGAGGCCCAGCACCACTGGGCTTCTCTACTTAAGCCTGAACCCTTTGGGTCGTGATGCTGTAGACCCACCGAATCCCAAGCAGAGAAGTTAGCTTTCTATTGCTTGATAAAGCACAGTGAGTGACCAAGGCAGCTTACAGAAGGGTTTGTTTGGGACTTAAGAGTTCCAAAAGGAATAGTAGTCTGTCGCCATCATGGCAGCAGGCAGGCATGGCACTGGACCAGCAACTCAGTGTTCATGTCTGGATC
>NW_026596034.1:22236363-22344836 GCF_907164565.1 Psammomys obesus
CAATGATGTCCCCAGTGTCGTCCATACCTCTTTTTTTTTTTTTTTTTTCTTTATGGTTTTTCAAGACAGGGTTTTTCTATGTTGCCTTGGCTGTCCTGGACTTGCTTTGTAGACCAGGCTGGCCTCAAACTCACAGCAATCTACCTGTCTCTGCTTCCCTGAGTGCTGGGATTAAAGATATAAGCTACCATGCCTGGTTAAATTTGTATCTTTTCATCCTTCTCAAACAATTCCACCAACTGGCAAACAACTATTCAAACCTATGAGCCTCTGGGGTCCACTCTATTCAAAAAGAAGGCACTCCCCAAGCAATATTCAGCCCAACCCTGGGTACAAGCCCCAGAGGCAAGGTGATAGACTGATGGGCTTCTGGCAGGTGTTTGGGGAGAGGACCCTGTGAAGCTAACACTGGCACTGAAGATGACTCGACAAGACCTGACCCGCATTCAGATGGAACTCAACACAATGAAGGCCAACTTTGGAGACGTGGTACCCAGGAGAGACTTCGAAAAGCAGGAGAAGACCAACATGGAACTTCAAGACAAGGTGCTGGTGGGCAGGTAGACTTTGATGTGGTAGGGGGAAGTCAGGCAGGTGGGTAGCTAGGACCAATCACCTTGCCTACAGCTGGAATGCCTGAGAGCCGACTATGAAGAGGTCCGGAAGGAGCACGAGATGCTGCTGCAGTTGCACATGAGCACACTGAAGGAACGGGACCAGTACTACTCTGAGCTGCAGGACATCCAGCGCATCTCCACACCTCGACCTGACTGGAACAAGTGCGAAAGTAATGATGGTTGTGGGGCTCCCAGGGCCCGCTCGAGGACAGGGACTGGGTTCCAGCTTCCTCTCCCCACCTGCAGATATCATAGCTGGGGGCCCAGAACGCTGGTTAATGCTGGCTGAAGGAAAGAACAGTGACCAGCTGGTAGAGGTGCTCCTGGAGGAGATTGGCATCGGTTTGCTTCGAGAGAGAGACTTCTTCCCTGGTCTGGTAAGGGAGTCCCTAAGCCAGAGGCTATTTAAAATTCTAGGGGAACCATTTAGAAAAAGGGCAACAGAAGGGTTCAATGAAGAATTGCACCTGCCTTTCAGGGCTATGGGGAATCTGTCCCTTCTTTCCTTCACTGTGATGCCACTGTGGAGAACAAGAAGCCAACCAAGAAGGAGGTGGTGAATCTCCTTGGGGATGCCTGGAAGGAGCGACTTGCAGAGGAGCAGGTCAGTTCTCGCTGGCTCTGACACCTTGCCTCGGCAAAGCCTTCAGATCCACAGTCCTTTAAGGAGACCCCTTAGGATGGTAGGGAGCAGGGTGGGGCCCTAGCACATCCTGACCAAATATTCTCATTTCCCTACAGAAGGAGCCATTCCCAGATTTCTTCTTGAATTTTCTGGAGCGTCGCTTTGGAATCAATGATGCCATGGCCTGGGCTTATACCATTTTTGAATATATTAAGCTCTTTCGCTCCAATGAGATCATGAGTCAGTTCTATGCAGTCTTGATGGGAAAGGTGAGCTTTGGCCTAGGTCCTACCTGTTACCCTCAGCGAAACATAAAGGCTTTTGTCCCCAGCACAAAATGACTCTGTCCCCACCATTCTAGTAAGGAGCATATTAGTAGTTAACTTCTTCCTTCATTGTAGAAAATGGAGAGTGTCTATATCAACTATAAGGAGACAGAGTCCCATCTGCTGAAGGAGATGGCAAATGCTGACACTCAGAATGAGGGGTTAATATCCATGGAGCAATTCAAGTAAGAAAACTGGTCAGGCTACTCCAGACTCTAGTCCATTATTTTGGCTGGTCAGGTTCTCATGTATGCAGAAGGGGAGCTCCACAGCTTAAAGCCTGCCACCTCACAAAATGTTGAAACCCACGCCTGCAGTCCTAGCGCTTGAGAGAGAAAAGCAGCAGTCATTTAATTCTGAACCAGCTGAGAACAAAACTGTTTCAAAACATGGCAGGCATGGTAGTGCACACTTTCAATGCCAGCACTTGGGAGGGCCTCTGTGCATCTACAGAGTGAGTTCCAACCAGAATGACATAAAATAAAACCTTTCTCAAATCAAAACAAAAAGAAGTCTGGGAAACTAAAGCAGAAGGATCATTATTATGAGTTCAAAAACTCTCAAAAAACAAACCTGTTAAAATACCAGTGGGGATGGCCCCAGAAGGATGGGAAGGTGAGTTGGCAGCCTCAGTCAGGCCCTGCTGGAATTCTTACTTTTCCTATAGCACCATCCTCAGGAGTACCTTTCCTCTAAAGAAGGAAGAGCAAATTCAGGAGCTGATGGAGGCAGCAGGCTGGGGTCCAGAGAGCACCAATACAGAAGAGTTCAACTACCAATTATTGTTTACTGAGGTGGGTTGGGACACATAGCTTGCCAGTCCTTTCTCTAGTCTTACTTAAACTACAGTCAAATAGCCTCCCCTTGCCTTCTCTCCCACCCTACAGGATGAGGAGGGCCAGAGGGAGCCATTTGTGCAAAAGCTGTGGGAACAGTATGAAAATGAAAAGGAAGCATACTTACAGGAACTGAGGCTGGAACTAGGCATGGATCTGTGAGTGACCCTGGGCCCCAAAGTCCCGCTCAGCCATTGGCAAGTCTTACAGGTGCGGCAAGTCCTGTCAGATAGCATCTCAGGTGCCTAAGTCTCCCGGTGCAACAGGTACCATGCTGGGGACTATAAAGTACTCAAATCTGACAGAAAGTAGGCACTTGAGTCATGACACAGAAAGGAGCTCAAACCTGTATACCTGTCTCTCTTTCCTTGTGGGGCAGCACTGAGGTGACCTTACTGAAGATGCGTGGAGCCCTGCTGGCCATCGACCCCAGCATGGACAAACAGACTCTCAGTGCCTACCTGGGCCAGGCCTTTCAGATCCCTGTGGCAGAGCTGCCACTGGAGGATGAGGAGAAAATGGAGGAAATTTCGATACCTCTTCAGACTGCTTTTGGACATCTTCAGATGGCAGACACCAAGCGTGTAGGACCTCGAGAGCCAGAGATCGCAAGCTAGAACCCCTATTGGCAACTTAAATGCTTGAATGTTGCTGAACTTCCAGTATAAAAATTCTTTTCTCTAAATTCATACTATTTTTCAGGCTGGGGGTAGGGGATCTGAGCCAGCCCTATGACATGTACCAAAAAGCAGAACAAGCCATTTGTGAGACTTTATTGGTAGTAGGAGAGGAGAAGGAGACCTCGACGATTGTGGGGTTCAAGATGTCCAAGGTAAGAATAGGGCAAGTGTTAAGGCCTGGCCACTACTGGGCAGGAAAGACGGAATTGCCACTGAATGCACAGGGGATGAGGAGCTTGCGGTACTCCAAGGGCAGGTAACGCTCCACAAGCACGTGTAGTGAGACCTGATCTGTGACCAGTCCCTGCCTGCATCAGAGGAAAAGAGGGTCGGACAGAATTAGCAGCAGCACTCCCATCCCCAGCCTCCCTTTAATGCCCACTTACCGTCGCATCAGCAGCTCCAAATCCTCTGGTTTCACAGTCTTACGGCCGGCATGAGCAGCAAATGCCTCCAGGTCGTTGTAAAGGTGCTGGAAATACTTGTCTAGGCTGTCAAGAAGGTTGGGATAGAGCAGACTGAACAGTCTGTTTATGAAGTAGCACCTCTAGCCGCTCACAAGATAAACTCACCACTTTTCCACCAACTCAAGAGCCTTCTTCTCCACAGGCATCTTAGTATAAAAACTGAAGAGTTTCATATAGTGGCTCAGTCCGGCCTTGTAGGGGTCTGGACGGTGCCTAGGACCTGCAGTTCCAGTCCTAATTGGAAGCTTGGCTGGCATAGGCTCCAGCGGCTCTGAAGATAAGCTGAGGACAGGAGTAGACAGGTGACTGGGCTGCTGTTTGGGGAGGCCCCTATTCGAAGACCAGTCCTGCTGGCTCTGGGGAAACTGGGACTGTTGTTAACTAAGTAGTTTGAACAAGAAATCCAACTGTCAGGTGGGGGTAGAGGGTAGGAGTGTGGCACATGCCTGCCTGCCTTTATTTTTATTTATTTATTTTAAAAGATTTATTATGTATACAGTGTTCTGCCTGCATGTACACCTGCATGCCAGAAGAGGGCACCAGATCTCATTATAGATGGTTGTGAGCCACGATGTGGCTGACTAGGAATAGAACTCACGACCTTTGGAAGAACAGCCAGTGCTCTTAACTTCTGAGCCATTTCTCCAGCCCTTATTTGTTTATATTTGTTTGTTTGTTTGTTTGTTTATGGCTTTTTTTCAAGACAGGGTTTCTCTGTGTAGCCTTGGCTGTCCTGGACTCACTATGTAGACCAGTCCAGCCCCAACTCATAGAGATCTGCCTGCCCCTGCCTGAGTGCTAAGATCACAGGTGTGCACCACTGCACATGGCTAACACACACCTTTAATCCCTGCACTGGAAGGCAGAGGCAGGCATATCTGAGTTAGAGGCCAATCTAGTCTATAGATGGAGTTCTAGGACAGCCAAGGCTACAGAGAAACCCTGTCTCAAAAAACAAAACAACAACAAAAGGCCTGTTTTTCCCTGTTCCTCTAGTCTAGACCAATATCCTAGTCTAGCCTCAACATATATACTGGTACCTGCTCAAGCTTGTTAAACCCTAGGCTTCAAATTGGATAGTCTCTCCCCTCAAGAATCCATCACTACCGGTCCCAAGTGTCCTTTAGAAAGCTTCCTATGATTACATACTGATGTAGGAGCTTCTCCCTCCGTCAGGCTCCTCTAAACCCCTGGAGACAGACACCAGGATGATAGACAGGCAGGCTATCACTACCAGAGCTGCTATGCTGTGCTCATCTGCATATCTATGAGGACTTAAATGTGCACAATGACAACTTCGGGCACCCCCTCCCAAGAGCCAGGGTTTCTTACGCTGCAGCTCCAGGAGGTAGGGGTGGCTCAAGAAACTGATGTGGCTGTTCCTCTGGGAGTAAGTCATGAGTGGTGAAGGCTAATTCTGGACTTGCTGCAGAGAAAGAACAGTGTCACTAGGCGGTCAGGCTTGACCACTTCACACAGTTGTGCAGGACCAGTCTCCTCTTACCGCCTAAGGGCCTCATAGAGCTCTAGTCAAGTGACTGCCCTTCGTACTCTCCCTGGTCCCTAAAACTACCAGTTCCCAGAAACAGCCCAGGCAAATTTTCTTCTGTATGATAGGACCTAAGAAGCTGGGAACACTCACCTGCTGATGCCTACATTAGGCCTCTTACCTGGCCTGCCAAAAGTATCCTCATCCCCTGAAGATCCTTCTTGAACCTTGGCCTCCACAGCCTCCTGGGATCCCACTGCTTCTCTTAGTTCTAGAGGCTGAGGCTGAGGCTCCGAGAAGGGCAAAGGAGTAGTGTCCATGCTAGTTCTGTTCACTGAGGGGAGAGTAAGACAAGGAGGCACTGATTTAGAATCAACTGGCTCGACCTGAACCCCACTTTTGAGTGGAGAAGGAACTCCCAGGAAGGGGGTTCTGGGGCATACGTAGGGGTGGAGGAGGGCAATCTCCCTAGGCTAACTCTCACCCAGGCTAAGCTGCTCCTCATACTCACTGTGGCTCTGCAGCCTAGGCCCAGTGCTTCGTGTCCTGGAGCCTGCTCTTTGAGCATCTTCAGCCCCAGTGTGAGAAGGGTTGGGCAGAGAGTGGTGCATGCTAAGGGAAGAGCCAGCCACGGGCTGTGAGAAAGGCTGGGTGTCTTCCAACAGTACATCCGTTGGCAGAGTAGCAACAGGGGTTCTACAGTTGTCACCTGGAGAATAAAAGCCATATAAATTCTATATTCTAGGCCCACCTGCTAAAACCTGGGTTGTCAGGGTACAGGCAGTGAAACTTAAGGGTCTTCTCTGCCTACGCAACCTCTAGAATGAAATAACCTACATTCTAAGCCTTTTATCTCCCCCTGCCCTCCCCGCTACTCTCTCTGGTCCTTCCTCTGACATTCCCAGGCCTCTACAACTTGCTCACAATCCCCAAAACTGACTGTACATGCCTCAGCTGTCTACTTTTTCCTCTATCCATCACGTTCCTCAAATATTAACTTGTCCCCTGTACTCAAGATCCCAGGTTCGTGCCAGGCGATCACGAAACCTGTTTTCCCCCCACTGATCTTCTAACAAGGGCTAGCCACCATAGCATACCCCTTTCTTTCTACCCTCAGCCGTGTACTTGGAGAATACAAAGTAACAGAAGACACAGAAGCACTAAGGCTAGACCTTAGTGATGGCTTCTCCCCCCCCCCCCCCCCCCAGGATTTCTGTGTGTAACTATGTAGCCTGGGCAGTCCTTGAGCTCACTCTGTAGAACAGGCTGGCCTCAAACTCATAGATCCATGAGAGATTCCCATACCTGGCTATGATGGCTGTTCTAGGTTGTCACCTTAAATTTATCTGGAATTAACTAAAATCCAAATGAATGGGCACACTTGTGAGGGACTTTTTTTTTTTTTTAATTAAATCATTTGATGTGGAAAGGCCCAGATCTTTTTCTTTTTTTTTCCTGAAAACTCAGGAATAACAATATTTCCTTGTATAGCAGAGAATACCTTTCCGACAAGCATATCAATTCAAAGTGGCTTCAGGTAGAATGTGTTTGCTGGTTTGTTTTTTAATAATTTAATTTTATGTGCATTAGTGTGAAGGTGTCAGATGCCTTGGAACTGAACCTGGGTCCTTTGGAAGAGCAGACAGTGCTCTTAACTACTGAGCCATCTGTCCAGCCCTCAGATCTTTTTTTTTTAATTTATTTATTATATATACACATTGTTCTATCTGCATGTATACCTGCATGCCAGAAGAGGGCACCAGATCTCATAGATGGTTGTGAGCCAACATATGGTTGCTGGGAATTAAACTCAGGACCTCTGAAAGAGCAGACAGTGCTCTTAACCTCTGAGCCATCTCTCCAGCCCAAGACCCAGATCTTTGAGGTGGGAAGATCTATCTTTAATCTGGGCCACACCTTCTGCTGGCAGCCTATATAAAGAAGAAAGCTTGTTCTCTTTGCCTGTTTGTTCTCCATAGCACGTCCATTTATTCCCTCACTGT
Source organism: Psammomys obesus (assembly GCF_907164565.1). NCBI lineage: Eukaryota > Metazoa > Chordata > Mammalia > Rodentia > Muridae > Psammomys > Psammomys obesus. The sequence continues at coordinate 22,243,407 of NW_026596034.1, forward strand.
CAAAGGAGCCTATTTCTTTGAGATCCCAACACATACTGAAGACTAGCTGAGACATCCAGCCTTGTGGATTCTTGGACCTTGCGTTGACAGACGATTTTTGCTAGCTGGACCATGGCCTGTAAATCCCTGTTGCTACTCCCCACCTCAAAACCACTCACATTCTGTAAGTTCTGTTCCTCTAGAGAACCCTGACCAATACACCAAAGTACCAGGTGCACTCTGTAAAGAAAATAGAAACTCCTCATAAATGCCTGGGCAGGCTCATACAGTGTCCTTGACCTCACCAAAAACTGGGGCGACCCTGAATTCCATAGAGCCTTCTGTCTGTCATAGAGTGGTAGTAGCTTCTTCGTAAAGCTACAAGAGGAAATCTCAACCTTACCTGGAAGAGCTGAGGTCGAGGAATTATCTTCCAGATCCTGCAAAAGAGCATGGACATCCAGAGGTCGGCGCATGGGACGTCGGCGAGCCAGACCAGGCCTCTCCACTGACTGTGGCTGAACGGGTGGGACAAAGCTGAAGGAGCTGTTAAGATGGAAGCAGACAGGAAGCCTGAGACACAGTGCCCCCTATGGGGCTCATCTCTTAGAATACAGCCACAGTGCTGTAAGGCTAAAACTAACAGTGAGCAGAGTCACAAGATTCCATCAGTCAACACCTCCCTCAAGCCTTTGCTACATCAAACCCCAGAACAGGGAACAGTACCTGGTCAAAGACGAGTCATCAGCATTCCCAGGTGGCTCTGTCAGGGCTCATCAAGAAAAAGTAAAAAGAACAATCCATAGTAAGCTCCCCAAGACCCATGAAGGCCTTCTCAGGTCTTTTACCTCCCCAGAGACAGAAGGGAAAACAGCACTGGTGTGTCCTAGGTCTCACCTTGGGAGAGAGGCAACCCTTGGCTCACTTCCCGTTGAAATACTGACAATCTTAGCTTCTGCTTGCTTTTGCCAGGGGCCATTAGACCTGGAGCCAGGGTTGAGGAGGGCTCCAGTTCAGGAAGTTGTAGTTCCAGGCTGTAAGGATGGAGTTTATCTCAGACATGTCAGAAAGCCCAATTTTAGTTTCTGGGGACCCCAAGAGGAGGCTCATCCAATGAGGGACATTCACTGCATACCTGCTCCAGCTGCTCTTCCGTCTGGAAGACCGCCGGAGCACCTCGGGTACTTGTACTGGCTTCACCACTGAGTCCGGCATCACGATGGAAGATTCTGGGGCTGTAGAAGAAATAACAAGTAGAGGGTAGGGCGGACAAAGGAGGATACCACAGGACTGATTGTTGAACTAATACTAACTTCAACTGGCAGGCTAACACCCACTTACCAGTCAGTAAGATATTCTTCAGCAGAGTCCGGGGTGTCGGTTCTTCCAGGTGTCCACGAGCTTGAACACGCGCCAATCTGCCACCTGACTATGGGTAAAAGCACCACCAGTCTGTTGTTGTTGGTTGTTTTTTGTTTGTTTTTTGCCTTGAGATCCCTCAAGTTAGGCTTCGAAACCAAAATAGACTTCAGGGTTCCATGAAGTCACTCATGGAGTGGGCTGGACTCACCCTAGCTCCATGGGAATGCCTTCTGGCGCTTGTCTTTGTCTGGCTATTCTGCCTCTTGGAGGAAGGTGTCTGAAGCAGAGTTCTCTGTGTACTGTGTCTAAAACAAACAAAACAACCGGGCTCTGAGAATTACATGCAGGGAGTGGGAGTGAGGAGCTGGAAGATACAGATGTTTGCCTACACAAGGGGGTCATAGTTTAAAGCTCTTTTCCTTCAGGGGCAGAATCCCTTCCAGAAACCACTTGCACTTTCCATAGTCCCTATTCTCAGCTTTGTCAGCAAAGAGGATGAAGGGTAGCCCTGAGGTAGAGGCAGACAGGAAGGGTTGGGGAAAGGCTTCACAGAGGTGAGGCTAGAAGAATAAAAGGTGAGTAGGGGTCAGTCACATAGGTTACACACTGGAGGAGTATCCCTTTCCAGTCATTAAAGCAACAATCCAAGTAGGGCATTTTTTCCTTTCAAGTTGTCAAGGCATGACAATAAGTTCCACATGGGTCACCCCAGATCTATTTTTCCAGTCCAGTGTGTGTCAGAACTCTATCAGCGTTATCCAGGCACAACTCCCACGTTATTCCTCATACATCTAAAACATATCTGGAGGGGCTGGCCAGATGGCTCAGTGGGTAAGGGCACTTGCCTCCAAGCCTGACATGCCGAGTTTAATGACCAGGGCCCACACAATGGAAGGAGAGACTGACTCAACAAGTTGTCCTCTGACCTCCACACATTTTTTCAAACACAGAGACCACAAATACCGCGCCTTGAATGAGCAAGGGCCAGGTGGTACGGGGCCTATAATCCCAGCTACCAGGGAGGCTAGGGCAGGAGGATGGCAAGTTCAAAGCCTGTTGGGGCTAGTTTCAAGCCAAATCAAGGCAACTCTGTGAGACTCTTATCTCAAAGACATACCAAAAGGGCTGGCGATGTAGCTCAGTGATAGGGTGAGGGTGCTTAACTAGCAGGTAGGTATAAGGTCCTGAGATCAATCACTAGGACCATGGGGGAAAAACACCTTATCGCGAAAAAGTATCCACCTGAAAAGGATGATTTTCTTCAGACTGGCAGATGCCAACTTCGGTACCTTCTGCTCACAACCCTCAAGACAGGTACGCAGCAAAGTCAGGACAAAGCCCTATTCTCTAGAAAAGCATCTCTCCAGTTCCTACCTCCTGACCTCCCACGAGACCCTCAGAGAGTAGGACTGTATGTGTTGGGAAAGGTGAAGTCATCCGAAAGTAGAGGTAGATGTCAAAACAACCTTAGCCTGGGTTGAGTGAAACAGCCTAGAAAAAACAGAGCCATATCCTCTGCTTCTAGAGAGTTAGCACTGTTGGTCTCTGTGGCCTCACCCTGGAGCTCCATAGCTGATCCCGCCTCGATTAGTTACAGTCAGATCTCGGCTATAGCCTCAGACTATACTCTGAGACGCAGGTTTCCTCTCCAGACAAGGCAGACCTACATGTCACTCCCCAGTCATTCTAGTTGCTCAGGCAACACTCTCACATACTTAGTCTGAGCGCTCCGGCGTCGTCGCCTCGGAGTGCGTAAATCCGCTGTATCCAGCACCCGCTGCAAGAGCGTACGTGTTGTCTGATCGCTGTCGGAAGTGTAGCTGTCCGCCATGCTGGAGGCTCAGCCCTCCTAACTGCTCTTGCTAGAACAAGCTCGGCATTCCCGCCGTCAATTTCGAGTCATTCTCGCGATACTGCCACAGGGCCCCACGGGAACTGTAGTCCAACAACTGGGCGCCCGCTCTGACATGATTGTAAATAGATTTTGGAGGCTGTCTCACGTTAACCCTAGGGAAAAGCACGCAACCAATTCAAACCTCATAGTTTCTTCATGAAAAATAAGGATGATAATCATCTTTAAAAAACTAGGGGACTGGAAAGATGGCTCAGCGCTAAGGCCCACTTGCTGCTCTTGCATAGGACCTGAACCCTTAAGGAGGCTCAAAACTGCCAGTGCAAAACACTAGTGCCAAGGCATCTGATGCCCTCCTGTGGTCTCTTGCCTCTACTGGGTGAGTCCTCTGACTGCAGGTGTGGGCCACTATGCCAGACTTTGATGATTTTCTCTCTCACAGACACACACACACACACACACACACACACTTTATTTTTGAAACAGTGTCTTATGTAGCCCAGGCGACCTCAAATTCCTAAGCCTGGGAATGATCTTGAACTTCTGAACCTCCTGCTTCTATGTCAGTGTGCTTACAGGTGTGATTCATCATGCTCAGTTTATATCATTATTTTGTTTAAAGGTCAGGACCTCTGGAAGAGCAACTGGTGCCCTTAACCTCTGACTGAGCCATCTCTCTAAAACCGGTTTTGTGTGTTTTAAGACAGGATTTCATGTAGCTCAGGCTGGCATCAGACTTATGCAGCTGAGGTTGATCTTGAACTGATTCTCCAGCTTCCAACTTCAGAGTTACAGCACTATGACACCATATACCATTTCTGGGGTGGTAGTAATCAATTCTAGAGCTCCCTGTATGCCAGGCAAGCGACTGAACTAACTTTACCAACTGAACTGTCTACTTAGATCTGATCTGTTTATCTAAATTTGCTAGGTGTTTGTAGACAAATTTCCGTTGTCACTATAAACTACCTCATCTAATTCCTAAAAATTTATTTTAGCCAGGAAGGATGGTGCATGCCATTAATCCCAGCACTCTTGAGGCAGAGGCAGAGGCAGAGGCAAATCTCTGTGAGTTTGAGGACAACTTGGTCCTCATAGTGCGTTCCAGACCAGCCTGGGCTACAAAGTCAGACCCTATCTCAAAACAAACAAACATTTAAGCAAACAAACTTCATAATTAATATACTACATTCCTGTTTGTCCTTGAGATAAGCTTCACATCCCTGGCTGGCCTGGAACTGACCTGGTAGCCAGCTTTGAGTTTGTACTGAATCATGTTCTTTTTTTTGCCATTTCAGAGATGAGACTATATAGGTATAGATGACTACTTTCTGCTTTTTTTTTTTTTTGAGTCAGGGTTTCTTTATGTAGTCCTGGCTGTACTGGGACTTACTCTATAGACCAGGTTGGCCTCGAACTCAGAGATCTGCCTGCCTCTGCCTCCCAAGTACTGGTATTGAAGGCCCATTACCCAGCTACTTTCTGCTATTTTTAACTTTTCACTTTATTTATTTTGTAAGTGTGTGGGTATGTCCATGTCACAGTGCACAAGGAGAAACCAGAGGACAAGTTACAGGAATCAGTTCTGTTTCCACCATGTGCTTTTCAGGAATTGAACTCAGGCCTTATAAGCTTGGCGGCAAATGTCTCTGCCTCTGCCTCCTGAATACTGGAATTAAAATTGTGGGCTGGTAAACTATCAAAGGAGGTGGTGGCACACCTTTAGTCCCAGCACTTGGGAGGCTGAGGCAGGCAGATCTCTGTGAGTTTAAGACCAACCTGGTCTACAGAGCAAGCTCCAGGACAGCCCAGGGCTACACAGAAAAACCATCTCAAAACAAAGAAAGAAAGAAAGAAAGAAAGAAAGAAAGAAAGAAAGAAAGAAAGAAAGAAAGAAAATGTGAACTATCATTCCAGACTGTGTTATACCATAGTATAAATGATTCACTCAAATGAATACACATCTTTCATCCTACTCTGTACACAGTGGGTAAATACATGTTGGATGTGAAGAGATTCCAGCCGTGGACCCAGTTGCCTAGGCCAGGAAAATTGGATTTTCTCTTATTGATAAGTGAGCAGAACCCCCACAAATAACCAAGAAAGAGCTCATTGGCTACACTAGAAATGCAGTGGTAATCTATGGGCTTCTGTCCTGGTTTTGTTTGTTTTTATTTCTCAGGGCCTCCTTCATGGTAGGCGAGTGCCATATCACTTAACTCTCTCAGCCCTGTTTTATTTATTTCCAGAGAAGATCTCACTTAGGTTGTCCAGACCGGCCCTGAATTCACTTTGTAGCCCAGGCTGTCCTTGAATTCCTCTAGTCTCACCTCTTCAGCTAACCAGGATTACAGGTCTGTACCACCAGCCAGGTGTGGCTGGCTTTTCCCACCCTCAAAGACTGTTACTGGAAGGAAAACCAACTATTATTTTGATATAATGCAAACTTTTTTTTTTTCCCACTTTAAAACTCTTCAAGTTCCTGGTTGCCTGAAGAGTGAAATCCCAAATTCTCTATGAATGCTTAGTTGGTAATCTTTCAGGGTTCTAATCTGGTTGCCCTTTCCAGGCACTTATATGGCAGGCCTATGTCCTCCCTGTTTCATCTCCCAACAGTTCCCCAAGGTAGGGAGTTAAGGAGGCCAAGCACTTCTACTACTCACTTCCAAGGTTTCAATTTGCCTATTTTCTGGCCTGCGTTCATCACTGTCTTCTTTGTCTGCTGATTTCTTTGTGGCATTTATTCTTGTCTATAGACAACTATTCATCCATTATCCAGAAGACCCTCTAATCAGTCTCCAGAAGGGAGAGGGCTGGGACTGACCTGATTGCTCAAAATTACTTTCACTGTATTCTCCCTACACTCTGGCACATAGTAGGCAGCTATTAGGGAACTGGTTTAGGTCCAAGTAGGAGGTAGCTGAGAGTGCCCCAATATGAGAAAGTGACTCCAGAGGTTGGTTCTTCTGGGCTGATTTGGTTTTTCCTCCAGGATAAAGAATGCATTCCACAAGCCAGGCCGTGGTGGCGCCACGCCTTTAATCCCAGCACTTGGGGAAAAAAGAAAAAACAATGCCCTCCACCCCAAGGTACTAGGGTTTGGGGAACTTGTCTAGCAGGCTGCAGGAACTCCACCTCTCCTTTAGGCAGCGCTGGAGTCCGCAGCCACAAGGTTCTTCTGAGGCAGGATGGAACTTGTAGTCTTCGTGTGTTTATACCCAGAGCGCTTGCGCTCAGGACGGACGTGCCGCGTACCATCAGGATTCCGGGTCCTTGTGAGGGGTAGCCCAAGCGACAACGTTCCATTCGAGTACATTTCTCCCCCTTCGCCTAGGACGAGCCTCATCTGTAAAATAATCGACTCTGGGCATGATGTCGCGGTTCCAGGGAAAGCAGCCGGAATAAGCACGCCCCCTTCCCGGAAGTGAGCGGCTTCTGGCGCGGTGCATTGTGGGGGGCGTAGTCCTCCTTTCCAGGCGGTCCTTCACAGCGTCCCCCGGGCGGACTCCGGAGCGCAAGCGGGCGGCTGGGTGGGTAGCGCGGCGCGGGCGGTCCGCAAGCATATTCTGGGCACGGGACCCCCGCCCGGGACGACTGCGCCGGGTGGCAATAGTAAGGAGGCCTCTAAAGGCCTTGCGCGTCGCCGCCCGTCGAGGAGCTGAGGCGGGAGCCAGACCCGGCCGTCGAAGAGCGCAAGAGGCCGGTGGGCCGGGCCGCGCGTCGCAGCCATGCCTGGCTTTACGTGCTGCGTACCGGGCTGCTACAACAACTCACACCGGGACAAGGCGCTGCACTTCTACACGTTTCCCAAGGACGCTGAGCTGCGGCGCCTGTGGCTCAAGAACGTGTCCCGTGCTGGCGTCAGCGGGTGCTTCTCCACCTTCCAACCCACCACGGGCCACCGTCTCTGCAGCGTTCACTTCCAGGGCGGCCGCAAGACCTACACGGTGCGCGTTCCCACCATTTTCCCGCTGCGCGGCGTCAATGAGCGCAAAGTGGCGCGGAGACCAGCGGGAGCTGCGGCAGCGCGCCGTAGGCAGCAGCAGCAGCAACAACAACAGCAGCAGCAGCAGCAACAGCAGCAACAGCAGCAGCAGCCGTCTCCGTCCTCTTCCACTGCCCAGAGCACCCAATTGCAGCCAAACCTGGTGTCTGCCTCTGCGGCCGTGCTTCTTACCCTTCAGGCCTCTGTAGACAGCAGCCAGGCTCCGGGATCCGTGGTCCCGGCGTCCACCAATCCCGCGGGAGATGATGTGAAGCCTATCGACCTTACAGTGCAAGTAGAGTTTGCAGCTGCTGAAGGCGCAGCCGCCGCTGCCGCCGCATCAGAGCTAGAGGCTGCTACAGCTGGGCTGGAGGCCGCTGAGTGCACTCTGGGCCCTCAGCTGGTGGTGGTAGGGGAAGAGGGCTTTCCTGATACTGGCTCCGATCACTCGTACTCCTTGTCATCAGGTACCACAGAGGAGGAGCTCCTGCGTAAGCTGAACGAGCAGCGGGACATCTTGGCCCTGATGGAAGTGAAGATGAAAGAGATGAAGGGTAGCATCCGCCATCTGCGTCTTACGGAGGCCAAGCTCCGTGAAGAACTTCGAGAGAAGGATCGCCTGCTTGCCATGGCTGTTATCCGTAAGAAACACGGAATGTGAATGGTTCCCCGCCAGCAACCTGCAGAATTCCTGACTCCTTCCAGCCCAAGGAATCCTCAGGCGGATGTTGAACTTGCCAATATTCTGGTTGACAGTGCTGAGGTTTAGGGCAGTGGGACTTCTGTTGGTCATCTGGCACCCTTGTTTGTTTCCTCCTGAAGTAGGAGTTGGAGACTTCAGAATCTGGTGACACCAGCAATTATGACTGTCTTTAACGCCCCAGTTTATGTTGCAGATTCTGGTTAAGCAAAGGCTTCAGAACCATTGAACTTGAAACTTATCATGGAGGGGTGCAGATGGCACTCTTAGGGTCTGTGGGTTTAAGAAAACCACATCTTAAGGTTGGCCAGCAATCAGAGACAGCTTTGCTCTATGTAGTGATAAGAGATCTCAGTAACACCATTTCTCCTTTTCATGCTTACCCATTTCAAGTACAGCCTGTGATTCGATGGGGACTAGTTGATCTGTGCCTCTGCCTCCTAGGACCTATCTTCCGAGAAGGTCATTTATGAGAGGGCTCTGGGTGACTTGCTGATGGAGATCCAGCTTACCAGGGACTAGGTTTATCTCTCGTTATGTTTGCTACTGGTTACAAATTCTATTTTCTGTACAATTAGACTAAAGTTTTCACTGTGTTTGTTTGGCAAAACAAATTAAACAAAAAAAAGTAAGGTTTTTATTTGGGCTTCGACATTTTATTTCTTTAAAGCTAAGTGATCTTGAAATATGGGGATATAGACCTTGGCCTTTTTGGAAGAACAGGCCAGCCCTGAAAGTAGAGATGCTGGACCAGGATGCTCCATAAAGCACATAGATCTTCATAAAAAATTTTTTGCTCAGTTCACTCCAAAGAGTTCGGAAGGTGCATAAGAAGGTCTCCATGATGTTCCTTCTGGATAATTGTGTATGTGTATATACATGTGTGTAGTATGGGTGCCAGAGGTTCCTGGGCTGTCTCTCCTCAGGTGCTGTCCAGCCCTTTTTTTCTTTTCTTCTGAGACCATTCTTCTTGTAGAGGGATTGCCTAGCAAGCACAAGGCCCTGGGTTTGGTCCTCTGCTCTGGAGAGAGACAGAGAAATCACTTTCTTGAAACTCACCAAGTATGTTAGGCTGTCTGGCCAGCCAGTGAGCCTCAGTGAATCTGTCTCTGCCTCTCCAGTGCTAGGATTACAAGTTTGCATCACCATGTCTGGTTTTCGTTGTTTTTATTACATGGGTTCTGTGGGTGTACTTGTAAGGCAAGCACTTGACTAAGCTGGCTCTACATCTTGATTTTTTAAAAAGGTGTCTGAAAAGTAAATGGGAATTATTTTGTTCCCTAATTGGTTTTTGGGGTTTGTTTTTTTGGGACAGGTTTTCTGTGTGTGGCCATGGCTGGAACTTACTCTGTAGACCAGGTTGGCCTCAAACTCACAGAGATCTGCCTGCCTCTGCCTCCCAGAGTGCTGGGATCACAGGAATGTGCCACCACACAGGGCTGATTCTGATAGTTTTAATTTCCTTTTTTGGAGGGTGGGGGAGGGTTGAAACAGGGTCTCATTGTGTAGCCTGGCTTAGCCCAGAACTCAGTTTGTAGACCAGGCTGGCCTCAAACTCAGATCTACCTGTCTCTGCCAAGTGCTGGGATTAAAGATGTGCACCACCATGCTGGGCATAATTTCCTTCTTGAATTTTCATCTACAGTTGAAGTTTGTTTACCATTTCACTTCTTGGGACATGTAGTGTCTAGTATGCATGTGGATGCAATTACTTAATAAATCAGTGAAGTCCAGAACTGGAAGCAGCCTTGGCTCCTTCAGGCACGAAGCCTCTTGTTACAAATACACTGGTTTCAGTATACCTTTATTGTGAAAGACGGCATTAAGGAATTGGTTTATAACTTCTACGTTGGTTTTGGCTGCTTTGGTCTTTAGGTTAGATATTAGAAAGGTAAGATGACATTTTTATCTATAGCTGTAAGTAGTTTAGCTCAAAGCTAATGGGGAGATGTGATCTGTTTTTCCAGACAGGGTTTCTCTGTGTAGGTCTTGCTATCTTGGAACTCAATTTGTAGACCAGGCTGGCCTCCCAACTCAAAAGATCTGCCTGCTTCTGCCTCCCAGTGCTGGCATTAAAGGTTTGCATCACCACCTCGTCATGTGAATGACTTAAACAATTGATTTTTATTATTTTGAATTATGTGTGTGTCTGTGATTGTAGCTGCCTGAAGAGGGCAGAAGGCCATTAGATTCCTTGGAGCTGGGTCTAATGGCAGGCAGTTAGTCACCTGACGTGGGTACTGGAAACCAAACTTGGGTCCTCTGCAAGAACAGTATACACTCTTAACTACTGAGACATTTTCCAGGTCTGTAAACACCCTTTACATTACCTGTTTTTATGACTGTTGGCCATGTATGAACTCTACTTAGGTTCAGGCTCTCTAGAATTTGAGTCACTTCTGAGTTACTTATGGACCAGTAACCTTGCCTGGGGACATGCCCTACGATTGCAAGCCGAAGTGTCCCCAACACTCCAGGGTCTACTTCCCTTCTGGTCCTTTGGCTCTGGGTTGGAAAATGAATCTTGAGAAAGCTGCAGTACGTGTGTATAGGTGACCAGTTTGAATCTGCCTTTTAGGGTTAGCTTTGGCTTATAATCAGGTGGTGAAAGCACAGCAGTACATTTCTAGGCTAACTGCCAAACTCTCACATGTCAATACGTTTTCCTTAGAGTGGGCTTCCCCTGTCCTCCTGTTCTTTGAAAGGCTAGCTCCTTGGTTCTTTTGAACTCTTAGCAGCACTCCCTGAATGTTGTAACTTGCCTCCTGTTTTGTTTTCCTGGAGGGAGGGGGGTGAGACTCCAGGTGTGTTACCAAGAGTAAAGTGGAGTTCTTAGTGACTGGGTCATAGAAGCATCTGGTCAAGCAAAGTGATCTGGACAGACGGGATTTAATCTAGAAGCTTAGCCTAGTTTTACCAGTCATCCCCAGGAAGTGATGTGAGGCTAAAAGTTCAAAACTCCTTATAGCAAAACAGAAGAACTGAAGATTTTTCTGACCAGGTAGATAGCCATTTTCATTCACCGTGGTTCTTTGGGTTGGCTGCAGAACCATTTGCCCAGCACAGACAGAAAGAGGCCGTCCTTCAAATATTTGTGTTACCAAGGAAACAAAGTAAAGGTGTGGCAAGAGGATTATTTACAGTCCAGCCACTTGGTAAAGTTAGGTTGAGCCAGTTATTTTTCTTTGAATAAAAACTAAAGATAGACTTGGGAAGCTGAGGCAGGCATATCTCTGTGAGTTCAGAGCCAGTTTAGTCTACAGACTGAGTTCCAGGACAGCTAAAACTCAGAGAAACAGTCTCAAAAAACAACAAGTTCGCTCAGTGGGTAAAGTAACTTGCCTCTACGCCTGAGAATCTGATTTCCAGGCCCTCACACGCATGTCATGGCTCGCCCCTCAACACAAATAAAATGTAAAAAAAACAAAAAGTAGTTGCCCTGTCTACTGCAAGAAAACAAGTAACCTAGAAATTTAAAAAAAATAGAAAGATCACGATTCTGTTTTGAAAATCTGTCTCTGTACAACTAAGGCTAACCTCCCCAACTATGGCCCATCTAAAGAGCCTTTTTCTGACTCAACAAAAGCCAAATTAGTTCGCAACCAACTTTGGGGGGTAAGTAGCTCCCTCCGAAACAGGACTAGAGCGGGGTGGGTTTTCGCCACGCGGGTTAAGGCCACACCGCGAGCAGAAGTAGTAGCCATACTGCCTAAAGGAAGTAGGCTTTGGACGCAGAAACAGCCTAGGGGCCCAGGGAGGGGCTGCTAGTATAAGCAGGGTTAGCTCCAAGCTAGATCAGGCTCCCAGGGAGGCGGGGTCAGGCACCACCGGCCACACAAACATAGGCGGGGCCAGGCCAGCTGGGACCCGGCTGCAACTGCGACCTGATCCTTGCCTGGCGCCAACTCCGTGTTCCAGAGGCTTCCGCTAGACCACAATTCTCAGGGGCTCGCTCGGACTGCCTCCTTCTCTGACTTAGTCTCTCCTCCCGCGCTGCGAGCCGTGGCTGCGCTTCCGCGCATGGCATTCTGGGAATTGTAGTGGCATTCGAGCTCGGTAAAGCCCATAAGAGGCCTATTTGGACTACATTTCCCTGAGTGCAGTGGGACGGACGAGGGAAGGCAGGGGGGAAGGGACAGTCGGTCGCAGACCGCGCTGGGTTGCCGCCGCCGCTGCCGCCATCGTGCCAGCCCCACGGGTGAGTGTTGGGGCCAGCGCGCCGGGGCGGGGGCTGGGCCGCAGGAGCCGCGCTCTAGGCCGCCGGGAGCTTCTGCTTCGAGGCCCTGGGAGGCCCCTCCCCTCTTCACACCCCCTCGGCGGCCCAAAGAGGCGCGGGGCCCGCACCATGTGTCGCGCGCGGCTCCGCCTCCCGCGGATTGTCTGCCGCTGCGGCCGGGGGAATGCTGAGAGCCAGACCGACGCCTGTCCGGGCCGCCGTGTCCTGGCTGGTGACCAGATCTTTTTTTCTGGTCCGGACGATCAGGATAGGTCTCAGGGCCCCGCCCTGTGTGGCCTTGTTTGGCTTGCTCGAATCCTGCAACCTCTGCAGGCAGGTTGGCGGGCAGATCCCAGACCCACGTCCCACCACCAGCCGGCGAAGATCCGGGGATGGGCAACGCCACCCAGCTCGCTCCAGAGCCAGCATGGGTAAGGGTTGCCCGCCTGCCGCTGTTGGTGCTTGGGACCATTGCCCCGTTCCAAACCATAGACTTCTAGGATGTAGGTGAAAGCCTCTCTGCTTGATTACCTGCTGGGAGTGCAGGAAACTTAACCTCTACCTCGGTGGAGCCTGTGCTGCATTGTCCAGCGTGGAGGACAGAGGCAGGGAGCCTGGGGCCCGAGGGGATGTCTCATGGGACTTTACCTCTGGCTAGTTTTGGATTATCCGGACCTGGTGTCTTCGGAGAGGCAGCTCGCTGCTGGAAGGCCAGCCCCCACCTTTCTTTATCCAAGGCGAGGCTCCACCTCTGGGGTGGGTTGCCCGGCTTCGTTATAATGGAGGAAGGACGCCAAAGAAGTGAAATTAGTTGTGTGAGCGAGCCTCCAAGGTTTCTGTTAGATTTCTCAGGCACGGCAGGATCATGAAATACATTAGAACCTCCTAGAGTCAGCTTTCTCTTCACTTGTGTTGGAGCTGCCTGTGAACAGTCGAGAAGCTGGGTGGGCCTTGAGAAAATGCCTTAATAATGGCACCAAAGATCATCACAATGAGTTCCTGGAGAAGAGGTGGGTGTTTAACCAGTTACTATTAGGCAGGCTTTGATAAGACATTTCTGTTTGATGATTAAGGGATTAGTGTAGAAAAGCATCTCTTGTCGGGTTAAATTCTCTAGCCCATTAATGGCTTCTGTGTCACAGTTCTTAGAAGGCCTAAGAGGCATTTGAGTCTTGCAAACCTGGACTCAAGCAGAGTGCCCGGTCTGCTTGATGACTGACGTAGGGCCAGAATGCAGAAGGCCACTGTCTTTAGTGCCCTCTGCTCCCTGACTATTTTCTCAGATACTGTTTTTTTCTGATTTTCACTTGAAAAATTTCTCCAGTCCAATTCTCTGCCAATCAGTCTCCCTAGTCAAAGGCAACAAAGATTGCTTAGTACTCACCAAGGCCTACCCTCTATAGACTCAGCTCTCCTAATGCATATTCTAACTGGTAAGCACATGGCATAAGGCATATCCAGTAGGCTCTGGAGACACTTGTTTGTATGTCTGGGCATCGAGGGAAGGACTGTCCACAGAACATAGAAGGTTAAAGAAACAGGATCACTTGGAACCCAAAGCAGTTATTTCCAGACTGTTTTGGAGCTAGGGATGTAACTCAGTTGGAAGAATTCATGTCTAAGCAATAGCAGTAAATAAGTTGGGTGTGATGGCTCAAGCTTGCAATCCTAGTTTACAGAGTACTATAGAGGTAGGAGCACAAGGATCAGAAATCATATCTTAAGCTGCATGGGAAATTCAAGGCCAGCCTGGGATACATGAGAGCCTGTCTCAAAGAACAAAAAAACAAAAAACCTCTCCAGCTTGTCTGAGTTCAGCTTGCATATTCCAAGCTTCTGGGTGGCTTGCACATAGGACTTCCATATTTCTTTTGCTTTTTATTGTGCTTGGAATCAAACTGAAGACTTGATAAATGCTAGGCCATATATACTCCAGCACCTTGAGGATCAAAAAAGATACAGTGTTGAGCCAGACATGGTGGTACACACACACCTTTACTCATTTAGTTATTTGGGAGGCAGGCAGGCAAATCTCTGTGAGTTCAAGGCTAGCCTGGTCTGCATAGGACATTTCAGGACATCCGGGACTGTTAGATAGCAAGACCCTGTATCAAAAAACCAAAACAAAAAAACAACTGTTCTTCTCTACAGTTAGCCAAAATAGAAGGAATTTGGGTCTTTCCTTTTTTTTTGGGGGGGGGGGGGTCTTTCCTTATTCCATAGAAGTTCCCAGAAATTTCTGTCTTGAATTAGCCATTGCTGGCACCCTGACCCCAAGAGGCCCTTGATCTTTCTGGACTTGGCAGGCCACTTACATCTGAGAGGCAATGGAGAACCCCAAAGTTCTTCAGAATCTCTCTGTGCTGTCTTCTGTCATGTAGGAAGTAGTGGGAAGTGGGACCTGAAATGGAGCAATTGAGCATAGCTGCGCAAGCAAGTGACAGAATACCTTCTTGTTTGTTTTAGTTAAGAAAGAAAATTACTCTGTCTCTGCCCTCATGGCTCAATCAGGCCCCTAAATCTCTTCTGCTTTCCTTCCCCCTGAATAAACTCTTTCACGTAAAAAAAAAAGAAAAAAAATTTTTTTTTGTATTTTTTTTTTAAATTTTTTTATCATAGTTTTTTTCACTTAAAAATGTATTTTGTTGGTGACAATGCATGTGCGACAGCTTGGGTGTGAAAGTTAGAGGACAACTTGTAGAAGTCAGTTCTCATCACCATCTGGATTCCAGGGATCAAACTCAGGACATTAGGCAGAACAATAGGGATCTTTAACTGCTGAGCTATCTCCATAGCCCCGAATTTTATTTTGCTGTGTAATTCAGAATAGTTCTGAGCTTGCCATATAGCCTAGGTCCTGAACTCAGCCTCCCAAACTTCTAGGATTGATGTGCACCACTACAGTTGGTCTTATTTCTAGGATCCCACTTCTGTCTGAACCGTGTCTTGCTTTATTTGGCTGCCCCTGCAGTTAGCGCGTTGAGCTAATGAATGATAAAGGAAATGGAGAATTCCCGAAGTTTAGAATCAGAAGGTGCCTTTTATCAAAAATTTCAAATGTGACATATGGCCTTAGTTCTAGCACTTTTGAGACTCAATGTGCACACATGCATTTCAGACCAACCTAGGATACATAACAAAAACAGCATTGATGGCAACAGAAACCAGCTCTCAGCCTGTGGGGCTCAACCCCCTTGGGGTTGAATGACCCTTTAACAGGGGTCACCTAAGATCATCAGAAAACATAGATACTAGCTGGGCATGGTGGCAGCACTCAGTCAGAGGCATGGGGACCTCTAAGTTCAAGACCAGCCTAGTCCAGGACAGCCAAAGCTACACAAAGAAACACTGTCCCGAAAAACCAAAAAAAGAAAGAAAACACAGATGCGTACATTAGAATTAGCAAAATTACAGTTATGACTTTTGCAGCATTAGGAAGGTTGAGGACCAGTACTTAAGAATAAGAATACAGAGAATGCTAAGACATGCTCGCTGTCCAAGAGTGAGAACCCGTGCTTGAGTCCTCAATGCCCACGTTAAAGCCAGACCATACACTCTTATAACCCCAGCCTTGTCAGAGCAGACGGGAGGATTGCTGGCGCTTGCTGGCTGCCAGCCTGTCTCTAGGTTCAGTGGTACTCTGACTTGAAAAGAGCTAAAAGAAGGATTTCTGATCAATTCTTCTGGTTTTTAGGAATAAAACTGTGCTCACACCATGCAAAAGACATCAATAATCTTAGCACTTGATGTGAGGTGAGAGGGTAGTGTTCAAGTTCAAGCCAAGTATTGCTGGTGCACGCCTTTGATTCGAGGACTGATCCCAGAGGCAGCTGGATCTCCAGGCCAGCCTGGTTGGACTGTATATAATGAGACCATGTCTCAAAATCAGCCTGCAGGAATCCCTTAGTAAGTTATTAGCATTTTGTTTGACATGATCAGGGTTTGTTTTGTTTTTGTCTGAATGTTCAGGGCTTTTTTTCTGCAAACATTCTTTGGTCCTTTGTTTGACTCTGGGATGAGGCCACGGGGGGTGGGTGTGGGGGAATAGAAGTCGTGCCAGCACTGATGTTAGAGAAAGGTGTGAGGGCTAAAGGTGATGGAGTAATGTTGGCATTGTGTGCTCAGGGCTTAGCCCTGCAGGGATCTAATTCTGTGCAGAAGAGGGGCCCATTTAAAGGATTAGAGAGTGGTGTTGAGCAAAAACCTAGTGGGCCCACCTGCCTCTCCAGTGACTGGCAAAAGTCAGTCTGGGGGTACTTTCAGACTGGAGTATGTCACCAACATTGTCTGGCCTTTTCTTCCCTTGCCTGGAACATGGGTGTGTAGCATCTCTCAACTGAGATGAGGCTCCCTCATGATCAACTTGATTCAAGTGATACTCAGTTATCCCTTGAAATACTGCCCCGTGCTACCCCCTTCCACCTCTGGGTGCCTCTGTTTACATTACAGGCCTTTAGGTGCCTCTGTTTACATTACAGGCCTTTATGTCTCCTGTGTCCTATTTTAGGTGGTTCAGGGAATCAAACTTAGGACTTGTAGTATGCTCTGGCCCACATTCTACCCAGTGAATCACATCATAAGTACCATTTAACCCTTGAGTGGTAACCAGGGCAGCTTTCTGGGCTGAGAGGTTAAAGGAGGCCTCCCCAGAGAGGAAGGTCACCAGACCTGGTCACAGGGGTTTTGAAGATGTAGTCAAGAGATGGCCATTGTCTGGATATTTCAAAGGGTTAGGATCCAGTAAGGAGGTCAGAAATAATATTGGGACTGGGATATGATTCAGTGATAGCACTTGTTTGGCAGACTTGAGGCCTTCACTTCAGTCCCCAGCTTTTGGGGAGACAGATAAGAAATGAGAAAACTGCTTGTTGTAGACTGCATTTCAGGATCTTCTCACTGGAGCCTGCAGGATAGTCTTTTGAGGCCAAAGGAAATAGAAAAGCATTTTCAACATGGACATTGGAAGGTAGACAGAATTTCTTTGGACTGCACCTCAAGTGCAACTTTTTGTTTTTGTTTTTTAATTTTTTTCCCCCCAAGATAGGTTTTCTCCACAGTCCTGGCTGTTCTGGTACTCTCTCTGTAGACCAGGCTAGCCACAAACTCAGATCTGCATGCTTCTGCCTCCCAAGTACTTGATAAAGGTATGTGTCACCGCCACCCAGCTGCTTGTTAATTTTTCAAGTGGACCTTTTGCAGATGCTTGCAAGCTTACAGTTCAGTTTGAATTGGCTACCCCTTCCCAACCTTGTAATTCTGTGATCCTCTGACTTGAATTAACAAATTCTTGAATATCTTCGTTATCATCTCTGATTTGTTCTCCTGGGCTGAATGCTTTCCTTAGGTCCAGCTCAGGCTGGAAAAGTCTTAGCATTGAAGTAAAATTCAGAGACTAAGCTGGGAGGGGTGGCACACACCTGTAATTCCAATACTCAGGGAGACAGTGACGGGTGTACTTCTGTGAGTTCGAAGCCAGCCTGGTCTACAAAGTCAGTTTCAGGACAGCCAAGTTTACACAGAGAAACCCTGTCTCAAAAAAACAAACAAAATGATTAGAGACCAAGGCTGTTCCCGATGCCAGCAGACATATAGCCTTTTATTCCCCTCCCCCCCTTTTTTGGGGGGCCGTTGCTGGCGGTCGTGGTCTGTTAATATGACAACTCAGTATGTGCCAGTGGCTGGAAGACTGGGCTACCATAAGGATAAAGAACATACTTCTCAAAGGGGATATATCAGGCCCAAAGAGTACTGTTTGCCTCAGTGTCCTTAATAAGGAAATTCTGAAATATTTTATTCTTTTTTAAAAATTATTTTTAAATATTTTAAGACATTTATTTTAGTGTGTGTGTGTGTGTGTGTGTGTGTGTGTGTGTGTGTGTGTATACCTGAATGTATATATATTTACCACATGTGTGCAAGTGCCCATGAAGACCAGATGAGGGAGTCACATAGGCTCTGGAGGAGTTACAAGTGATTGTGCACCACCATTTGGGTGTTGGAAACTGAACCTGGGTCCTCTGCAAAAGTAGTAAGTGTTATTAACCACTAAGCTATCCCTCCAGCTCTTATCATATTCATTTATTTTGTGTATGAGTCTGCTTACAGGCATGTGCCCCTGTGCTCTAGTACACAGTGGAAGGCAGAGGGCAACTTGTGGGAATCTGTGGAATCCACAATGTGGATCCTGAAGGTTAAGCTCGGGTTGTCAGGGTTTGTCAGCAAAATTACCTTAGCTCCTGAGCCACCTCAGTACTACCCCATCCGCCCTTTTCTATTTTGTGCTACTGGAGATTGAATCTAGGGCTTGATGGATAAGTAGGCAAGCACTCTACCACTGAGCTATTCCTGTTATTTTCCACATGAGTTGAATTATAGTTTTAATTTTGTAATTTGTTTGTTTTCAAGACAGGGTTTTTCTGTTTTAGCCCTGACTGTCCTGGAACTCACAGAGATATGCCTGCCTCTGCCTGCGAGCCCTGGGATTAAAGGGATTAAATGAAAGCTGCTGCCCGGCTTTCATTTTGTATATATTAATGCCAAACCTGGCCCTTTAAAACTTTTGTTTCATGTTTTGAGATGTGTCTCTGTCCTGGAACTCAATACAGGCTGGCCTTGAGCTCATCTGTCTGCCTCTGAGTGTTGAGGTTTGTCCCACACCTGGCTGACTCTCTTACCCTTTTATGATGGGTCTCACTATCACAATGTCCAAGCTGGCCTTGGATTCACTCTGTAGCCTTAAATTTCTGATTCCCCGTCCTTGGCCTCCAGGCCTGTGCTACCAACTCCAGTGAATCTCAGCTTCATAGAAACAGGAAAGCCTGCTGCCTCTGGAAGGGTCTGTATGGCACCACCACACCTGCAGGTGGTTTCTAGTTAGAGAACACAAGCTCTTGGTTGTCCCTGTGGTAAATCAACCTGTTGGAGGCTGTTGATAACGCCTTACCAAGGGATTCTGCTTTAGCCCCTTGGTTAATGGCGCCCTAATTTGCCCATAGTTACTGAAGGGAGAAGAGAGACAGGCTAGTGGCCAGGTAAGGAGACTGTTGTGTGCCTACCATTCACCGTAGTTGCTCCCTAAGGTGACTAGGGCTTTGGGATTGAAAGAAGTTGTTAAGGCCAGTCTCCACTTGCCACATGTCACTCAGCTGAATGGATCAAAGGATCATTTCCAGGCAACTTAGGAACAAGGTGTGGGTGAAGGAGAACATGGGTCACTGGGCCACTTAAATTGAGCAGGGTTGCCCAAAACTGACAGCTTCAGGGAACAGCCAGCATAGGTTAGGCTCCCACACATTCATCTACTTAGTCATCAAACCATGGAAATGGGTGATTAAGAGTGCCCTGGTCAAGGAGACAGAACATAATATAAATATGATGCTCTTGACAGGGCATGGATGCTAAGAAAACAATACAGGAGATGAAATGAGTAACCGGATTTCTGGACATGACATGACTGATGCACTCATAAACTCACAGCTGCAATGGCTGCCTGCGAAAGACTGGGCATTTCACGGTGGGGAGGTGCTCACAAGATCCCCATCCCTCTCTGAGGAGCTACAGGCAGTTGATAGTTGCCAGGAGGGGGTCGTTATTACACAGTGTTATCGTCACTGCTCAAGTAAATGACCCCTTACTAATGCTCATACAAGCAGCTGTGAATGCGGTGGGCCACAAAAAAAAGAAAAAAGAAAAAGACCAAAATATAGGAGGAAGACTAGTTGGGAAGAAGGGATTTGGTGGGAGAAGGACAGGGATCAGAGAAGATCATGGGGAAGCATATGGTTAAAAAGTATACTGTATGGGTATGAAATTGTGAATGAATAAAGAAAGGATACTACTAGGGTAGTCAGAGACTAGGGTATCAGTTGAAGAGGTGGCATTTGATTGATAGCTAAAAAGGAACCAGGTATCTAGTTGGCAAGAGTGGTCCAGGCATAAGAGGCAGTGAGTGACTGAACTGGTGAGTCACTGCCAATCAAACCTTGCTTAAGTTCCTTTGTCCCTGGGGTAAAGTATGGGAAGTCTTGTGGAATAGTAGCTGCCTAGTGGGTAAAGAGTGTTACTGCTAAGACTGACAACCTGCCTTTAGTCCTGGGACCCAGGTGTTGGAAAGAGAGAACCAACTCCTGTAGGTTTTCCTTTGGCCTCCAGACACACACACACACACCACTAAACAAAATCAAAGAAGCAATGACTATAGCATTCGTAGATGGAAATGGACCAGACTGTCCTAAAACTAGCAACATGCCCAGTGTGGTTGCTAAGAAGGGAAGAGAGTAGGTGGCAAAATCAGACAGGCAAGAGGGCCAGGTAACTCAGGGCCTTGGAGATAAAGTAGTAATGAGGTTTTCTTCCAGATACCATGGAAATCATTGGAAGGCCACAGAACCTGAGTTACATATTCCAGATTGCACATCATCATGAAACTTTTGGGGTTTTTTGTTTTGTTTTTTTTTTTTTACTCTTTTTTTTTTTTTTTTTTTTACTCTTTTAGCATTATTTTTTAACTAAGTCTTCATTATTTTTGTATTAATTACAGTTTATTTACTTTTTATCCCAGCTGTAGCCCCCAATCCCACCCTCCCTACATCTCCCTGCCTCTCTCTAAGTCCACTGATGGGGGAGGTCCTCCCCTTCCATCTGGTCCTAGCTTATCAGGTCTCTTTAGGATTGGCTTAGATTTATTTTTATTATGTTATATGTATGGGTATTTTGAGGTGTATTTTGAGGGTATGAGGTGGTGAGACTATGCAGGTGCTGGGAATTGAACTGGGGTCCTTTGCAGCAGCAATGCTTTTTTTTTTTTTTTATATTTAATTATATATAGAGCATTCTGCCTGCATGAGAGCCAGCAGGCCAGAACAGGGCACCAGATTTCACTGTAGATGGTTGTGAGCCACCATGTGGTTGCTGGGAATTGAACTCAGGATGTCTGGAAGAGCAGCAGTGCTTTTAACCTCTGAGCCATCTCTCCAGCCCGAGTAGTGCTCTTAACCAGGCAGGTTTTGTTGTTTTACTTTATTTCATGTAGCTCAGACTGGTCCTGTATAGTCAAATATAACCTTAAACTCCTGACCTGATCCTCTTGCCTTCAATTTCCAAGTGGTAGGATTACAGGTGTATACAACCACACCCAGACAGGACAGGCAGGGACAAGGTCCCTGCCGGGCCTTCCTGTCTTGGGTTGCTGCCTACCCCATCCTTTCCTCCTTGGTTTTTAAAGCGCTACTGCAAGCTCAGCATGTTTAGCATTCTCCATTGGACTTAGTGTGGGTCTTCAGATATGAGATCATCTCTGGTTAGCTGCCTGGAATAAGTGTTTTTGTTGTTGGTTGGTTGGTTTCTACCTTCTCTATCTTGTGCCCCATGTCGGCCCTAGGTCCAGCTTGGCCAACATTCATCCAACCAACTCTCCTTTGTTGAGACAGTAGTAACTGGTTTGTGATTTTGAAGGATGTGTGTGTATTACTTTAAGATCAAACCCAGGGCTTCACACAAACTAAGTGCTCTACAACTGAACTACATCTCCAACCCTCTTTTTTACATTTTTTTTGGGGGGGGGGTGTAGGGTGATACCATAATGCATGTAAAAGTCAGAGAACAACTTGTAGGCTATCTGCTCTCTACTTATCCTATATCTGTCCCAGGGATTGAAGTCAGCAGGTTTTGGTAGTAAATACTTTTATCTACTGAACCATCTTGTCAAGCCTCTGACCCTTTGTGTGTGTGTGTGTTTTAATTGCATATATGTACATGTTCTGTGTACATGCCTGGTGTCCACAGAGGCCAGAAGAGGGTTTTGGAGGCTGGGAGCTGAACCCGGGTCTTCTGCTAAGTAATCTTAACTGTTGAGTGATCTTTGCAGTCCCCTGATACTGTTTTATTTGTTTTGTTTAGGCACAAGGCATCACTTTCACACAGCCTGGCCTAGAACTTAATCTTCCTTTCTCAACCTGAATGCTGAGATTAGTCCTTCAGCCCTTGGTGTAAGAATCTCTGTGAGGGCCCGCTTTGTTCCTCCGAGATTGAGGCTCAGAGGTGTAGGGCTTCATGCCCAGAGGCTACTGTTTGAGGATGAGGTCTATTCATTTTAATCTCTACAAGGACTCGGGTTGTCCCTGGAGTCCTGACTCTAGAGCCCACTGAATCTGGGTACTCGAATTCTACTGCCTACCAGTGCTGAGCTGATGGGACTCACCGAGTCTTGTTATCTCATATTGCACATAAGGTGCTTTGCACATCTCTCTGCTTGATCTGTGTTTGTTTTTGAGACTAGAGCTACCATGATGTACAGATCACTGCTGTTACAGATTTTGTATTTGGAGACACTTGACATTTAAAGAGAAAGATTAAAGTTTTTTCAGAGGCTCTTTGCACCCCCAAATGCCTAAGGGTCCAAAAAGGCTGATCTCAAGGGGCAATAGCTCCTTGAGGAGCCTGGCTCTAGTCAGTCTGTGAGCTACTAGGTGAAGCAGGA
The DNA here is from genome assembly GCF_907164565.1 of Psammomys obesus. Taxonomy (NCBI): domain Eukaryota; kingdom Metazoa; phylum Chordata; class Mammalia; order Rodentia; family Muridae; genus Psammomys; species Psammomys obesus. Next base: position 22,265,978 of record NW_026596034.1, read on the forward strand.
CATGGCAGAAGAGCTGTAGTAGCCACAGGATGAAGGCTAGTTCCCAATCTGATGTGAGACTGAATCTATGAGTCTTTTGTTTTCAGGCTTTTACTTTCACAGTAAATGTCTTAAGAACAAAATCAGGGTAGTCTGGCTATTCTGAGAAAACATTCAGCCCTCTCCTGGACACCTCCTCCAGGAGAGTAGTACCTGTGGATGGGAGAGGGCCTCTGTGTCTGTTTCTTTTTGGATTCAGGAATGCTGTCTTTAAACTATGAGTTGAAAACTTTGTAGGAGTGGTTGTTTTTTTTGTGTGTGTGTTTTGTTTTTTGTTTTCTTTTAGATTTTGAGTAAACTTAAATCTGTAATTTGCTGTGCATTGGGGAAGGGTGTGTAAGGATTATGTGTATGAAAATTGATACAGGGGGCTGGAGGGATGGCTCAGAGGTTAAGAGCACTGGCTGCTCTTCCAGAGGTCCTGAGTTCAATTCCCAGCAACCACATGGTGGCTCACAACCATCTATAATGAGATCTAGTGCAGGCAGAACACTGTATATGTAATAAGTAAAATAAATCTTGAAAAAAAAAAGACTATAAAAAATTGATACAGTAGCCAGGTGTGGTGGGCACACAGTTAGTCCCAGCATTTGGGAGGCAGGTGGATCTCTGAGTTCAAGGACAGCCTGGTCTACAAATTGAGTTCCAGGACAGCCAGGTCTACACAGAAGGTTGATGGGTTTGTACCTGGGGCGGGCCAACATTGGTGTCTGCTAATGAGTTGACAAATAAGGTCTGACCAGGGACTTGGAGAAAGAATAAGAATTGACCAAGCAAGTGATTGTCTCCTTGCCAGGGACTCACCTTTGCAAAAATCCTGGTGAGTAAGCTCTGGGCCTGGTGTGGGGGCTGGGGTGGGTGGTGTGGCTTGATCTAGAGATGGCAAGATGGGGATGGGTATAGATTGCCACCAGCAGAGCTTAGAGGGTTTGATTTTTTTTTTTTTATTTATTTATTTATTATGTATACAATGTCCTGCCTACATGTACACCTCCAGGCCAGAAGAGGGCACCAGATCTCATTTTAGATGGCTGTGAGCCACCATGTGGTTGCTGGGAACTGAACTCAGGACCTTTGGAAGAGCAGCCAGTGCTCTTAACCTCTGAGCCATCTCTCCAGCCCGAGGGTTTGATTTTTTGTTGTTTTGTTTTGTTTTGTTTTTTTCGAGGCAGGGTTTCTCTTTGTCGTCTTGGCTGTTCTGAACTGACTTTGTAGACAAGGCTGGCCTCAAACTCAAAGAGATCCACCTGCTTCTGCCATCTTGGTGCTGGGATTAAAACTGTGCGCCATAACTGACTGACTTGTTTTGCTCTTTTTTTGTTTTGATTTTGCTTTTGAGACAGGGTCTAATGTAACTCTGGGTGGCCTAGAATTTATTATGTAGACCAGGCTACTCTCAAACTCTTGGGAACCTCTGCCTCCCAAGAGCTGGGATTAGAAGTGTGTACTGCTTCTTGTTCTATTTTCTAAATGTATTTTAATTGTATGGGTGTTGTCTGGTTGTGTGTCTATGCACCACATGTAAACCTCTGCCCTTGGAGGTTATGTAGGTGCTGGGAATTGGACCCAGCTTCTCTGAAAGAGCAGCGGAGGCTTTTTAGCCATTGAGCCATCTCCAGGCCCATCTTACCCCCTCCCCCCCCCCCTTTTTTTTTAAGATAGACTCTCTCTCTGTAGCCTAGGCTAGTCTTGAACTCACTGTGTTGACCCCAGCCTGCCCTTGGTCTCCCAACAATCTTTCCACCTCAGCATCCCAAAAAATGGGATTATGAGTATTTGTCACACCTAACAGTTGGTGTTGTTTGGTTTTGTTTCATTTTTGTTTGTCTGTGAGTCATCAGATGTCTGTGAGGGTATCAGATCTTTTGGAGCTAGGGTTGCAAGCCGTTGTTAGCTGCCCAATGTTGTTGCTGCTGTGAACTAGAGTCCATCCTCTGGAAGAACAGGAAGCACTATTGACAGCTGAGTAATCTCTGCAGGCCCTTTCTTTTTGTTTGTTTGTTTGTGTGTTTGTGAGTGACAGGGTCTCACTATATAACTCTGGCTGTCCTGAATTCCACTATGTAGACCAGACTGACCTTGAACTCAACAGAGATCCTCCTGCCTCTGCTTCCAAGTGTTGGGATTAAAGGTCTGCACCACCATGGCCTGATCTTACTATTTTGAGAAATGAGTTTTTCTGTAACAGTCTAGTGGCCTGAGACTCACAACAGTCTTACTGTGGCCGACCAAGTGCTAAAATTACAGGCATGGACATATCCTTTGTTTTAAGAGGGGTCTTGCTTTGTATCCCTGGCCTGCTTGTAACTTATCCTCCCTTTTAACATCCTGAGTGCTGGGATTGAAGGAATGTAATATCATGCCCAGTTTAGGGCTTGGCTCTAACCCAAAGGCAACAGAGTTAAAGGAAGCATATGACCAACTTTGTAATTTAGGGTTCAGTTATACAAGACCATGTCAGCTTTGATATCTGAATAACTTTTAGGCAGGCTCTTCTGCATTGTTAACCTGCCCCGAGTTTACTTATTTGTAAAGCAAGATGACAATGGACCCTTACCACATGTCATATGTTTGGGTACATGGAAATAAATGCATGAAGGTTGAGCAGAGTTGGAGTAAGGTTGCTGTTGTCTCTTGGAGCTGCTGTTGGTCATTTTAAAGCAAAGGTCTTCATGTAGTCTTTGGGTTTGCTTTTTGTTTTTGATTTGGTTTGGTTAGTTTGGGTGTTTTTGTTTGTCTTTTTTGTTTTTTGTTTTTTCAAACAGGGTCTCTAACCCAAGCTAACTCCTTTTGTAGCCAAGTTCAAGACATCTTGAACTTTTGATCCTCCTGCCTCTACCTCCTAAGTACTGGGATTACAGATATGTGCGCTACAGCTGGTCTTTGCGCATATTAGGCAAGCACTCTTCACCCTGGCCCTGGTTTATTTTTTATTTTGAGACCAGATATCACGAAGTTACCTAGCTTGGCCTTGAACTCACTCTGTAGCCTGGGCAGCCCTTGGATGAGGGTTCTTAAGTTAGCTTTTCAAGTAGCCTGCGTTATAGGCTTGTAGCACCAGCCCAGGCTTTATCCAGTTTTGAAGATTTTTCATGCTCTCTGAAATGCCCTAAGTTGCTCTGTTCCCCAGACCTTGGCCCAGCTGGATCAGGGTTTTCTTTTGTCTTTCTGCTACTAGGTTGGCCAGATATTTTCCTATTAGAGATTTAGCTTACCATTAAAAACAATACTACTGCTGGGTGTGGTGGAACAGGCCTCTGGAGGCAGAGACAAGTGGATCTACATAGCAAGCTCCAGGCCAAACAGGCTACTTAGTAAGACTTGGTCTCACTCAATACATGCAAAAAGAAAACAAACCCCTACCTATCTGGACATTAGTACATGCCTTTAATAGAACTCAGAAGGCAGAGTCAGATGGCAAACAGGCCAGTGTGGTCTGTCTACATAGCAAGTTCTAGGCCAGCCAGGGCTACACAGGTCTACTCAGGTAGGGTCAGTAGGATGGACAGGACGATAATACTGAAAAAGAAAACACCCTCCTACTTCATACACCGTCCCACGGTCTTACCACATGCCAGTGCTTGTCTTGTTTCTAGATTGCTGTCCTGCCTTGCTTTCCCTTTCTTCTCTGACATCCCAGTTTCCTGCCCTCGTCTGTTTTGGTGCTTTCAATGTACTTAGTATGGTTTCTTATGCTTGGCTCTTTCTTTTTTTCTTTTTTGGTTTTGGTTTTTGTTTTTTTAAATACTTGTTTATTATGTATACAATGTTCTGCCTGCATGTACACCTGCATGCCAGAAGGGGGCATCAGATCTCATTGTAGATGGGTAAGAGCCACCATGTGGTTTACTGGGAATTGAACTCAGGACCTCTGGAAGAGCAGCCAGCGCTCTTAACCTCTAAGCCATCTCTCCAGCCCTCTTTTTTGGTTTTTCAAGACTGTTTTTCTCTGTGTGTAGCTTTGGCCGTCCTGGAACTCACCCTGTAAACCAGACTGGCCTCGAACTCACAGAGATCCACTGCCTCCCGAGTGCTGGGATTAAAGGCCTGTGCCACTACTGCCCAGCAGCATGTTCTTTTCTAGGACCTCCCATGAGAACTGCCCAACCTTTGTGTGGGCTGATAGCAGAAGGAAGAATGACCCTCGTTATTCCTGTAGCTTTTCCTGAGAGCTCTTGGGAACTGAGAAAAGTATCTTGGCTTCTGTGGGGTTAGGAAATGTTGCATGGATACTATGGTAGAAAGTGCAGAGGTGCAACTTTTCTTGGAAAGAAATGTGGACCTTTCTTGGAAATTTGGAAATGTGACCAAAATTGCATGTGAAATTAGTGGTAGGTCCTATTCTTCTTCCGTTTGTTGATTTGTTTCTTGCCACAAATGTGAACTGAGACACACCTTGTTTTCGTGTGGACAGGCGTAGCTAGATCCAAGCTTTCTCCTCTGCTTGTTTTAGACTTTCCTGGACATTTCTTAGTCATCCAAGCATAGAGTTTCTATCTTTAGTACAACTACCTCCTAGGGAACTTAAAATAAATCTGGCTTCATTTCCTGGCCTTTCATTGGCTAGAGGGTAGTCATGGGCTGGATGATTGGATATATCCCTATTCCTTTACTCTGTCCCTTCCTGCCGGCCCCTCTGGCCTTGGATGAGGTCATAGAGACTGTAGTAAGCTAAGCTGAGTAACCAGCAACCTGGTTTGCCATCTTTGCTTTTGTAGAGGGCGACGTGGACGCCCTAGAAGCAGCGCTGTGTGTTAGCTCCCACCACGGCTAATGGCTAATGGTTTTCCCTGGGGTGAAATCACCTTCTTACTGCTTTGTCTCGACCCTATCATAAAGACAGAGGATGTGCGCCTCTGCAGGCAGACCCATGCAGAACAACACATGGGTCTCTAGGGCCCACAGGAAGTGCAGGCCCTCCCTTGGAGAGCTTTGACAAAGCCAAAGTAGCTTTTTCATCAATGTCCTTGGGATCTGGGCCTCTAGCTGGATAAGGATTCCCCTTGAGGAACAGGACAGTGGTGACATGAGGTGATGTGCTAAATTTTCCATTCACAGCCTCCATCTCCTCACAGCCTCTTTGTATTTCCCTTTCTCATTCTTCTGTCACAGCTCTGAGGTGGGTAGAGAATATCGTTATCACTGAAGAAAGGACAGGAGAAAAGGCCAGGTCAAGAATTAATCTGGCCTCAGAGGTCTTAGGTGCCTCCTTGGGACTTGCTGTGTTCAGGAATGGGATCTTTAGAAGCCACGTGTCCCTCCAGAGCATCACTGGGACACTGATTGGAAGCGTGAAAAAAGAGAAACATTCTGCATAGAAATGTCAGTAATTTCTGGTCTGAACTATGGGAAGAATGGCAGTTAACTCTGGCCTTGGAGGTTATTGAAAAGATTAAAGGAGAAATGTGGAACTGAGGCCAGTGCTTTGTTCCTTCTTTTCTCATTATTGGACAGTATAGGGCCTGTTCTGGTTTCCCTTTGCCCCGTTATATCCTCAGCACCCACCTAGTATAACTGGTCCCTCTATCTCAACCTGGAGCTCCTTATAAGAGGGGCTAAATATGGTTCACTGATTAGGGTTGGGTAAGGTTTCTTATGAGATCCTCAGGATTGCCACACACTCTGAGAACAGGTATCAACAGAGGATCTTCCTGCATGAGGAGGCTAGGAAAAGACAAAGGTCAGTAGCTGTCTACTTCTTACTTCTGTGGTACTAACTAACACTCCTCTCTTTGTCTTGCTGGTCTTACAGGTCTCAGTGAGGTGGGTGACTCTCCAGGATGGGAGACAAGCCAATTTGGGAGCAGATTGGATCCAGCTTTATTCAACATTACTACCAGTTATTTGATAACGACAGAACCCAGCTAGGTGCAATTTATGTAAGTCTCCAACTTGAGAGCTAGAATTTGAATGTCAAGAGTAGGTACTGTGGTATCATGGACAAGAAGTTTGGGCTTTGCCGTTCCATGTGGCTAGTATCTTATTAGGGCAGATAGTCCTAGGAGAATATCTCTCTTTCAAGTGAAGTAGCAGCAAGCAGAGACTAGGACTCATTATCCTCTGGAGGCAGCAACCATGAGCATTTTCAGTGCAAAACTGGCTTTTGGAGATCCCATGTGTAGCTTCTTCTGAGGCCAGAACACCTGAGGGCTCATGGAGATCAAATAAACCCAAGGAGTCTTCTAGGCTGGCCTTGCTTGATGTTTCAATGACAGTCAATTATTCATTCTTGCCTCTGCCTAAGATTCAGTCACATAAGGGTATTTAGTCAGGCTAAGCTAACCAGGATCTACATGATCTACCCAGGATAAGAATGACAGGAGAAGCCTTAGATCCTGTTTGGGCTGTCAGAAGTTGTCAGTATCGCTTCCAAAATGTCAAGATTCATTTAGACATTTGGAAAAAAGAAAGGCATCCTAGCAGTGAGAACAAAGTCATCTCCCTACTGTCATGTCAACACCCCCACCCCCCAGCGTAAGACCTCACTATGTAGCTTAGGCTAGCTTCAAACACTCTGTCATCCTGCCACAACCTCTGTCATTTGGCTGAGCATGGCACTTGGGGGTCAGTGGCAGAAGGATCCCTGAGTTATAAGTCAGCCTGGGCTACATAGTGAGACTCCATTTCACAAAGTGGAAGGGAGAGAGAGAAAGAGAGAGAGTTTTAATAAGTGCCTTTTAATAATCTTTTCATGTCCATGAAAAGGTATAATCTTGAAAGTTTGCTGGGCATTGTAGCATAAGCCTTTAATCCCAGTACTGGAAGGCTAAGGCAGGCAGGTCTTTTGAGTTCAGGCCCAGCCTGAGCTGCAAGGAGACACTACGCCTCAAAAATAAAGTTAAAAGAAAAATTTTTTTCTTTTAGTCTTGGTTGAATTTTTTTTTTCTTTTTTTTTTTTTTTAGTATGTTGTTTGGGTTAGTCTCGGTTTTGTTGTTTGTTTTCATCAGACAAGGTTTCTCTGTGTGGTCCTAGCTGTCCAGGAACTCAGAGATCAACTGCCTCTGCCTTTAATCCTGAGCACTGGGACCAAAGGTGTGTGTTACCACTGCCAGGCAGAAATAAAGGTTTTCTAATTTAGAAATTACTGCTAGTATAAATTTGTGAGTCAGTCAAATTTTTATCTTGTTTCCAGACAAGTAGACAGGTGTGTACTCATTTCCCAAAGCAAGATATTTTTCAGGATTTTTCTAGGGTCTTAGAGTGCTGAGGCCCTGATTACATTTCTGTGCACTTTTTAGATTGATGCGTCATGCCTTACGTGGGAAGGACAGCAGTTCCAGGGGAAAGCTGCCATTGTGGAGAAGTTATCTGTAAGTAAGGTTTAGACCTGGGCTACAGGCAGCTTCTGTCAGGTGCCTCTAACCTCAGCTTACCCCCATTCTTTCTCTTGCAGAGCCTTCCGTTCCAGAAAATTCAGCATAGTATCACGGCGCAGGACCATCAGCCTACACCAGATAGCTGTATTATCAGCATGGTTGTAGGCCAGCTCAAGGTAGTAGTGCCACTGTATCCCAGGCGTAGGCTGGCAAAGCAGAGCTCCTGTGCTTCCCTATGGGTGTAACCTACTTAATTGAGGGACATAAAAAGTGACTGTCAAGACAAAACTCAAGTGGCTGCCTAGACCTGAATTCTTCAATATAACAGCCATGAGCCACTTGAAATTGACCTTTTCTTGCCTTCCCCTCCTGTCTTTCCTTGGTGCTGGGTATGCTAAGAAGAAACTCAGACTGAGCTACACTCTTGCTTTTTTTTTTTTTTTTTAACTTTTAAAACATTTTTTTTTAAAAAAATTTGGGGTTTTTTTTTTTTTTTTTTTTTTTTTTTTTATGTGCATTAGTGTGAAGGTGTCAGATTCTTTGGAACTGGTGTTAAAGACAGTTGTGGGTGCTGGGAACCCAGGTCCTTTGAAAGAGCATACAGTGCTCTTAACCACTGAGCCATCTATTTCTCCTTACTTGCTTACTTACTATTTTGGGGGCCAGGTGTCACTATGTAACCCTGGCTCGCATAGAACTTGCTGTACAGAGCAGACTGGCTCCACACAATTTTAAATTGTGCTAATTAAAATATTCCTCCTTAGTTGTACTAGTTATATTTCCAGTGCTTGTGGTCAGTGGCTGTAGGTGCAGAAAGTCCCTAGTGAGGGTTGCTGGTCTAGAGCCATTATGGAAAAGGGGCAAGATGACCAGGAACAGGGTCAAGCTGTATTGCCAAACTCTTGGGCTCCATTGTCTCCCCGAGCTACAGATAGACCTGCTAGCTACACACTAAGAGACAATCCTCCTACAGCCTTCAGTGCTGCCACCCTAGCTGATGCTTTTGAGCCCTCCCTCTCGAGCTTTCGCTCTCCCTCTCAGTCTTCCTCTATTTTCCCTCCCCCTCTCCTCCTTCCCTTTCCCCCCTCTCAGACTCTGAGATAGGGTCTTGCTATATACACCAAGCCTTCCAGTTCGAAGAGATCTTCCTGCCTCTGTTTGCTCAGTGCTGAGATGAAAGCAGTGCATCACAACAACCGGCCGAAGCTTTGTCTTTACCTGTCAAGCAAAGCAAATGTCTAGAAGTTATTTTTTTGTTATTTATTTATTTATTTTTAGTTTAAAAAAAAAAAAACTATGTGTACATGAAGATAGCTGTATGCTGTATATGCCATAGCACAAATGTGGAGATCAGAGGAAAACTCTTCTTTCTTTTTTTTTTTTTTTTTTTTTTTAAGATTTACTTATTTATACATATGAGCATTCTGTTTGCACGTATGACTGCATTAAAGAAGAGGGCACCAGATCTCATTATAGATGGTTGTAAGCCACCATGTGATTGCTGGGAATTGAACTCAGGACCTCTGGTAGAGCAGACAGTGCTCTTAACCTCTGAGCCATCTCTCCAGCCCTCTCCTTTCATTTTTACATGGGCTTCAGGGATCCAACTCAGATTTATAGGGCAAGTGCCTTCACTCATTGAGTAGTTCATCGGCCTGTTTTGTTTTGTTTTTAAGGTGTGTGCCATTATGCCTGTCTTCTTTATCCCTCTTAAGACCAGTCATCCTAGCCAGGAATGGTGGCACAAGCCTGTTACCCCAGCACACTGGGAGGCAGAGGCAGTCAGATCTCTGTTAGTTCCAGAACAGCCAAGGCTACACAGAGAAACCCTATCTTGAAAAACCAAAAACAGACAAACAAAACAAATTTGTTATCCTTATTATCAGATAGTGTTTCTCTTCCCAAAGCAGGACATACTGCCTTACTCCTTGGCCAGATCTCAGGTCTCTTGGAATATGTCATAGTGGACTCAGTACATGCCCACATGGGTTCCCCCAGGCCAGCTGAAGAGTGCTTTCTGAGTCCAATAAGGGGGTGGAAAGATTGTCCTCCGAATTGAACCCAGAGGGACTACCTACAAGTCCAGCCTTTTCTCTCAGTTCCTCTTGCCTTTTCAAGAGGAACCTGCAACCATATAGGCCATTAGGGCTGAAGGGGCATTTCCAGGGAGCTTATCACCCCTTTTTTAGCCTGAGGTAATAAAGCAGTATCATACCAAGTTTCTCCTGGTGTTTCTGTCCAACCTGGAGCTTCAAATGACTGATTTGCCTCCTTGTTGACATTAATTCTTAGAAAAAGAAGTGATGCTGGAGACAGTGCCTGTTTGCACCTCATCCTCATTTTCTGAATTCTGGTTAGAGGTTTTGGGCCCGTTTTCTGTTGTTCTGTTATGCTGGTCATTCCTCCATCCTATTCCACCCCTTAAAAATTTGTGATCCTATTGTGAACTTTGTGTATGTTTTATTGTTTTTGGGGGGCCTTATTTGCTTGTTTGATTGTTTTGTCTGTTTTAAATAGACTTGTCATACACACTAGCTGGCATGTGCCACCATGCCCAATGTGAACTCAGTTTTGAGACGTAAACCATTTACTCAAGCACATTTTAACCGTAATATCTCTTGCTTGGACTAAGTGGCTTTATTGAACACTTAAGATTACTTATGGCTTTTTGATACTATAAATTAATAGTGCTAATAGATACTAATAATTAAAAGTGCTATAAGATTAGTTAAACTTTTTGATCACTTCTAACCAGAGATGTTGTTAAGAGATAGGCAACTCTGCTCTATTGTCTACTTAAGTGGTAAGATACGCTGTCTTTTCAGCATACATGTCAATGTGAGTAGCCATTTATTGACATCTACATGACCAGCAGTTTCATACGTAGCAATTCACATTCACAAATACCTATTGTATACTGGAATTCAGGTTTTTAGATATTAAGTGCCTGATCCCAAAGTCTGTATTCTCTGTATTGTTCTTCCACTAAACATCCTCCCGGTTCCTTGGCCCCCATACTAAATATTTTCTTTCTCCTTTATACAGGCTGATGAAGATCCCATCATGGGTTTCCACCAGATGTTTCTATTAAAGAACATCAATGATGCCTGGGTTTGCACCAATGACATGTTCAGGCTTGCCCTGCACAACTTCGGCTGACCTCCTCCTGGCCAGATACTCACGCTGTTTCCTCCTCCCTCCTCTTCCCAATACTATCTCACTCCTCCAGATGCTCCAAATACCATGCACACATGAGCAGGGCCGAGGTGGGAGTGGGTGCAGTGCGCTTCTGTCACCAGGTTTTGTGCATGATGTTTGGATGCTAGGCTAGCTGCATCTGACAGGAGAAGTTTGTGTTGTACCAGCGCATGCCTTGGAAAGACTTAAGTAATGCAAAAGATTGTCGGGTTTTGTTTTTGTTTTATTTTGTATTTTTAATCTACTGACAAGTTGCTCTAGTAACCCAAAGAAGTGAAGGAGAAAGCAGCTGCCTCACCGCCCAGATATTGATTTGTTCAGATGTTTCAATGCCTCATGATACAATAAAACCACAAAAATTTTCTTAACAGTTTAAATTGTTTTAATTAGTTAAGTAGTTGGCTGGGCATCAACAGTCCTGACCCACTGTCTCTCATGTCACCCTCCCCATCTCTGCCTCACCTTAACAGTACCTGCTGTAAGGAGCAAACTGGCTGAAGTGGCAGTCCCAACTAAGCTTCTCTCGAGCCTCCTAGGGCAGAGTCCTCTCCAACCTGCTTGGTCTTTGGAAAGCAGGGAGAGCTGAAAGCAGGTCTAGCCTGAAGGGTCTCTTGTACTGAAGGTTCTTCAACCAGTTCTATCTGACACCTCCTGTGGCCTCTGCTCTGAGTAGATTCGGGTCTAGTAGCAGGGTAGATGATTCTCCTGTACACACCACAAAGGCTTTGATAAATAAGGATTCCCATGTGTAGACCCTTTAGATTGAAGTCCCAGATGAAGAGGCCTGCTCTCTTCCCAAAAGAGTCAGGATAACATTCAGGGTACCTGTATTTCCCAAGCAAAATAAAAAAGATGTGCTAGCTGCTTGGGATATCCGAGCCAGGCCACATTGGGTTGGAGTATAAGTTCCACACTATAGAAGAAATCAGTGTGAAGGAGTCATGTGTGGGAGTTCTCCCTCCTCACACTTCTGCAGGGCATTCACACACCGTCTCCTTACTTTCCACACAACACATACTCTCTTCAAATCCCAGGAAGTCTTAACTATTAGGGCAGTTTCTGCCCCATTCCTTAGTTTGGGCACAGGTCTTGCCACGTACAAGTGTAGCTTTTCATCCTTGAGATACTATACCTCTGGATAGTATAAAGCTGGTATCAGAATAGCAGCTGCAGGCTAGAACCAAGCCCAAAATTTGGGTTTTAGAATTTGTCAGGCACACCTGAAAGTTCCCTCTCTTTTCCCCTCTATCCTGCACGATGAGGGGAGAATGAAGATTTCCCAATACCCCACAGGTTGCCTGGTTACACCATCAAAGTCCTGGACAGCACACAGGAGGTTTCAGTGGGACTGAGCTCTAAGCTGTTGTGTATGGGGGGGAAGAAGGGGTGGGGGAGAGGTCCGTACCAGCTGCCTCTTAATCCACCCTGTATAAAAATCTGCAATACAGCTTTCATGTACCTGTGCCTGAAATGTCTGCAATAAAGAGGTGTTTGTAAACTATGGTTTCTTTATTACTAACTTAAAGTTGCCATGTGGGACAAGGGGTTGCTGGGGGCAGTCGGGAACAATGACAGTAGTATTTTGTGGTAGGACTTGTATTTCTTTGGCCTTATATCCTCACAAAGTATCAAGGTCTTGTTCACTCCTAAGGAACAGACTCCTACCAATTCACCTTATTCAAGGTCTGAAAAGTTCCTACTTAAGTGGTAGATTTGGTTCCGTTATGCTATCATTACAGTTCAGAATGAGCCAGGCCCTGGGTTGGATATGTAGTAGACAATAGAGCTTTAGGCAGTCCAATGCTCTATGAGCATATTTGCTTTCTCAGTCTTGTGAAATTTCCCCACTGCTGGGCTAGCCAGGAGCAAGCAGCGTAGGAAGGCTACTTTGCATAGGAACTACTTGATCTCTCACAGCTAGGAACATTGTTTCTGCGGTCGTTGTAGGTTCCGGGAGCTAAGGTCAGTGGGACCGGAAGTGGAGGCGGTTGGTGGGGTTGGCGGGGCTCGGACACAACCCGGGCGGCGGTTTGCGAACTGCGGCTGGATTTTGTGTAGGGTTCCTCCGTCTCCTGCTGTCTGACGGGGTCGTGGCTGGGCGAGATTGGACGGTGCGCGGAGGTAGAGAAACTAACGTGCGAGGAGGACTCTCGCGGCTGGGCCCATGGCCTCCTGCGCGAGCATCGACATTGAGGACGCCACGCAGCATCTGCGGGACATCCTCAAACTGGATCGGCCCGCCGGAGGTGAGCCGGGATCGGGTGGGTATGCTCTTGGCGAAAAGAGTATGCATATGGCGTGGAACTGAACTGTCCCCGTGTGCCGCAGGTCCCTTTAAACAGGCTCTGAACCCTCCGGTTTGATTGCGGAGGACGAGAGTAGGAGTCATGGATGGTTTCTGGGCATACCCAGAGAATGGCGCAGACCCTTGGGTGTTAACCCTCCCCATTTTGTGCCAGACCATTCTGCCTTGTCCTTAAGTGTCTTGGCTGAAGGTAAATCCACCCCTCAGAATCCACCCAATCCATCTGGTTTCCTTTCCTCCAAGCTCCCATGTTTTGAGGACTGGCCCAGTGCTTCTACTCGCTGTGGTTTATAGAGGCCTGGTGCCTTGTCTGTTTAGCGACTTCTAGGCCTAGAGTTCAACCTCTGTAACCACTCTGCAACTTGCCTTTCTCCCTAAAGTGTAGACTCCAGGCCTGATGTTGCTCTGAAACCGATTTTCTGACAAAAGGTGGACAACCGCAAATTCGTGTTCTTACTGGATTGAAGGCAAATCACAAACCCTGTGGCTCTGATTAGATTAGGTTCCAAACATCTGCAAGCCCATATGTTACCAATTCATCCTAGTTTTACTTGGGCTCCCATATCCCCTTTGGGGCTACTCTTGTCAGTTAAGAGTCCCAGGACAAAAAGTCAACAGCATTTTAAATATAATATTGTTAGTGTGAAAGAGGATTGTTTGGGTACTGTGATGGTAGTGGTTAGGGGGGAGATGTGGTGAGGGAGATAGAGGTCAGGTCTGAGAGGAGACTGTTTAGGCTAGGTTGAATACTACAGACAGGAGATTGGATGCCAGGAAACTCAAGGTACTTATGTAGAAGGCACATATTATAGAAAGGACATAGTATGTATGAAAACTAGCTTTTCCTGACTGACTCCGAGATACCTGAAAGTTTTAGTTGTTGACTGGTGATAGTAGGGTATGTGTAAAGGCCACAGTTGAGAACTGATTCTTCTCTCACACCTTCTGTGCTTGTTGGGGGGACCCAGACTGCAAAAGCAGGCACTGGTACTCGGTTCCCAGTGGGTTTAGCTGGCACATACACCAGGCTGCCTGAGGCTGCTGGGTCCTGCCTCTGGCCTGCAGTGTGTGCACCCTTTGCTTATGAGGTGGTTTTTGCCCCTGATGCCCACCCTCAGCTGAGCAGACTACTCACTAGAGATTTGGTAGCACTAGCGTGGTTAACTGCATAGCCTAGGCCTGGTGTTTATCCTCACAGTAGACTGTCTGGAAGGGAGAGTAGCCATCTTAACTCTAAGCAGCTAGGGTGGCTCTAGTCCTAGTGAAAGATGGAGGGTCTTTCTCTATAAATCGTTTGTTTAGTGACTGTTCCTTGGGTTTTGGTTTGGGAGGGAGTGTTTTGAGACAGGGTTTTTTTTCTGTGTATCTGGTAGCTGTCCTGGAACTTGCGCTGCACCAAGTTCTAAATGCTTTCTAAAATTCTGTCATTCCTGATTCCACACCCCACCCTATTCACATGCTGACCTTGTACTCAGAGATCCACCTGCCTCTGCCTCCAGAGTCCTGGGATCAAAGATGTGCACCACCACCACCTGCTGATTCTTTTCAAGTAGCTTTTGCTTTTTTTTTTTTTTTTTTTTTTTTGGTTGAAGGATTTGCCACCTAAGACTCATTTTCATGACCAAAAACTTGGTCTTTTCCTGAAGCACCTTCCTGCTAACTGGAAGTTTGGGAAGTAGTGTCTGAATTAATGAGATTTTTGAAAACTAGCCAGAAGCCAGTTAAGGCAGTACTCACCTGTAGTTCCACACTTGGGAAACAGAGGCAAGAGAATTGTGAGTTGAAAGTCATCTCATGCTACATGTTGAGGCCAAATGTCGATAAAAGACATAATTAAGAAATAAATAATTGCATAAATGGTTGGAAACAGCTCAATCTCAAGGCCAGTAGAGAAATTTTCTAGCATGTGCAAAGCCCTGAATTCCATTCCCAGTACTATCTCCCCCCAAAAAACAACAAAACCTGCCTAGCATGCAAGGGATATTCAGGACTCAATCCCCAGTACTAGGAGGAGTGGGAGCAGCCATTGTAAACATCTAAAATACTGTCATTACTGATTTTACACCCACCACATGCTAATAGCTTCTATTCTCTTTGTCCAGTTCCTCATATCCTTTTCCTTCTGAGTTTACCTCCCCAAAGTGGCCTGTTAATAAATTCAGATGTTTCAGGTCCTCTCTTCTTTCCTGGCATTAGAAACCCTTCTCCATACACTGTACCACTGTGTTTGTCTGAGTTCTGGTGTCTCACACAAACCCTCAGCTATTCTGTATGTTGCCTTGGAATAGTCAGTCACTGGCAACAACTGACTATATATAAAATTCAAAACTTTTGTAGAGCCAAGTGTGCATGTGCTTGTAATTCCAGCATTTAGGAGGCAGAATCAAGAAGATCCCAATGTCAAGGCCGTCTGAACTACACAGGAAGGTCCTGTCTCAGAAAAGGGAGGGAGTGATGAGCTTTTGCAGCTAAGCAACCCAGCCTCATATCAGAGACATTTGCAACCCTGTTTTCCCTTTATCCTTTCCTGTTTTGTTTCTGAGTTGTTTGATTGTTTTGTTTTAGATTTATTAATTTTATATGTGTTTTGTTGGCATATGTATGTCTACCATGTGTGGGTCTTGGGTATGAGGAGGTCAGAAGAGAGTATCACATCCCTTGGAATTGGAGTTACATATGAATGGGAACCACCCTGTGGGTGCTGATGAATTGAACCTGGGTCCTCTGCAATAAGAACAAGTACTCTTTTTTTTTTTTTGTTGGTTTGTTTTTCAAATCAGGATTTCTCTGTGTAGCTTTGGCTGTCCTAGACTCGATTTGTAGACCAGGCTGGCCTCAAACTCACAGAAGTCCACCTGCCTCTGTCTTTCCCGAGTGCTGAGATTACAGGCGTGTTCCACTGCCCTGGCTGCAACAAGTACTCTTAAACACAGAGCTGTCTCCCCGACTTCTTTATGTTTTGTTTTGAGACAAGATTTGGTTTATATAGTCTAGGCTGGCCTGAACTTCAGCTATAGCTTAGCATGTCCCTTAATTCACAGTCTTTCTGCCTCAGCCTCTCAACTGCTGAGATTACAAGCATGTGCCACAGTACAAAGCATTTCCCATGTTAATATGTTGTAAATAAAACTGCTATGGTATCTTGACTTTTCTTCAAATCAGGTTTGTTTGCTGTTCTTAGCCTAAGTATTAACTGGCCTAATTTTGGAGTTTTGTTTATCTTTTTGGTTTTGGTGCTGAAGATCAAACCAAGGGCCTCATATATAGTAAACAAGCAGCCAAACATGCTACCACTAAGCTGTGCCTCTGGCCCCATCAGAAGGTCTTTGCTGGTTTGTGCCCCTCCCACAGGAGAAGAGCCTCATGCTCACCCTTAGTCCTGCTGTATAATCACACCTACAGAATGAGGAGTGCACAAAGGACCCTCCTCCCCATCGACATATTAAGTGTTCTGAGTACTTTATAGTCTAGAGCTGTAGAAGAAACTCATGGTAGGCAAAGCAGTTTTGTCACAGTTTCCTTTTCTTCCCTAGGCTCCAATGCAGAGAGCCAAAGGCCATCTAGTACCTACAATGGAGACCTTAATGGCCTCCTGGTCCCAGATCCACTCAGTTCAGGTGATGGTAACTCAACAAGCAAACCTGGTGTACGGACCATGCCACCCATTAACCTGCAGGAAAAGCAGGTCATGTGAGTACCTAAGAAATAGTAATAGTGGTAGTAATATCTTTGGCAGTTTTGCTTATTGCTGAAGGGATAAAAGTAGGGTCAAATGGGCAAGCAGCCTTTGCTTCCTCTCTTTTGGATGATCTGGGGCAGAGCCTGTACTACTGTGTTGAATTTGTACTTGGAGAAGAGATGAGGACAAGCTAAAGATTGGCTTGGATACCTAGTGTAGAATGGAATTAACCTCATTTGTCAGGAAGGAGGCAAGCAAGCAGAACTGTGTATATGGGAGCAGGCAGAACTGGGAATCTGGGACTAGACATCTTCGTCAGGTAGCCATGTTCTACTGAGCCTTTTGGTGAACAAGGGACTAGGTTTATGTACCTCTTCCAGTTGCCTCTCGGGGGACGACAGCTCCACTTGCATTGGGATTTTGGCCAAGGAGGTGGAAATTGTGGCCAGCAGTGATTCTAGCATTTCCAGCAAGGCTCGGGGGAGCAACAAGGTGAGTACC
Organism: Psammomys obesus; assembly: GCF_907164565.1. Classification (NCBI taxonomy): domain Eukaryota; kingdom Metazoa; phylum Chordata; class Mammalia; order Rodentia; family Muridae; genus Psammomys; species Psammomys obesus. Next base: position 22,283,017 of record NW_026596034.1, read on the forward strand.
AGGATTTTGTGGTACATGTACAATGTGGGAGCACACTTAGCCTCTTTTCTCTCATGCATGTTGCCAATTCCTACCACCTTCATAAAAAGTGTACCGTATTTAAAGACCAGTGTTGACACTCAATTCTGAGTGGAGATCTGGGAGATGTCAGTGGGTGCTAAGCTCAAATCTGTGGCCTGGCCTGGCCTCAGGATTGTGACCTACTTCAGCCCTCAGTTGCTTCAATTTCATTTCTCTGAGTTCTCAGGTGAAAATCCAGCCTGTCGCCAAGTATGACTGGGAGCAGAAATACTACTACGGCAATCTGATTGCAGTGTCAAACTCCTTCTTGGCATATGCCATTAGGGGTAAGTAGGGATGGAGGTGGGGTACCAAGAAGGGAGGATTCTTCTAGAAGCCCCAGAGATGCACATTTAGTGTCAGAATGTTCAGCCCCATCAGATGCTAGAGGTCCAGTAGAGGTTTGCTTGGGCTTCCTCAACATCCCCCAGGGATGGGGGAGCTAGTCAGGAAAACCAGGCCTGGTACTGTGGTGGTAGCAGTGAGGCAGGCAGGCAGGGCGGGCCTCCTGTGCTGCTGCCTGGGTCTAGGTGCTTGCTTATGATACTCTACTTTTCTGATTCCAGCTGCCAACAACGGCTCAGCAATGGTTCGCGTGATCAGCGTCAGCACTTCAGAACGCACCTTGCTCAAGGGTTTCACGGGCAGTGTGGCTGATCTGGCTTTTGCACACCTCAACTCTCCACAGCTTGCCTGCCTGGATGAGGCTGGCAATCTTTTTGTGTGGCGCTTGGCGCTGGTTAAGGGTAAAATTCAGTATCCATTCCCAGGCAAGGGAACTAAAAAAGCAGAACTGGGCCTAGGATTGGGACTGCTAGCAGTTACTTCATCATCCACCTGGTATCTAGCCTTAACTACCTACTTAGAGAAGAGATTTTGGTCCATATTCGGCAGCCAGAGGGCACGCCACTGAACCACTTCCGAAGGATCATCTGGTGCCCCTTCATCCCTGAGGAAAGTGAGGACTGTTGTGAGGAAAGTAGCCCAACAGTGGCCCTCCTTCATGAAGACCGGGTGAGAAGACTGGATGTGGTGAGGGAAGGACCAGGACTTTCCTATTGTGCACGTGGACTAAATGCCTCCCTATACCCTAGGCTGAGGTGTGGGACCTGGATATGCTTCGCGCCAGCCACAACAGTTGGCCTGTGGATGTCAGCCAAATCAAGCAGGGCTTCATTGTGGTAAAAGGCCACAGCACGGTAGGCCTACAATTAATTGCCTCCCTGCCTTTCCCTTCTTCTGTGCCATTCATCTACTCCCCATTTTCATGGCTATCCAAGGGGCTTCACCAGTACTTTGCCAAAAGGGATGTTGAATGCAAATTGGCTCTCACTTGCCCAGTTCATCCCTGATCTAGCTGTGCCCTGCAGGTCTGTTTTTCTCTGTAGCCCCTACCCCCTTCATTCAGTCACGCAGAAGTAGGAGACTACTGTTGGGCAGCCCAGCTCACTGCCATCGTCATTTAGGAAGGGTTCATTTTTACCTCTGGTCAGGAGGCAAAGCAAAGCTTTTTGGATTCTATGTAGTGCCTGAGTGAAGGAGCCCTCTCCCCTGATGGGACTGTCCTGGCTACCGCAAGCCATGATGGCTTTGTCAAGTTCTGGCAGATCTACATTGAAGGTCAGGATGAGCCAAGGTAAGGCAAGATCTGAAAGACTACTCTTTATACCCGGTGTAAAAAGTGAGACAGATCATTCATTCAAGCTCCTCTGTTTGCTTATAGGTGTCTGCATGAATGGAAGCCTCATGATGGGCGGCCCCTCTCTTGCCTCCTGTTCTGTGACAACCATAAAAAACAGGATCCTGAGTGAGTGAGTGGGTAGGCAAGTAGGTGGTGGGCTTGTATGTGGGCTCCAAGCTGGTAACTAATCAGTGCCTTGTTGCTTTTTAGAGTCCCGTTCTGGAGGTTCCTCATTACTGGTGCTGACCAGAATCGGGAGCTGAAAATGTGGTGCACAGTGTCCTGGACTTGTCTGCAAACCATTCGGTAAACTGGAGCTAGGGAGTTGAGGATAGAAGCCAGGGATATGGCTTCTTTAATTGTGTCTTATTTGCTCTACTTCTTGGCTTCCTAGCTTCTCTCCAGATATCTTCAGCTCAGTGAGTGTACCTCCCAGCCTCAAAGTTTGCTTGGACCTCTCAGCAGAGTATCTGATTCTTAGTGACGTGCAACGAAAGGTATGCTGGTTTGGTGTACACTGGAAAGAGCTGGTAATTGCTGGGCAGGGCAGGATATGTGATATACTCACAGCTCACACAGCCTTCATTCGGCTAGTAATGTGTTACTCACCCAGGTCCTCTATGTGATGGAGCTGCTGCAGAACCAAGACGAGGGCCGTGCTTGTTTCAGTTCCATCTCTGAGTTCCTGCTCACCCACCCTGTGCTGAGCTTTGGCATCCAGGTTGTGAGTCGCTGCCGGCTGCGACACACTGAGGTGCTGCCTGCTGAGGAGGAGAATGACAGTCTGGGGGCTGGTGAGGTGCCCCAGGGTCAGGGCTTGTATGTTGGTAAGTGGGAAGTGTCCAGGCATAGAGCAGGCCAGCAGCCTAATTGTCCATTCTATCCTTTCAGAGAGTTCCCACGGAGCTGGTGCCTTGGAATCTGCAGCTGGTGTGCTTATCAAACTCTTTTGTGTCCATACTAAGTGAGTGTGTCAGGGAGGCCTGCTATGTCCTGCCTGTGTTCCCCTGCCCTACTGGCCCTGGCTTGTTTGAGTATTCTGTTTTCCTGCTTTCTTGTTCTTTAGGGCACTACAAGATGTGCAGATCCGCTTCCAGCCACAGCTGAACCCTGATGTGGTGGCTCCACTCCCTACCCACACTGCTCACGAGGACTTCAGTGAGTAAGGGGATGGAAGGGAGGCAGGTTACACTGCTTTGGTTCTGAGATTTGACTAAGCAGCCTTCCCAACAGCATTTGGAGAGTCTCGACCTGAACTAGGCTCTGAGGGGCTAGCTTCAGCTGCTCATGGGTCCCAACCTGACCTTCGGCGCATTGTGGAACTGCCTGCACCTGCAGACTTCCTCAGTCTGAGCAGTGAGACCAAGCCTAAGTTGATGACACCTGATGCTTTCATGACACCTACTGCTTCCCTGCAGCAGGTACTTCCTCAGGGAAGAGAGTTCTGATAATGTCCCGTTAACTGGTCTTGGTGCTTATTCTCTGGATCTTCCCAGATCTCTGCATCCCCTAGCAGCAGCAGTAGCAGCAGTAGCAGCAGCAGCAGTAGTAGCAGCAGCAGCAGCAGCAGCAGCTCTCTAACAGCTGTGTCTGCTGTGAGCAGCTCCTCAGCCATGGACCCCTCCTTGCCCAGGTAAGGCAAAATCAGAATTGGGTGATAGGACAGTCTAGGGCCAGACTGTGAAGAATTACAGTTGGTAATGCTTTGTCTTTCTGCCAGTAGGCCACCTGAGGAGCTGACCTTGAGTCCCAAGCTGCAACTAGATGGCAGCCTGACAATAAACAGCAGCAGCAGCCTGCAGGCAAGCCCCCGAAGCCTCCTTCCTGGCCTGCTCCCAGGCCCAACTGACAAACTGACTCCCAAGGGACCTGGGCAGGTGTGTGTGTCTGTGTGTGTGTGTGTGTATATGAGAGAGAGGGTATGTAAAATGCTGAGTAGCAGGTAGAGGACAATGGGAAAGATTGGAGCACTTTTTCTGCTGATCCTGCTTGGCCTTGTAGGCTTCATATTTCCCCAAAGGTTGGCGGAGCCTTTTTTGTTCCCTGGGGAGCATCTCCTCAGCCTCCTATCCCTACCTCTAGTGAATTGTGGCCCTTCTTCCCACTTGTATCTCTCTTCCCTGTTACATTATGTCTCATCACTATAGGTACCAGTATCTTGTGTCTGTGCCCTTTACCTCTTATTACTTATGTCTCCATCTTTGGCCCTTCTCAGGTATCTACTTCTGCCTCTGCACTATCCTTGGATTTGCAGGAAGTGGAGCCTTTAGGGCTACCCCAGGCCTCCCCAAGTCGCACCCGTTCCCCTGATGTGATTTCCTCAGCATCCACTGCCCTGTCCCAGGACATCCCTGAAATTGCCTCTGAGGCCCTATCCCGTGGCTTTGGCTCCTCTGTTCCTGAGGGCCTCATTGAGCCAGACAGTATGGCCTCAGCTGCCTCAGCACTACACTTACTGTCTCCTCGGCCCAGGCAAGGCCCTGAGCTTGGCTCTCAGCTTGGCCTGGATGGAGGTCCTGGGGATGGGGATCGACATAGTACTCCCTCCCTACTTGAAGCAGCCTTGACCCAGGAGGTTGCAACCCCTGACAGTCAAGTCTGGCCTACAGCACCTGACATTACTCGTGAGACCTGTAGTACACTGACAGAAAGGTGAGAAACTTGGAAGGGGAAGTATGCTAGTGGGTGGGTAGAGCATTAGGATTATCCACTACTGAGTCACTGTGTGTCCTTAGCCCCAGGAATGGCCTCCAGGAAAAGCACAAAAGCCTGGCCTTTCACAGGCCACCTTACCACCTCCTGCAGCAACATGACAGCCAGGACACCAGTGCTGAGCAAAGGTGAGCACTGCCCTACTCTATGCTTTCCTCTCATAACGGGGACCAGTTACCCAGGGTCCAGCAGTTGAGCAGGCGCTTAGCCCTCCTCCCCTTTCATAGTGACCATGATGATGAAGTTGCCAGCCTTGCCTCTGCCTCAGGAGGTTTTGGCAGCAAAATTCCTGCTCCACGGTTGCCTGCCAAGGATTGGAAGACCAAGGGATCCCCTCGGACTTCACCCAAGCTCAAGAGGAAAAGCAAGAAGGATGATGGGTAGGAGGGTTCTGGGACTGGGACCAGGGGTGGTCTCTAATCTGCCTGATGTGACCTGCAATGCTTCTTGCCCGTATAGGGATTCAACTGTGGGATCCCGGCTCACAGAGCACCAGGTCTGTAAGGGAGCACCTTTCTACCCATGGGACCCCCTCCCACGAGGGTGGGAGGAACTTTGAACTGTTCCTTTTCCTGGTGGGTGGAGATAGGAAAAAGAGACCTTGTGTAAGTTGTTGGTGCTCCTGGCAGGTGGCAGAGCCCCCTGAGGACTGGCCAGCACTGCTTTGGCAGCAGCAGAGAGAGCTGGCAGAGCTATGGCACAACCAAGAGGAGCTGCTACAGCGTCTTTGTGCCCAACTTGAAGGTCTACAGAGCACTGTCACTGACCATGTAGAACGAGCCCTGGAGACACGGCATGAACAAGAGCGTATCCTTGGGGTGGTGGCACAGCATGGCAGAAGGCACAGCAGCATTCTTGCCTAAGAAAGGTGTAGGTCCTACTGTAGGCCTATTCCTTAGCTCCACCACAGAGCAGCGGCTGGAGCGGGCACTGGCTGAGGGGCAGCAACGGGGTGGGCAGCTACAGGAGCAGCTGACGCAGCAGCTATCCCAGGCATTGTCTTCAGCTGTGGCTGGGCGGCTAGAACGTAGCATAAGGGATGAAATCAAGAAGACGGTTCCTCCATGTGAGTTTTTCATGAGATTTGTTTTGAGTGGGCCAGGTGGGTGTAGGGCACTTTGAAACTTCTGGTTCCATCTACCTCTCTTAGGTGTTTCTAGAAGTCTGGAGCCTGTGGCAGGCCAACTAAGCAACTCAGTGGCTACCAAGCTTACAGCTGTGGAAGGGAGCATGAAAGAAAATATCTCTAAGCTACTCAAGTCCAAGGTGATACAGGGTCCAAGATGGGGGAAGTATGGCTAGGACTTCCCCCTAGCCCTAGATTGGACTCAGGCTTTCAACTTGATCCCTCCCTGTATTCTAGAACTTGACAGATGCCATTGCCCGAGCAGCTGCAGACACCTTGCAGGGACCAATGCAGGCTGCCTACCGGGAAGCCTTCCAGAGTGTGGTACTGCCAGCTTTTGAGAAGAGTTGCCAGGCTATGTTCCAGCAAATCAATGACAGCTTTAGACTGGGCACACAGGAATGTGAGTGGCATTATAAAACCCAAAGTAGTAGGAATGGTTGTAGTCTGCTATCATCCCTTTTGTGATCCCTGTTGTTATCCTTTAGATTTGCAGCAGTTAGAGAGTCACATGAAGAGCAGGAAGGCACGTGAACAGGAAGCTAGGGAGCCTGTGCTGGCTCAACTTCGGGGCCTGGTCAGCACTCTGCAGAGTGCCACTGAACAGATGGCAGCCACTGTGTCTAGCAGCGTTCGGGCTGAGGTGCAACACCAGCTGCATGTGGCTGTGGGCAGGTGTGTGGGCAGGCTCTGGGTGAGGAGGTAGGTTTGGGAAGGGCCAGAATGGGCTTCCTATCCACCTCATTGGCTCACTTCCCTTTGCAGCTTGCAGGAGTCAATTTTAGCACAAGTTCAACGCATTGTTAAGGGTGAAGTAAGTGTGGCACTTAAGGAGCAACAGGCCACTGTCACCTCCAGCATCATGCAGGCCATGCGTTCAGCTGCTGGCACACCTGTCCCCTCTGCCCACCTTGACTGCCAGGCCCAACAAGCCCACATCTTGCAGTTACTGCAGCAGGGCCACCTCAATCAGGCCTTCCAGCAGGTATGATAGTGTTAGGCTTTAATAATTGAGAGTCATCTGGCAAAGATGTCTTCTGACAAGGTCCAAATACTTATGCCCACTTCCCCAGCAGTCTCTGGGCTGTCTGGCAGACTGATTGTTTTTGGCTTTCCAATCCATTATCCCTATTGTTCCCTCATGTGTGATCACCTTCTCCCTTACCTTACCCACCTTTCCTCATGAACATCTTTCTCAGGAAAACTTTGTAATCTGATTTTCTAAAGTAGCCTTACAACCCTTTCAGAGTCCAGACATCACTTCTGTAACCCTTAGAATCCAACTTTGGTCTTCTGCCCTTAGGCCATACACTTCAGATAAGCAAGCATTCTATCCCTTCAGAGTATCAGGTTTAAATGAGCCTCTCTCTTGTTCTACTCCCAGGCACTGACTGCCGCTGATCTCAACCTGGTGCTGTATGTGTGTGAAACTGTGGATCCAGCCCAGGTTTTTGGGCAGCCACCCTGTCCACTATCCCAGCCTGTTCTCCTTTCCCTAATCCAGCAGCTGGCATCTGACCTTGGAACTAGAAGTGACCTCAAACTCAGGTGAGTGAGGCAGTCAGGGACCAGAAGATGAGCTGGAGATAGGGCTAGAGACTAGCTTAAAGCAGACACCCACTCTTTCCTGACTCCCATCCCTAATTTTCTCTACCCATAGTCTCCCCCTCCCTCCCATATGAGGCTTAGAAACTTTGTCATCCCTCTGGGCTTCAGTGCCACCAGAGGGCACTGTGTGCTGGCATCCAGCTATAGTCTGCTCTTTCCCCCATCCCCAGCTACTTGGAAGAGGCTGTGATGCACCTGGACCACAGCGATCCCATCACCCGAGACCACATGGGCTCTGTCATGGCCCAGGTGCGCCAGAAGCTCTTCCAGTTCCTGCAAGCTGATCCTCACAACTCACTCGGCAAAGCTGCTCGTCGTCTCAGCCTCATGCTGCATGGCCTTGTGACTCCGAGCCTCCCTTAGCCATTTAAACAGGGATGGGGTGACACTGAAGGCCAGTCAGCAGGTCAGGGCCAAGGCAGGGCCATGTCTGCTGTTTACCTGCTCAGGCCCCCATCTCTGGTGTTTTCAAGGAGATAAGGGGCAGCAGTGGTCTACTGATTGTGGTAACCAGCAGGGTTAGGCTGGGCCCAGGGCAGGTATTGTGCCTTCTTGGGTCCTGCCATGCCTGAAGCATGACCCCCAAGATCGTGACACAACTTGAGTTGAATTTTCCATGTTCCTTTTTACCTCTAATTTGGATCTTTTTGTTTTTGAAAAACATTGAGAAATTCAATTAAAGGCTTTTGGAATAAAAGTGTGTGTGTGGTTTTGGTTTGTCTTTGATGTGACTGTTCTCTCCTCCCTTTGGGTAAGTTTGTCTAAACCAATCCACCCTGGGGTCCCCCTCTCATGGATTCTCATTTGATAAACTGCCTACTCACACCTCCCCTGTCCAATTCAAGAAAAGCTTCTAGGGCTCTCTCACCATCAACAGGTCTCCTCTCCTGGCAATTTTGCCCTCTGGGGTTCTTCTTTGTTCCTCCACCAATCTGGATACTGGAGGTGGGGCTGACAGCTGGGGATGAGGCTCCTCCTCCAGCACCCATCCAATCAGAATCCCTTCCTCTGGGGGCTGGGCCCACAGGCTGCTCTCCAAGCCTCTAGCTCCTGCACTAGGCTTACAGCCAGGAATGATGTGCTACTGCTGCCGCTGCCACTGGCGCCACTGGCCCCGCCGCTGCGAGAGGCTACCCTGTGCCCTGACGCTGTTGCTGCTGCTGCCACTCGGTGAGTGTGAGTTCTGGGCCCAGACTGCAACCTTTCTCAGAGTTCCTAGCCCAAACCGGGTATAGGGCATGGGAGCCGAGGAGTTAAGAGATGAGCTAGAGATGTCCTAGGAAAGTGTGATAGTAGCTTAAGGATGGAAAGTGCTGTGCAAACAGCTAAGTTATGGAAGAAGAACTTTTAAAATCTGTAGCTCCTCTTCTGACAAAGGAACTCTGTGGCCCCTAGTAGAACTTAGGCCATGGGTCTCCGAGCTTAAGAGTGACTGGCTTTGATCCCCACCCTGCCTGCTCAGCTTCAGCAGGGACACTTGTCTTTAAGGGGTTAATGAGAGTGCCAGGTGAAGCTCATGAAAACTACAGAAAGACTGCCTTCTGCCCAGGACCTCATGCTTTAGGATCCTGTACCCCTGAATCCCTGTCTTTGACCTAGAGTCCCAGGAACTAGAGAAGGAACTGAGCTCCGAGACCCAACACCCGCTTCCTGTTCCCACATCTCACACCTCCATGTGTATCACAGTCCAGATCCTATCTTGAGACTCAAGACAAGTGATCTCCAGATACCCTGAAGGTCCCTGGGGGCACCTCTTTCACACTGAGTCATGTCCCTAGAGCTCTATCAAGTAAACAAGACCCGGGCTCATTCTATCAACCATTCTTTATTCCCACCCCACTTCTAATCTGTACCCCACCTAGCAGTGGCCTCTGAGGGCCCAAACCGCTGTGATACCATATACCAAGGCTTTGCTGAGTGTCTCATCCGCCTGGGGGATGGCATGGGCCGAGGAGGCGAGCTCCAGACTGTCTGCAGGTACCAGCAGGTGGGAGGCAATGGGCCCCTGGTCTGGAAGGCTCCACCCAATAGCCTGTGCTACTGTGCCACCACCTCTGGGCCTCCAATCTCTTTAGTCCAAATTTGTTTTGCTCTGTCTAACTGCCCTAACCCATTCTGTAACAGATCCTGGAATGACTTCCACGCCTGCGCCTCTCGGGTCCTATCAGGCTGCCCGGAGGAGGCCGCTGCAGTGTGGGAGTCACTGCAGCAAGAAGCTCGTCGGGCCCCCCACCCAGACAACTTGCACATCCTCTGTGGGGCCCCTGTGAGTGTTCGGGAGCGGGTTGCTGGCCCAGAGACCAACCAGGAGACACTACGGGCCACAGCTCCTGAACTGGCTCTAGCCCCAGCCCCTGCATTGCTTGCTGCTGCTCTGGCACTTGCCTGCCTCCTGGGGCCTCTGGCCTAAACAGCGTGGTTGGCCAGCCAACTGTACCCTTGCCTCCCTGATCACTGTATACAGTGGCCACCGTGTGATCTCTGCAGAGTGTGCACAATTTTCATTAAAGGTATTTATATTTGCACCAAGCTGGTTCCTTTCTCCTGGCTGTGGCCCTCCAGGCTGAGGCAGGGGCCCCCAGAAGCCAATCCCAGCATGAAATGGGCGTGCCTCAGGACCACCACAAGGGACTCAGTCATCCTTACAAACATTCATCTCGTGATGGCACTGTAGAGGTTTCTTTCCATTACACTGTAGGTCCCAAGAGCACACTGGGTCCCAAGAGCTCTAGTAGAGGCCCAAGATCTGCCGGAATGTACAGTCCTTCTCTATCTTCCCAACCCAGCAGGCATTCATGGGTGGGGGATGATAACGGGGTCCCAGGATGGGAATTGTCCATCTCAGACTCCTACCCTCAACTACCCAAACTTGGTGGCCAGATGAGGTCTTTTTCAGGCTCCTTGCAGCCTCCTGATCTTCCCTGTGCTTAACTATTACCTCAGCTTTCAAGACATGCTCAGACCCAAGTGTTCATTCTTCTCCTCTGAGGTCTGGACTGTCCAAAGAAAAGCCCACACAGAAGGGCCAAACTCAACTTCTGACAGGATCAGAAGTTACAGGAGCTGAGGTCATAATGAGGGGTGCTCTGGCTTCTGCTCTTCACAAACTTTCTCTTTGGGGTTTGCAGTGAGGAAACAAAATGATGCAAGAAATGGTACAGGGAGAGGTTATGTAGTGTGGGCAGAGCCCCTGTCATTCCAGTGGGGCCAGAAGAACAGAGAAGGCTAACACTATATCTTTCTTTTCTTCTTTAAGATTGGGTCTTCCTATGTAGCGCTGGCTAGCATGGAACAGGCTGGCCTCAAACTTGGAGTGATTCACCTGCCTGCCTATTCCTCCTAGGTGCTAGGATTACAGGCATATGCTGCCATTGCTAGCTTTAAACATAAGGACTTTTGTGGACATTGCAAAGGCCTCCTCATGGGCTTTTCCTAATTGCTCTCTCTGCTTTCTGAGCTGAGAAAGTGATGCTTGTCTTAACCTCCTTCCCTCTTACCTGGTCCTGCACAAGCCAGCTCCGTGTTCCTGCAGAACCAGCTCTGCCTACTTAGTCCTCTGAGACAGGAAGTCTCAGAGAAGCCAAGTAGCACATGGGAGGGATGGTGCCTCATAGCCTTACCAGTGGTTTAGAAGGGCTGGGAGCTCGCTCAGCAAAGGGCTTGCCACATAAGAGTGAGGACTTCAGTGTGACCCGCTAGGACCTATGTAAAAAGTCAGTGTGGTGGCATGCACCTGTAGTCCCAGCTCTGGGGCTCGCTGGACAGTGGCCTCACCTAGTCAGTAAGCTCCAGGCCTCTGAGAGAGCCTATCACCTCTGAAAACAAGGTCGATGGCATCTGAGGAATGACATTTAAGGCTAACCCTTGTGCACACACATCTACTCAGACATATGCATACGCACACATGCACCCAAGTGGAGCAGGCCAATGCGATGGCCAGTAAAGGCGCTTGTCGGCAAGCCATATGGTAGAAGGAGAGATCTGACTCCCACATGTTATTCCCTGACCTCCACATAGGAATTGTTATGTGCGTGGTGTACTCATACATAAAGAATTAATAAAAAAAAAAAAAGTGGCACCAGAAGACCTGATAAGGAGAGGGATTTATAAGAGAGGCTATTAGTGGTCAGCTGGCAGGCCAGGCTTGTGCCATGCATTGTGGTTATCAGCCTTTTACACACACACACATACACATACAGACAGAACAATCAGGTGTGATGAAATCTGCTTAGGCTCTGAGGTGACAGATGTCTCTACAGACCTCCACCCAAGCATGCAGGAGGACCTCTCCCAGTTTCCAAAACATCCTCCCTCTGCAGCTAGCTCTCATCCTCCCGTTAGCAACCGTTCTCTCTAGCCTGACTGTACCCTTGTCCCCATACTTCATTGAGCTAGTTTTTTTTTTTCAATTTTTAATTAGATGCATTATTTTATATACATGACTTTTGCCTGCATTTATTTATGTGCCTGTGTGTCTGGTGCCCCAGAGTTCAGAGGAGGGAGCTGTATTTCCTGGAATTGGAGCTATGAAAGTTTGTGAGCTACCACGTGGATGCTGGGAACTGAACCTGAGTCTCTATAAGAGCAACAGTGCTCTTACCCTCTGAGCCATCTCTCCAACCCCCTAACTGACCTAGATTTTTATCTCTACTTCTGTCAGCCAGTAGTTGTTCACCTCGTATACCTAAACCCAGAGAAAAACAGAATCCTAAATCTGGTGCTTTTGGCTACCAGAAAAATTTTGAAAGAATAGTGCAATTCCCACTCTTATGTGTGTACCTCTTTTTTTTGGGGGGGAGGGGGTCTTACTGTGTAGCCCTGGCTGTCCAGAGATTCACTACATAGACCAAGCTGACCTCAAATGCCTAAAGATCTGCCCACTTCTGCCTCCCGTGTTGCCCTGGCTGTCCTGGAACTTTATTTGTAGACCAGTCTGGCCTTGACAGAGATTCACCTGCCTCTGCCTCCCGAGTGCTGCAATTAAAGACGAGTGCCACCACCACCTGGGAGCTTTTTGTTGTTGTTGTTAGAGTATTCTTTCTTAGTTCTTCTTGGTCAACTTAAAACAGCTATTTCTTGCTTACTATCACCTATTCTAGAAAGTACTCTGTAACTGAATATAAGCTGATTTAAAACTACCTCTAGGGCTGGAGAGATGGCTCAGAGGTTAAGAGCACTGGCTTTTCTTCCAAAGGTCCTGAGTTCAATTCCCAGCAACCACATGGAGGCTCACAACCATCTATAATGAGGTCTGGCATCCTCTTCTTGCCTGCAAATGCAGGGAGAATACTGTATAAATAATAAATAAATAAAACTACCTTTAGATATACACAGAGCTTGGTTTCAGTATAACACTGGTTTATGATTGCCTAACTCCCAGTGAAAATTCCCAAATGTGGACTCCTCAAAGGTGAGGGGTACTTTTTATGTCTTTAGCACCCAATGTAAGGATAAAGAGTACACTGTGGAGTATGAAAATAAAGAATCTGTAACTTCAACGTTGGCATTGTCATAGCCAACAAGAGCTTAGACTGAGAATGAATCCAGTGTAGAGGGTATGCCATCCTGTGACCTCTCCCTCAGTCTGGGCATAGGGTTGGGAGGGATAGGCTGGAGCTTCCTAAAAGTTTTCTAGACCCAGTAAATGCCACGGTGCACCATGCTTCTGAGAGCAGGGCTGGCTGCTCTGGCGAGCATTGTGGGGGATTACCACCCTCCTACAGTGACCTACTTTTACCCTGATGTTTTGCTCCCTAAGTCCCTACTCTTCCATGGGCTGGGATAGGAGGATGAGTGGGGGAAGAATTTGCTCTTTGGCCAGGGGCTTAAAGGCTTTATGGGTTTTATCTCAGAGCTAGAGAAGAGGGGCGGGATGGTAGCCAGGATCTTGGGGCCTGGGCACAGCTGCCTATGTCTGAGCACCACAGCAACACTGTTCTAGAGCTGCAGGTCTATGGACAAGGTGTAGTTTACTGTTCAGATGTCCTGGGTCCAGTTGCCATCACACCAGCACACTTCACTGCTGGGCCTGTGCCCTAGAGCCCAAACCAGCACCCGGATAGACTGTAAAATAAATATGTTAACTTATTTGCCAAATATCTGTCAAATGAAAGTGTTGTATAGATTTCTGAGTGTCATCGGCCCTGGAATTCTATATTATTCTTTATTTTCTGTGAGGTTAGGATTATGGTTATAATAGGTTTATATATATATAAGGATAGGAAAATAATATGGAAAGGTATGAGCGTAATAACTTCCCTAAAAATTCATAAACCTTGGAAATGTCAGAACTGAGGTTGGATCCCAGGTTTGGCCCCAAAGTCAATATTCTTTTTCTAGACAAGGTCTCTCTGTACAGCAGCCCTGGCTCTCCTGTTTCTATATAGACAGACCATGCTGGCCTTGAACTTAGAGATCCACCTGCCTCTGCTTCCCAGAGTGTACCAGGCCAGGTAATTCCACTACCCTTTGGGAAACAACTTTCATTGTTGCTGTTTGAGACAAGGTCTCAATCTAAATTCCCAGCTGACCTAGCTATGACCTAGCTGACCTCATATAGCCTAGCTATTCTCGACCTCTCACTGCTGTAATCCCTTAGATTGCCAAGTGCTGGGTCTATGGTTGTGTGGCAACACATTGGTACCTTGTTTTTGAGAAAGAGCCTCAGTATGTAGCCCAGGCTAGCCTCAAACTCAAGACTTTCTGCTGCTTTCAAAGTACTAGGATTATAAGGTACACGTACCAACTGACATACTAGGCTTCAAAACAACTTTTTTTTTTTGGTTGGTTGTTCGTTTTTGTTTTTCGACACAGGGTTTGTCTGTGTAGCACTAGCTGTCCTGGAATTCACTTGGTAGACCAGGCTGGCCTCAAACTCAAAGCCATATACCTATCTTGCCTTCTGAGTACTAGAATCAAAGGCGTGTACCTCCATGCCCAGCTTACTAACAATATTTTTTAAATCTTTCTTTGTAGTCTCATAGTTCACTTAAATTTGTTATTTTGTCTTTTTTATTTTTATTTTATTTTATTTTTCTAGAGCTGAGGACCGAACCCAGGGCCTTGCAAGCGCTCTACCACTGAGCTAAATCCCCAACCCCTTAAATTTGTAACCACAAATCAAAACAACAAATTAGCCCAGGTGTGGGGCACGCCTTTAATTCCACTAGGGGCAGACGGATCTCTCTCAGTTCGAGCTCAGCCTGGTCCACAAAAGAGTTCCAGGACAACCAGGGCTACATGGAGAAACCCTGTCTCGCAAATCCAAAAACCAACCAACCAAACTAAAACCCCACAGCTCTCTAGAAGTTGGTCCAAAACTGACTTCACCACAATTCAGAAATTATCTGCCTATTTAACATAGCTGAGTGTCCAAAATTGTTTCAATAGCAATTAAAAAAAAAAAAAAAAAAAAAGAAGAAGACTAGCGTGTAACCCCAGCATTCCGGGAGGCTGAGGGAGGATTCCCAAGAGTTCGAGGCCAGCCTGGACTACTACATAGTGTTTACCCCTTGTAAGCTAGGGCGTCAGATCCAAATGAAACTGAACAGATTTTATTATAAAACCTACGTTAGTCATACGTGGAGATCCAGAGGCTGTTCTAGAAAGTTCTGTGCTCCCTGGGTTCTCCCCTTCCCTTCACGAGCCCCTTCAACTCTAGAATCCTGACATTTCCTCCCATTTCCCTCAGTTTTTACGTTTCGCAGCACTGTCGCCATCCACAGGCTTTGATCCCCAGCGATTTCCAGCCGCAGAGAGAACCACCCCTCGAGAAGAGCCCTTCCCCGCCCGGAATCCGTTGACTGGCAGGCCCTCAGAGGACGCCCACCGCCTCCGCGGCCGGGAGCCTCCGCCTCGGGTCCTCCCGGTAGGCCGCCCAGTTTGTTTTGGTGTCGGGCGCGCGCGGCGATGACGTCAGGACGCTGACGCGGGAGGATGGCGGCGGCGCCCGCGGCCTGGGCTGGGAGACGGTGGGCTGAGCCGCCGAGACTCCGAAGAGCCCGCCGCCCGCGCGAGGTGAGGCCTTCCGGCTCGGGGCTTCGGCCTGACCGGCGTGAGGAGCTGGCGAGCTCCGCCGCGGCGTGGGCCTGGCGCTGCCCCGGCCGCCGCCCGCCATGCAACCCCGAGCCCTCGGCCCCTGTACAGCACCAGGGCCCACGGGCTGGGGAGCGGGCCGTGCCGTGGCCACCCGCGGTCACCTGGCAGGGCTTCGAAACCCGCTGCCGCGTTAGGCCCGGTGGACGTGGTCAGCTGCCCGACATGTCTGCTGCCCAGCCATCCCGCGTCCAGCGCGGGTCAGGTTGATCTAAGCCTGTGTGCGGCGCCTACTCCACACCCTTCCCTTGCGACTGAACGCCAGGGTCCTGCGGGGGTCACCGATCGCTTCCACGTACTGTCTGGAAAAAGGGCCAGAGTCCAGCTGGGTCGCTTGCACCTCAAATTTGTCATACGTACAAGGAGCCATATCCGCTTAGTCCTCTCTGAAGCTTCTGCATTAATGATTCCCACCTGAAAGCCACTAGTTAAAATTGCCTCCCTAGTCACCGCAGGGAAAAGCGAAACCTTGTAGCCTGCAGCGTTCGGAGTTCTCCGGACGAGGCCTAGTTACAGTCAACTTGTCAGCCCTCTGTACTGCGTTTATGTAGTGTGTTGTTGAGGCACGTGAGCCTCCTGTTAGCTTCGCGGTTTCATACTTTCTCGGTTTTTGAAACTTCCTTTCATTTCCACCCTCACTCACCAGCATAGGAAACTTGCCTGTGTCCTTTAAAATCTACCATTGATGTCTTTTCCTTGGGAAAATCTCCCTTGCTTTCACACAGCAGTAGTGTTAAAGCTATTCTGACACTGACTTTCCACTGGATACAGATAAAGCCATAGTAGGAAAAGTCTGTCATAGCCAGGGTATGAGACTGTCACAGCAAATAGGCGCTGCAGCCTCTTCACCCTTGATGATCTAAAAGGCTCTTGGAGTCATTTTTCAAGATAAAAATTCCAGTTTTCCTCTTGGTTCGATGTAATGGATACACTTCTGATCCCGGCGTTTATGAGGTGGAGGCAGGAAGATGAGTAATGGCCAGTCAAGGCTATGTAGTATGTTTAGGACAAGCCTGGGCTACATGAGGTCCCGTTTCAAAAGCAGAATAACCCAAAGCCCTGGTATGGTGGTGCATGCCTGTGATCACTACACTCCCAAAAAGAGAATCAGGAGGAGGGTGCTCAAAAGTTGAAGGACAATCTGATACAGAGTTCCAGAGGCCATCTAATTATTATTATTATTGTTATTGTTATTACTGCTATTGTTGATGGAGATTGTTCTCAGGGCCTGAAGTCTTAGCTTACAGTTTAATTTCAGAAGTTGTGTAGTAGCTCAGATGCTGTAACCCCAGCATTTTGGGAAGTTGAAGGAGCAGGATTACCATGGATTTGAGGCTATCCCGACTGCATATGGAGTACCAAGTCAGCCAGGGCTACAGAGTGATATACCCTGTCTCATTAGGCAAAGCAAAAAAGAAACAAGATGAGATAGAAACATAAACGAGCACGGGCACACACACACATTTGTTTAATTAGTTGGTTTGGTTAGTTTTGTTTTGTTGTTTGGAGACAGGGTTTCTCTGTGTGGACTTGGCTGTCCTGGACTCGTTTTGTAGACCATGCTGGCCTCTCCCTCCCCAAGTGCTGGGAATACAGACATGCGCCACTGTGCCAGTCAGAAACCTGTATTTTTAAAGTTGTTCTAAAGTCTTCCTTCCTCCACTTGTATGGTGACTAATTGGCCCTGGGCATTTTGCATTCTACTAAACTGAGCTGTTATATCCATTTCAGAAACCAGTATTTTGAAGGAAAACAAACAAACAAACAAAAACAAAATCAGGGCATGGTGGTGCACATCTGTGGTCCCAACATTCAGGAGGCTGAGGCAGGGGGATTTCTGTAAGTTTGAGGTCAGTCTTGCTTACATTGTGAATTCCACAGTCCATCCTGGGCTATGGAGTGAGACCCTGTCTCAAAAAGAAAAGAAAGCAAAAGCTAATGACTGTACTCCTTGGATGAAGATTTGTACTCCTGCCTCAGGAAGCTACTAGCTTTGTGGACTCCTATTATGGATCCATTGCCCATTCGCTGGAAAGACTTTAAAAGACCTAAATTCAGTTACTGACTTTTTAGGATCCTGAGAATCTTTGAGTCGTATTCGCGTAGTTCCAGAGTAGTATAGTCATGTTTACTTTGTTAGATCTCATTAGATTGCAGATGGGTGAGATAGTATATATGAAATACTTAGTACACTTGCAATTTTTCTAAGTGGGAGCCACTATTTACTAATGTCCAAGGGTCTTTCATCATTTTTTTTCCTTCTGTTGCTGAGTATTAAACCCAGGGCCCTACACATGCTAATCTAATATATGAGCTACACCTTAGCCCCAGACAATTTCGAGACAGGGTTTCTCTGTGTAGCCTTGGCTGTCCTAGACTTGCTTTGTAGACCAGGCTGGCCTCTGCCTCCCAAGACCCACCTGCCTCTACCTCCCTGAGGCAGATTACAGGCATACACCACCATGCCCACCTTTTCTGTGGTTTTTCTTTGTGTGTGTGTGTGTGTGTGTGTGTGTGTGTGTGTGTGTGTGTGTAAGTCAGAGACAATTTTTTGAGAGCTACTCAGGAGGCTGAAGCAGAGCTTAGGAGTTTAAGGTCCATGTGTTGGTTCTGGGATTGGGATCAGGTTGTCAGTGTGGGCAGCAGGTGCCTAGACCCATTGTGCTTTCGCCAGCCTCATTGTGGTTGATATTATTGCTTTGTTCTCTCCTAGTACTAAAGGTTGGACCTAGTCAAGATTTCTGCCACTGAGCTAGAGTCCCAGCCTCTTTTTCACTTTTGATTTTGAGATAGGGCTTTACTAAGCTTCCAGGCTGGTCTTGAACTCACTCTGTAGCTTAGACAGGTATTGGGATTTTCCTGCCTCAGTTTACTGAATAGCTTCAATTATGGGCCTTTTCCACCAGGCCCAGCTAGGAAAATGCCATTTTTCTTCTTCTTTTTTTTTTTTTTTTTGAAAGAGGTTTTCTCCTTGTAGTCCTGCTGTCCTAGAACCGGTTTTGCAGACCAATCCTCCTGCCTCTGTCTGAGTGCTGGGATGCCTGGCAAGATGCTATCTTTTAAAGTTGTTCTTTATATTGAGCGGTGTGTAGGATAATCCCCTGTGTTTTGGGTTTTCTTCAAGATTGATTCTATGTATCTGAGAGCTCTGATAACATTGCTTCTCATCAGACAGATGCAGTTGGCCACTCTCCTAGAAGGGCTTTGGAATGCTGACTTACTAGAGGATGAGTTTGCTGAACAAGCAAGTTTTCTAGGTCTAATTGTAATCCTGTGCTTAAGTTGTCTAAAGGAGCCAAAGAAAGTGCAGCCCTCAGGAAACTTGCTTGCCTCTGACACTGAGCTGTAGTTTCACATCTCAGAGTTTCTTGGCCCTTGGAACAGAATGCCCTTGAAGATCGGAGTGCCTGTGGAATCCGAGGTAGACGCTGAGGTTTTGTGACAGTCACAAGGTCATAGTTGAATGAGTGAGAATTTGGTCTGGCCTTTCATTTGGCTTTGTAAGTATGAGCATGCTATATGAGCAACTCTGACATCCCTCAGAGCCTAACTAGCTCTGTGGTGATGTGACTGTGCTGAGCAGTTGAAACCATTGACCCTTACATTCCAGGATAGCTGAGAGAACTGTCTCCATTGGCCCAGAGCATTACACAATAGTTCATTCTCTATGCATATCTTGGCATATGGAGACATTTTGAGAAGTAAAGCCCTAGAAAGAGGTAAGCAATCCTGATTATTGAGAGCTGGAAAGAGGCTTATCTGAACACCCTTCCCTTCCAAAAAATCTTAGTATTATATTGGCTAGGTCATCACTGAAGTAATTCTTGATACAAATCTTTCATTGTCAGAATATTAGATGTTAAGGTAGAAATATGTTAAGTTTTCCTTTGCTGTAAGAAAATTATCTAAGAAACTTTTTAAAGCTGCAAGTTTGAAGTGGCCTTTCAGGGCATTTTAAGAATGATGGGTCAGCTGGACTTAGTGGCTCACACCTTTAGTCCCCTAGCATTTGGGAGGCAGAGGCAGGTGAATCTCTGTGAGTTCAGGGCCAGCCTAGTGTACATGATGAGCTCTAAGACAGCCACAGCCAGAGCTACACAGTAAGAACCTGTCTTGAAAAAAAAAAAATTAATGGCTAAATGATTGTTTTTGTTTTTTTTCAAGACAGGGTTCCTCTGTGCAGCCTTGGCTGTCTGGACTTTGCAGACCAGGCTGGCCTTGAACTCACAGAGATTCACCTGCCCCTGCCTCCTTGAGTGCTGGGATTATAGGCATATGCTACAACTTGGCTGGTCAAAGGATTTTGTGTGGCATTGTCTAGGCTGTAAGTTCTTTGAGAGCAAAGACTATGCCTTCTTTTTATCACTATCCAAAGCAGGAAATTAGTAAACATTTGTGTGCTAGGAGTGAAAACTCAGGGCAAATTACTAGATGTGTATTTCTGATGGTGGGATTATCATAGATAGAGTTGGGCATTGTGACAAAGTGAAGAAAACAAAGGAAACCTCAGAAGTCTCACTCTCAGCAAGATGGGGTCTCTGTCTACCAACTGTTATCATGTAGGACAGTATGTCCAGCTGTTCTTGAAAAGTGGGGTCCCAAGGTACTATTTTCTAAAAAAGCTGGACGTGGTATATATAACTGTGGTACCAGCTACTCAGGAAACAAGACAGAGGTATTGCCTGAGCTTGGGAGTTTAAGGTCAGCAAGAGTAATATAGATCCCCATCTCAAAAATTAAATAAGGAAACAAGTAAATAATAAAAATCTGACCATCGCCAGGCAGTGGTGGTTGGCACACCTGTAATCCCAGCACTCAGGAGGCAGAGGCAGGCAGATCTCTGTGAGCTCAAGGCCAGCCTGGTCTACAGAACAAGTTCCAGGGCAGCCAGGGCAACACAGAGAAACCCTGTGTTGAAAAACTGAAAAAAAAAAAAGAAAAGAAAGACTAAAAGTATAAGGGTCATTAATGATGTTAAAAGCCAGGCATGGCTGTATATATCTATAATCTCAGCACTTGGGAGGCTGAGGCAGGAATATTCCACATTCAAAGCCAACCTGAGCTAAATAGGAGAGCGTATTTCAAAACTTTATGGGCCAAGTGGTGGTGCACACCTTTAATCCCAGAACTCAGGAGGCAGAGAAAGGAGTATTTTTGAGTTTGAGACCAACCTGGTCTATAGCCAGAGCTACCCAGAGAAACACTATCTTGGATTCCCAGCACTTAGGAGGCAAAAAACACTAGCGAGTTTCAGGCCAGCCAAGGCAATTGTCCAAATCTATCATCATCATCATCATCATTATCATTATTGCATATGATATGTATGTGAATGTGGGTACATTCACTGTGTCAGATCATACATGTAAAGGTTGGAAAACAACTCTGTTTTTTCTTTGAGACACGGTTTCTCTGTGTCCTAGCTGTCCTAGAACTCACTCTGTAGACTAGGCTGGGCTTGAGCTCAGAGATTTACTTGCCTCTGCCTCCCGAGTGCTGGAATTAAAGTTGTGCCCAGCTAGAAAACAACCTTCTTACACCATGGATTCCCAGGATTGAACTTAGAATTAATTAATAGTCTTATTGCTGACTATGTGGGTTGTGTCTAACTTTTCCTTTTAAAAACTTTTCCTCTTACATTTATATATTTACTTTGTGTATGGGGGGGGGGTGTGTGTGCCACACATGGTTCACATGGTGGAGATCAGAGGACAACTTACAAGACTGGCAGGTGTGGCAGCCAGAACTCTTCCCTGGGTGAGCCCACTCGCTGGTGCACTCCGTTCCTCTCATTTGGGATGCACGGTCTTGCTGTGTATCCCTCACATTTGTAGCAGCGCTCCTTCCCCAGTCTCTCTAGTGCTAATTAAAAAAATTGTTTTATTTACGATTTCTGGTTTGATTTGGTTTTGGTTTTTTTGAGACAGGGTTTTTCTGCATAGCCTTGGTTGTCCTGGAACTAGCTCTATAGACCAGACTGGCCTAAACTCCCAGAGATCCATCTGCCTCTTCCTTGTGAATGCTGAGATTAAAGCAGTGTGCCACCACTGGCAAGCTAGTTATTTTTTAATTATCTGTTTTGTGTGCATGTGGGTGCATCCACAGGTGTGTGTGCCTACAAGTGAAGGCCAAGGGCAAATGTCAGATGTCATCTCTGTCACTCTCCTTCTTAGTTACATTTATTTATTTTGTTTGTGTGTGTGTGAGTTGTAGAAACAGTTTCCCCAAGACTGCGGCTGCTTCTGTTCAAAAGACTCGTCTAAAATGGCAAGGATTTTTGTCTGGCGTATGTCTGACTTATGATGTGATGATGAGAAGTACAATTTAGTAATTACAAATTCCTGAGATTACTGAGAGACTTCTGCCTTCCAAAGCAAGGTTCAGAATCATTTATATATGTATGTATTTATTTGAGACAGGGTTTCTCCTTGTAGCCCTGGCTGGCCTCAAACTCACAGAGATCTACCTGCCTCTGCCTCACAACCACTAGGATTAAAGGTGTGTGCCACTATGCCCTGCTTTTAGGTTCTTTATAGTTGAAAGGTTATCTTGCTTTACTGTGTGTGTCGGGGTGGGGGTGAGGAGAATTGTGGGTTGTGGTGGTGACATTGGAAAGGGGCAAATGTCTATTTTCCACCCTTGGGAGACATTCACAGACCAGGCCTGTGTTGGTAGCTCTTTTCTCCTGGCCGTGCCCATAAATAGAGTTAGGTCTGGAAGCTGTGGACAGACTTACTTTGAGGTTCAAATAACCTTTGAAACCCAAATAGGCTTCCATTGTTGTCAAAGATGTTGTACCTCAGTTGTGGCTTCTTTCTGCTTCTTGAAAATACCTCAGAATCTTTCATTGTTGCTTCATAGCAAACAGAAGTCCAAATGTAGACCATGTTTTACTCTCTGTTGACAGACAGTGAATGCTGCCTGAGTTCAGCACTTTGCTAGGTACCAAAGGAGTCCTAGAAAGCTGAAAAACAAGCCTTTGTCAAGGAGCTGACAGTAATGAAAGGCAGTTGAGAGGAGACCTGTGTAGCCACATACCTGTAGTCTCAGCACTCAGGAGCTTAGGCAGGAGGATTGCTGCAAATTAGAAGCCAGACCAGGCTAAATAGTGAGTTCAAGGTCAACTAGGGCTACATAGCAAGACTGGCTAATAAGGAAGAAAACTCGAATAAAGATGGGAGCTGCATGACAGCTTATAGTTGGAATTTGAGTTTCTGAAGATAGGCTCTTGAGAAAAGGGCTCAGCAGAGGTGTGATGACTCACCGCCTTAGTGATGTGAGGAAACAATTGAGGCTTTGCCCTGATGAGGTCAGTTTCTGCTGGGCCCAGATACTTCTGAAATCTTTACTGTTCAATAAAAAGATCTTTGGATGGAGAACCAGGAGATGAGGCCATGCTTGGCCATTGCTATTTGTCTATTTATTTGCTATAAGTCTCCCTACCTCTCTTGGCTAGTCATTTCCATAGGGTCAGGGAGGACAGTGGTGCCAAGTGCTTCCTCCCTCTGTTACTGTGCAGTACGCATGGGCTTTCCCTGAGGAATGGTTTATATCAGTCTGGGATCTGAAGGTATTGAGCAGACCCTGGAGGATCAGATAATGTCTGTATTAGCTTTGTGACTTGGGTAACTGATGTCACATGACCCCAGGGTGTCTCTTTTCTGGGGCTTTCTCACTCACCCTGTCTACTCAGTTACCTGTGCTGGCTATTAAGACACCGACACAACATAGCTAGAAGAATAGATTTTTCCAAAGTTTTTGCCAGCCACCATCATTTTCTCAGTATTTCCACTTCATCAGTGTGGGAAGATAAAGTGTGATTGGAGCTGAGCATTCAGGAAGCAGAGACAGGAGCCAGGCGTGGTGCTGCATGCTTGTAATCCCAGCATTCTTGAGAGGCAGAGGCAGGAGGATCACTGAGTTTGAGGCCAGCCTGGTTTACAAAGTGAGTCCAGGACAGCCAAGGCTACACAGAGAAACCCTGTCTTGAGAAGACAGAGAGAGACAGATAAACAGAGAATGCAGAGACAGGTTAATTTCCAGGCTTGTCAGAGCTACATAGTGAGATCCTGTCTCAAAAAACAAAGCAAAGCAGATGTGGTTAGAGTGTGGAGCAACTGTGGTCATCTGAAGGGTGCTACCTGTGTCCCCTAGCTTTCAGAGCTGGCCCCTTTTCCTGTTTCAGTCTGTATTTGGAATGGTAGAATGCTGATAGCAGCCTTCTAATTGGAGTAAACAGTGATCTACTGCTGACTATAGATCTGTGTGCAGGCTTTGTTTAAAGTTATAGGTTTGAGTTATTACTATCCCTAACATCTTTGTTTTTATTTTATTTTTTGGTTTTCTGAGACAGAGTTTCTCTGTGTGGCCTTGGATCTTCTGGAACTTGCTCTGTAGACCAGGTTGGCCTCGAACTCAGAGATCTACCTGCCTCTGCCTCCTGAGTGCTGAGATTAAAGGTTTGCACTAACACTGCCTGGCTGTTTTTACTTTTATTTTATTTAAAATTTTTATGTGTACGGGTGTTTTGCCTGTATGTATGTCTGTACACCATGTGTGTGCCTGGTGTCATTAGAGGCTAGAAGAGGACAGCAGATCCCCTGGAACTGGAGGACCAGACAGTTAGGAGCTGTCACGTGGGTACTAGGAATAGAACTTGGGTCCTCTGGAAGAATAGCCAGTGCTCTTAAACTGCTGAGCCATCTTTCTATCCCCTACTCTAACTTCTTAAGAGGTCAAAGACATCCCTTTGCAGGTTATTGTGTCAATCAATTTTTGTTTGTTCTTGGGACAGAGTCTCATTAAATAGCCTTGGATGGCCTGGAAGTTGCTATGTAGATCAGACTGGCCTCAAACTTGCATGCCCTTCTTGCCTCCGCCTCCAAAGTCCTAGA
Source organism: Psammomys obesus (assembly GCF_907164565.1). Taxonomy (NCBI): domain Eukaryota; kingdom Metazoa; phylum Chordata; class Mammalia; order Rodentia; family Muridae; genus Psammomys; species Psammomys obesus. Next base: position 22,307,189 of record NW_026596034.1, read on the forward strand.
ATTACAGATATGCACCACCGTGTCTAAGCTTCATTTTTTTATCATTGATTTTTTTTGTGAGTTTCACATCATGCACCCCAACCCTATTCATCTCCCTGTCCCTTATCTGACTCCATTCTTAGTTAGACTGCACTTATTAAGGAGACAGGAAAAGGAAAGTAACTGTTATCCTTCAGAGGTGTCCCTGGCTATTCTGACTTACCATTTTTTTTTTTTTTTTTCTGTTTGCATAGGTGTAGACGGGGCCACTGCCTACAGAGCAGGTCCTGCCAGCCTCGCTGGAGAGGATGCCCCCGTGTCAGTGATGGGCTGTGGGACAAGCAAGGTCCTTCCTGAGCCACCCAAGGATGTCCAGCTGGATCTGGTCAAGAAAGTGGAGCCATTCAGTAGCACTAAGAATGATGTATACAAGCACTTCATCACAGAGATGGACAGCGTTAGCCCTCTCAAAGCTGGGTCTCCAGCTACCAGTCAGTATGCACCTCCCTGCCTTGGTGTTCCCACTTCTGGCCACACAGATCCTCCTTCAGAGCCACCACGCAGGGCCAGGGTGGCCAAGTACAGGGCCAAATTTGACCCACGTGTGACAGCTAAGTATGATATCAAGGCCCTGATTGGCCGAGGCAGCTTTAGCCGAGTGGTACGTGTGGAACACCGGGCAACCCGACAGCCATATGCTATCAAGATGATCGAGACCAAGTATCGAGAAGGGCGGGAGGTGTGTGAGTCTGAGCTCCGAGTGCTGCGCCGGGTACGCCATGCCAACATCATCCAGCTGGTGGAAGTGTTTGAGACACAGGAGCGTGTATATATGGTGATGGAGCTGGCCACTGGTGGTGAGCTCTTTGACCGGATTATTGCCAAGGGTTCTTTCACTGAGCGGGATGCCACAAGAGTGCTGCAAATGGTACTAGATGGTGTCCGGTATCTGCATGCCCTTGGCATCACACACCGAGACCTCAAGCCTGAGAATCTTCTCTACTACCACCCGGGTACTGACTCCAAAATCATCATCACTGACTTTGGCTTGGCCAGTGCCCGAAAGAAGGGTGATGACTGCCTGATGAAGACCACTTGTGGCACACCTGAATACATTGCGCCTGAGGTCCTGGTTCGAAAACCCTACACCAATTCCGTGGATATGTGGGCACTGGGTGTCATTGCCTACATCCTGCTCAGTGGCACTATGCCCTTTGAGGATGACAACCGCACCCGGCTATACCGGCAGATCCTCAGGGGCAAATACAGTTATTTGGGGGAGGTGAGTTTGTCTTGCCCCTGTTCTAAGGGTGTTAGCAGGGCCCCTCAGAGAGAAGGTATAACCTGTAGCTCCTGGTCAGAGGGGCCTGCTCTAAAGGTCATGCTCATGTGGCTAGGCAGACAGTATAGAAGTGACAGAGACTAGCAAAGTGTCTTAGTTTGGATTCCCCTAAATGTAAGTCTGAGGTGAAGACCTGGCAGCAGAAAGCTTATGTGGGAGGTGGGTAAGCAAAGGAAGGGGAAAGTGACACAGGAAAAGGGTCAATCTAATGAACAGTACATTACGAAATGGGCTGGCTAGCCTGGCCCACATATCAAGTTCAGGCCAGCTAGTGCTGTATAGTGAGACCCTGTCTAAAACAAAACAAAAAAGAAGTGGTCTGGGGCTGGGGAAATGGCTCAGCTACTTTTGTGCTTGCCATGTACCACAGGACCTGAGTTCAGATCCACAGAACTCATGCAAAAGTGCATGTGCTTATCATCCCAACACTGGAGAGGCAGTGATAGAAGCATCCCTCTAGCCAAAATGCTGTGTTTCAGATTCAGTGAGAGACCCTGTCTCAAAAAATAGGGTGGGGTAGGATAAAGAAGATCAGCCTCTGGCCTCAACACACAAGTGCATGTGTGCCTGTACACACAGGAACACATGTACACCATACACCACACACACAAAAGTGAACTGCTCCTGGAACTCAGTCCCACTTCCAAGCTTATGAATAACTGTGTGGACTGTGTCACAGGAATGTATCATGGAAGTGTGTGAGTTTAAGGATATCAACTCTACCTTAAGAGTTAAGAATTTCTTTTGGTGGGATTGGGGTTGGAGAGATAATCAGCGGTTCAGAGTGCATATTGCTTTTGCAGAGGACCTGGGTTCAGTCCCCAGCTCCCATGTTGGTCAGCTTACAACCACTTACATAATTCTAGGTCAGGACTCCACCTCCATGGGCCACAGCACAGACATGCATACACGTCCACACAAACACACACATAAAAAAATCTTTAGAATATCTTCAGCATTAAATCCCTTGTATTTCTTGCCTATCTTGAATGTTAATGGGTGCTGGAGAGAGCCCTCAAGTAGAGAGGCAGAGAGATGCGTGCACTAGCAGTGGGAAGCTGTGACTAGGCCTAGTAGCTACGTGGATGTAGGGGTAAGGGCCTCTGTAGTGTCTATTCCTTTGGGTACAACATAAGCTAGAATGAATATGCTCCATCCTCAAGAACAGTATCTTATCTCGCTTCAGTTTTGCCATGCAACAATAGAGGCCACATGTATCCACATACTTTGATTTTTACAAGAGAAACCAGAGCTGACCTTAAGATGTTAGAAGTTAGTTTACTTTTTTTTTTTTTTTTTTTTTGAGACAGAGTGTCATATAGCACAGACTAGCCTTATACTCAGAGTATAACCAAGGCTGGCCTTCAACTTTTAATCCTCCTGCCTCTGTTTCGTAAATGCTGGAATTACAAGTATGCACCACCATGCCCAACTTCAACTCACATATTTATATACTAAGTTACAGGCCCACAAATACTAACCTGTGTGCCAGGTTCAAATAGCAAGCCATCCAGTTTGTGGTTGCTGAAGGAAGATGCAAAGAGAGTCATTGCTAGTTGATCGTAGCAGGACGCTGACTGGGGAGAAGATGAGGCCGACTGCAGCAGACTGCACATACTGCAAGCTGGAGAATGCTTATGTGCTTTTAGAAGATTTCATTATGCTTTGTAAGGAACATGAGCTGAGTTTTGCAGGACTATGAACTCTGTCAAGACAGGGAGGGTGCCTCCCCCAAGTACAGAGTGCTCCCCTCAGGGCTGGGCCTGCCAGGCACTACAGTTGTCTTTGCCGTTTTTGTTGTTGTTGTTTTATTTGTTTTGTGTTTTGCTTTTTGATGCTTTATTTATTATTGTATGTGTGATTATGTGGCTGTGGGTGTGTGCACGCATGGCATGTATGTAGAGGGCAGAGGACAACATTGTGGAGTAGGTTCTCTCCTTATACCTTTATGTGGATTCTTGGAATCAAGCTCAAATCATCAGTCTTGAATGGCAAGCACCTTTACCCACTGAGTACAATTAGTGCCTCTTTGCTTTTTTTTTTTTTTAATTTATTGAATTTTATTTTATGTGCATTAGTGTGAAAGTGTCCAATCCCTTGGAAATGGAGTTACAGACAGTTGTGAGCTGCCATGTGGGTGCTGGGAATTGAACCCGGGTCCTTTGGAAGAGCAGGCAGTGCTTTTAACCACTGAGCCATCTCTCCAGCCCCTTTGCTTTGTTTTTTGAGGGAGGGTTTCATATAGCCCAGACTGACCAGAAGCTCTATGTAATCAAGGATGGCCTTGAACTCCTAATTCTCCTGTAGCCACCTCCCAAATCTGGGATTACAGGTATGCATCATCACTGCCACCTGCCATTTCTGCCTTTTTTGCAACCTACACTAAGATCTCTAGTGTCTGTTCCATTGGGAAGGAGCTCTAGGAGCAACTACCTTCTGTGGCCTGACTTTTCCTCCTAGGGCCAGGACCACCCACTCCCATCCCCATCATCTGGCTCAGAACAGTGTTCTTTGTGAGAGTCACCCAAGGGCCTCACATCACTCTGTTTCAGGGCTTAGGATCCCACGCTATAGCAGCCTCCCCGTTAGCTTGCAGATGAAGTTGAGGGGTTAGTCAAGGACAGCCCTTTCTCAGGAATGGGGCTGTTCTTCTGTAGGAGAGTCCCTAGGTCATACATTTCAAAGGTGGCAGTGATTTAAGAACAGAGCCATCTTCCCCTGTGCAGCTCTGTCACAGCGCTAGCAAGGGGTCTTTCTACAATATTTCTGCAAGGAAGAGAACTGTTTACACTGACACATGGCCTGTGTGGGCTCTGAAGTAAAGAGGTCACTGTAGAACACTGACACTCTCCACAGAGTGAGCAACACAATGGAAAGCTCGTGTTTGTTCTCCTGTCATCTGTAGATTTTAAGTGAGTGAATATATGATTTAAAAAATACTGATTCTCACCTGTCTGTGTTGGACCAGTACTAAACAAGAGTGCAGGATGCCACAAGTTAGCCTGAGAACCCTGTAAAGGTTCTCAGAAAGTTCTGCAGCCTGGACAGGAGGCTCGGGGACTACATTAGGTTATAGCTGAAACAGATACTTTAAGTAGAGCATGAATGTCTGAAAGTTGAAAGGCTGCTTGTATTCTGAGCTTTGTATGGTGCCAAAGTGTTGAGAGTCCTTCCAGATGACAGGAGGAGGGAGAAAGAGTATGTGTTTCCTAAGTAGAAAAACTTGAAAAATCTATAGATGCACCCAAGAATTTCTGATTCTGGCAATTGTTGATCGAGCAGTTTATCTAATTGGAGCTTGCAGTCTTGCTAACTGGCTATTGATTATCTGAGCCTGGAGAAATAACAAATTAGCAGAGTAGGGAATGGACTCAGGCCTCCTGTTCCTACTGGCATCCAAAGAAGAGCCAGATATTCTGTGCCTGCTCTGCCGGAGTCGTGGGCCCTCAGTGTGAGAGCAGGAGCTGGGCATTACCCAGTCTTTGCCTCCACTAACCTCTAGTTGGAGTTGAGTGCATCAGTTCCCAGTACTGAGTCAAATCCCTGGCAGACCCTGTGCCACCAGGAGCTTGACTAACCTCAAGAAGAGGTCTAACTACCTGCCTACCCACCCTCTGTGGAAAGCTTTTTGTTTTTTTTAAGATTTATTTATTTTTACGTGCATTGGTGCTCTGCCTGCAAGTCTGTGCAAGGGTGCTAGATCCTCTGAAACTGGAGTTACAGACAGCTGTGCACTGCCGTGTGGGTGCTGGGAATTGAACTCTGGTCCTCTGGAAGAGCAGCCAGTGCTTTTAACTGCTGAGCCATCTCTCCAGTCCCACTTAAGCTACACTTTTAAAGGTATTTTTATCACAGCAATATGAAAAGTTATTAAGACACCTACAAATGATTTATCTGGGTGTTGCGTGGGGGAGGTGGTCCTCTGTGCTGGAGGCCAGTTTTTTGTTTGTTTTTGAGACAGGGTTTCTCTGTGTAGTCTTAGCTGTCCTGGAACTCACTCTATAGACCAGGCTGGCCTCAGAGATCCACCTGGCTACCAGTTATCTTTCTGTCCTACTGGTCACTGCCTGTCCACAAGCATATCTGGGGAAAATACAAGAGACATGAAAGTCTACCTGTTTCCTGTACACCAAGCCTTGCCGGGCACCCTTGTCTTCGCAGGGTTTGGCTGTGGACTTCAGCAGAAGGCTCCTGTACCTGACTGAGCTCCTGGGTAAATTGGATATTGTTTGAGAGAGTTGAGCAGAAGTGAAAGAGGTGAAGGCCTTGTTTTGGGGAACCCTGTGCTGCTGAGAAGATCCCTAGCTTTCTTATAGGTCAGATGTAGCAGAAAGTGTTATAGGTGATGCCTAAATCGTTATGTGTTGTTAAAATGGCCCCAGCTTGGCTCTTGGGCCTGGTTGGGACAGATCTTGGATTCTAGGGAGTAGGTACCACGTGCTTAGGAAAATGATGCTAGTCCCAGCTCTGCAGGAGGAGCATTAGCTTTGAGGGTGGATCTAGAGAGGCCCATCCTCTCTAGAGGACCATCCTCTGTTACCCAGAGTATGAAAACTTCCACCCTTGAACACTTGATTGGGCCCTGTGGTAGTGGTGTTCCACAATCCTGACATTTTGATACTTCCATCCAAAGTCCAGGCTCAGGCTGTACCCCACTTGTATGTACTACAGGCCCCAGACGTTTGCTACAGTCAGTCACTCAGCACAGTAAGGTTTTATTCAGACTATTTGATTTATTCTTGGTGTTGACCTTAGAAATGTATCTGCCATGAAAGGTCCAATTCAAAGGTTGATTTTCTTTAGGAATAATGCTAACCATTGCCATTGTATAGAGCCCACCAGATTCAAGGTATTGAGCTGGGTATGCTACATCTAGCATCTCCAGTTTTCACCCATTTTACACACAGGGATACTGAGGCTAGTGTGGTAAGTAGCTTGTCAGTGGTTTCACAGCTAAAGAGCAGAGCAGGCCTACAAATGGAACATATTCCATCTTGGCTTTAAGGAATATAGTCTGCTTTTCTTTGCAACACATACCTCAGTATTTTGCTAGTGTCTGTTTCAGTGCTTCTTTGTTATTTTGTGTGTGGACACATATCTCCTTGCTGACCTATAAGGTCCTAGTTGACACTGTGTGTGCCAGCACATACATTCCCCACAGACCTGGCTTGGCACGCCATAGCTACCTATCTCAACATTTGCTGGTTGAACTGGAGTATTGTGATGACTAAAAGGAATGTTGTTCTGGTTTCTCCTAAGGGAAGTATGAGTAGTCACTGGTGGTATCCTGGGAAAGGTCCCAAATGCAACTGCTGTCAGGCAAGATGAAGCAGAGACCTTGCTGGTGGTATGCTTAGGAAACTGCTGGCCAAAGCTGTGGTGGGCACAAAAGTTTCCATAGAATTCCAGGAATGAGCATGCTCTTCACTTAGAGAAATACAGGACATTGAAAGAAGAGGAGTGGGCTGGAGAGATAGCTCAGAGGTTAAGAGCACTGGCTGCTCATCCAAGGGTCCCGAGTTCAATTCCTAGCAACCATATGGTGGCTCATAACTGTCTATAATGAGATCTGGTGCCCTCTGATGCAGGCGTACATGCAGGTAAAACATTGTGTATATAATAAATAAATCTTAAAAAAAAAAAAAAAGAGGAAATATAGATGGAGATAACATTGCAAAGAGAAGTCTGAAATTTACCCTGTTTAGGGGTGCTGGAGTAGAAGGCAGTTTGAAAGGGATGAGAACATGTTACTAAGGGGGACGGGAAGGCCTGTGTGAGGGTGAGAGAAGACAAGATACAAAACCACCTCAACAGGCGAACTTCCTGTCATAGGACACCTTAAGAGGCTGAGGAGCTGTTTTTAAAGGAGTGAATACAGGACGTGAGTCATCTGTAGACTCATGCTGAAGTACTGTTGGGGTTCTCTCACTCAGTGCTGCTGTGCTCCACTTGACAAGAAATGTGACAATCCTTGGCCTGGTGTCACTGCTTTTGTCAAGAGTTCTATTCCTAGAGGCAGGATGTATGAAAAGGCTCTTGGAGGATTGATGGCAGAATGATGGTACGGTCAGCAGCTCTGCTGACTTTCTTTAGAAGTCTGAATTGCCATCCTCCTCCACTTGGGCATTCTGAGCCAGGGGTAGGCCTGGATATCACTCCAGGGACAGGTGGGCTTGGGTAAAGTCTCACAAAGCCTTCTTCAGGAGAGTAAGTGCCTCTGAGCAGATGACAGAGCTGGTGGGAGAAGAAACCCATCCTTCTTCTGCCTGGGAAATATGGGATGATGGGAGGTGGCCTGCCAGGTATGGGCCTCTGGTCAGCAGGCTGGCCAGCCATCTCTCTGGGGCCAGGGGTTCTTACAGAGCAATGAGTTGGGCGAGCACCATTTAGTTCTGACCACCCTGTAGTAAGATGAGTTCACAAAGTCAGAATTGGCTGAGCATCCCCATCTCAGCTCTTCTCTGACCCTCTCCTCACCTGACTTTTCCTCGCATCTTTTTCTCATAGCTCTTGCATTCAGGATTCCATGATGGTTTCCCCAAATCTATAGCTGCCATTGCAAGGAGATAAATAAGTTACACCAGGACTTGGTCCAGGACCAGCACTAGACTAGCATGGGATGGCAGGATGAATGATGAGATGAATGTGGGATAGAATCTCTTCTATCCCAAGAGATCTGGACCATGTTGGACTGGACCTCAATTTTGGGTACCATGCATACATGCACTAGACATAAACCAGACTGCTGTCACCTTCAGTTAGGCCTTCCTTAACACTTCGTAGCAAGTGTCACTGCAAGGTGGCCTTGTGTGGGCCATTGATTATGGGCAATGGATTCTTGGTAGCTGGAGACCTATCCTTGTTGGAATCCTTTTTTAGGGAGCTATGGGCTGTTCTTTCTGTAATAGAGCAGGAGGTAGATTCCAAAGGAAGAGCAGAGCCCCGTCATTTGCTACCTCATGGGCTGCAGGCTCCCAGAGTCTAGTCCTTGAGGCATTCTTCTGTTGCCGCTGCCCTGGTTACACACTCCCCAGAGTAGGACCTTCCCTGTGGTTTTAGAAGCAGCTGACATTCGTAACTCCACTGCATTTAGCTCTTCCTACAGAAAGGGTTGCTCCAAATACTTACAGCAGCTTGTCAGCCTGGGCTCGGTTATTTTCATCTCTGCCATTTTCTCAACCCTCAGAGGCCCACCAGCAGAAGGGAACAACATAGCTGTGCTCAGTCATTCCCTGTGCAGGAGTGGTACCTTCCCTCTACTCTTCTCAGTGTTTGACTTTACCTGGATAGTTGTTCCTTGTCATAGGCTCTGTTGCTTCCAGACCCCCTAGTTTAGGAAGCTGCCCCACTGTTCTCTCTCCTACATTCCGACTTCTTCAGATTCACTCACGGTCTCCCCTCCATTAAGATAGGTGCGAACTCTCTAGTGGGTGGATGGTTATGGCAACTTATCTGGTCCACCTGTCCCCTACTAAGCATTCCTCCGCATACTCCTTTTCCTTGTCCAGTTTCTCCATCTCACAGGGCAAAGCTGCTTTCTGCCTGGAATGCTTTGTTTTCTCTGTCCCAGGGCATGCATGGTGCATCAACTGGGGCCCTGGTCCAAAGTGGTCTGGCTCACTTGAGCTGAAAGCTGAGTTATCTTCATCTCTATTATTATTTTTTTATTTTTATTTATTTTTTCTTTTTGAGACAGGGTTTCTCTGTGTAGCCTTGGCTCTCTTGGAATCATTTTGTAGAGGATTTGCTGGCTCCACCAGTGTCCGGTCTTGGTGCATTTTTCAAAAAACACAACCTTGGGGTAGCTTCTGAGGGTGCTGTCCTTGCTGTTATGAGAGCTCTGCTCTCCTGAGTAAATCCAGAGCTCTGTCTCCCAGAATTTCTTCTGTGCCCTTTGCTTTGCTTTCATTCAGGCCCACGTAAGTACAGAAAGGATGCCTTTGAGGGTGGGAATACTGGATCTGAAAATATAAAAATACATCTTAGACAAAGCTGGAGGAAGAGCTGAGTCATGGTAGCAAGCCCAGCTTTGTTCCTTCCTCCCCCTGGCTGCTCTGCAGTGGGACTGTCTTCTTACCCCAGTCATGGGCTGTACAAGGAACCTCAGGGATCAGAAGGTCAGTAGAATATTACATCTTATGCTACATGCTTTGCCTGTAGCCAAGCGGTGATAAAATATGGGAAGCATGTTCTTAAGATTCAGAACTTTCATAATTAGAAGAGGTTTAGGAGAGGTTTAGAATTATGTTGTGTTTAGTCTCTCCATGTTGAAAGTGAGGCTGTGAGTTCTCTTGGGTCATACAAAGAAGTGGAATTGGTCATCAGGCATATAGCCTGACACTTTGCCCTCCTCTAGGCTCACTTGAGAGGGGTCAGCCTGCTGCCAGAGGAAGTCTGAGGCAGCATGTGAGTCAGTTTGCTGCCAGAAGGAAGCAGCTTCTTCACCCTTATGCAGCTTAGGCTGAACAGGTGCCTTCATCCTCATCCCCTTTCTGAACTTTCAAGCTCAAAGTGAGACTGTAGTAGCCTTGGGAACTGCTCTTGCTGTCTCCTCCCACTCAAGAAGAAGGGGCTGAGAGAAAAGGGAAACAGATCCTGTGAGCTGGAACAGAATACCTTTCTGTATCAGTGCCTCTCCCTCTAAGAGATAGTAGGAGTCCTCAAAGGAATGGCTTTGGCCCAGGAGAAAAATAGGGGATGATGAGGGGAAAGTGGTTAGAAAGTGGCCCCTCCCCTCCCTGCAGTTGTCTTCTCTGCTGTTACAACATCAAAAATAAATACTTTAACTGCAAGAGAACAAGGTGTCTGGGGGTCTGTGGACTGGAGAAAAAAGTCAGCCAGCTTGATGGTCAGACTCAGAGTGGAGGTCATTCCTTTCCTACCATACAAGTGTCCAGAGATTCATGGAGAGTATGGACTAGTAGCATATTATTGAAACTGTCTTCTAATCTCCTAAATGTCTGCAGGTAGAGCTAACTAACCTCTTAACATTTCCTGCTAGCCCTCACCCCCTCCTGTGTTTCATATCAGTCCAGATGCAGGTAGAAACCTATGGGAGACTAACCAGCTGCTATCTGGGACCTGTCTTATCTGTTAGCCAACTGAGGCCACGAATGTTCCTGTTGGATGCCAAGGATATGTACTGAGGTCAGAGTTCTGTCCTTCAGCCAGAGAAAGCAGTTAGAATCTGGGACACTGAAGGGCATGGCTGTTTAATCATTTTTCTTTTTCTCATGCCCTGAATGCCTCCTGACCAGTCAGTCATAGCCTGGCAGACATTTTTAGGCTTCAGAGAAGCAGGTGGGATGTGCTGCAGGTATTGACTGCTTTCTGGATTGGACTTGAGGCCAGAAGTGGGACTGTGGAGGTGTAGGAGGCCTTATATTTCAGTCTAGGTTAGCTTTTCAGAGGTTGCTCAGCCGGCGGTCAGCCCAAGTCCCTGCCTCACCATCTGCAAACTGGACAAGGCCCCCCTCCCTGCGTTCAGCCTGCTTGACTTCCTACTGATTTTTTTTTCCTATCCCACAAAGGTATGACGACTTGAGTTGCATTGGCTTGGGGAATCACACTACCAGCATAGTTTTTCCCAGTTCTTCAAAGAATGAGAGTGTTGGGGGCCTTCCAGAGAGCTGTGCTGGCACTCAGACAAATGAATCTATTGGCATTCTATACACAGTGGCACGAACACAGTAATTGATAAGGCGAGAGTCTGGGGGAATAGGAAGGGTAGATCAATCTGGCTTGCTTTAGCACTAACAGGCTGACTGCCTGACAAGCAGCAGGGGTTGGTGCCTGGTGCTCGCCTGTGCCACTCTGGAGATGGAGATGTTTAAGCTCACTATACAGGTCTGGTAAGAGGCCCTTCTAAGACTGTATCAGACTGGTTCCAAGCCCCAGGAGTCCACAGTTTGACTGGGTGAGGAATTGAAGTGAGGAAGCCACCAGTTCATCCGCGTTCAGATTTCTAGCTTGTGAATCTAGTTTAACCACTGTTCCATCTTTTGCAGAGAAACTGCTACTCTTTTAGAGGAAGGTGTTTGAGATAGGGTCTCAGGAGGCCTAAACTGGCTTCAGATTGTCTTTGAAGTACAGGGTGGCTTTGAACTCTTGATCCTCCTGCCTCTACCTGCCAAGTACTGGGATCTTTTGCTATCATCATCATTATTATTGACTTTTCAAGACAGGGTTTCTCTGTGTGGCCCTTAAACTCACTCTATAGACCAGGCTGGCCTCAAAGTCAGAGATCCACCTGCCTTTGCCTCTTGAGTGCTGGAATTGAAGGCGTGTACTACCACCCCTGGCTCACCTGCTGGGATCTAATGTGTGTACAAAAATGCCTGGCTTAGGGTTGCTCCTCTGTCCAGAATGGAATAAGGGACAGACTCAGAATCATGCAGCCATGTGCAGGGCACTCTGGGCTCCTTTGGAGCTGTTTTTCCAGGAACCCAGGCTGGGCTTCAGAATGTCTTCTAGTTACTAGAGAAGCCCAGCAGGTAGCACAGTGCAGGCGTTGTGATCCAGTGTGTTCATTGCTGGGCTTTATGTTCATCAAGTCCTGATAGGCCCCATTTTGTAAGTGAGAGGCAGGGGCTTGTGCTCAGGTGCCAGCAGCAATGCATAGGGCTTTTTTTTTTTTTTTTTTTTTTTTCCATTGTATGAATGGATGTTTTTGGTGCCTATGTCTGTGTAGCATTGTACATGCCTGCAGAAACAAGAAGAGGGTGTCAGACTCCCTGGAACTTGAATTACAGACAGTTGTGAACTGCCATACAGGCTGGGCATCAAAACTAGGTCCTCTGAAAAGCAGCCAGTCCTCTTAACTTCTGAGCCATCCCACCAGCCCCTCCATAGGGCCTTCTTAATGTGTGAGCCAAAGTTTTCTTGGCAGTTATCCACTCATCCTCCTTAGTCTCAACATAGGAACCTGTGCTCCACGGACCCACAGGGGTATCAGGACCTGCTTGCTGCTCTGAGTAAGCAAGCTCTCTCTGGACCACCATAGCTACATGTCCTCGGACGTTGACTTTCTTCCTCCTGAGTGCTAGCATCACTGGGTGCTGGCCTAATGGTGATTGTGGCCTTGTTACATGCTGGATTCTTGTCACTTGCAGTTAAGCTCAGTGAAATCTAAGATTTGATTTCTAAAAGGCAGGCGAGGACGGTGACTACAAGCCTCCTACCTCTTCCTTAGGCATCCAGATGAGTCTTCTCTCTGCATCACTTTTGTCTAGCAGTTGGGAAGGGGTTCACCTGTTGTCTAGCAAGAGATCAAGGGAGCCCTACTAGGGTAATGTGAATCAGCTGGTGTGTGTTAAATGGCCATGTCCATACCTGGAATGTGGACCCTTGTAAGATGTTCCTGAGCAGCCTGAGGAGCATGTTCAGAGGCTCCCCAAGGTGAAGGGTGCTGCAGAGTAGGACAACAGACTTCACCTAGCACTAAAGAAAGCAGTGGTGCCCCTGGCATCATAGTGGAGCCTGTGTAGCAGAACAGGCAATTATCCAGCTGCCTACCCTTTACGTATCAGAGCCCTTTTTAGAAGTTCTCTCAGGAGATTCAGGGCCCCAGAACCTGACCTTCAGTAGAGCAGCTTAAGGATCCACAACCCTCCACCGCACTTGGCTCCACTAGGTTGAGTTCCGTGGCCTAAGCAGTTTCCACAAAGGACTCCATTAGACAGCATCCCTTGGTGAGCAATTCGCCACACCTGTACCTACCGAGTACCTCCTCCATGTGCTGCACAAAACTAGGGCTCTACCATCTAACGGGAATATCCAGATATGAGGACAGTCTTGAGTCTTCTTACACTAATTTTTGTTCTTGGCTTCTAGCCCTGGCCTAGTGTATCTAATCTGGCCAAGGACTTCATTGACCGGCTGCTGACAGTGGACCCTGGAGCCCGGATGACTGCACTACAAGCCCTAAGACACCCATGGGTAGTAAGCATGGCAGCCTCTTCATCCATGAAGAATCTCCACCGATCCATTTCTCAGAATCTCCTCAAGCGTGCTTCTTCTCGTTGCCAGAGCACCAAATCCTCCCAGTCCACACGTTCCAGCCGTTCCACACGCTCCAACAAGTCTCGCCGTGTTAGGGAGCGTGAACTGCGGGAGCTCAACCTGCGCTATCAGCAGCAGTATAATGGCTGAGCCACTAGCGCTGACATGGACACACTACCGTCTGGCCACTCTCTGTGTGTCACCTGGGCCTGATCCCTTCTCTCCAGCGAGGCCTCAGGGCCAGCAGCATGCAGAGCATGTCTGGACCCAGCTCCTCTTTATACCTTTAGCAGCCGCTCACCTCCTACCTTGCCTGCTATGATGGAATGGTGGCCCCAGGCCACCTGAACTGGGATCTGGGAGGCAGCTGCTCTGTTTGAGTTGGGAAAAGGTACAGGACCCAGTCCCCACTGGTCTCCTTAATGTTTGCCTCTTCCTTGGACCAAAGGGACCTACAGTGTAGGGTAGAAAGGGTCCTATGGCTCAGGACTCTTTTAATCCATTACTTTTATTAACCCCTTTTTATCCACAAAGCATTGGTCTAGCTCCCATATTCGCTGCCATGCTAATCCTTAAGGGTGTACTCCAGTGGGAGGTCTAGCTTTTGCTATAGCTGGATTGCCAGCCCCGGGCGCCTCATTAGTCCCTTAGCTCCAGTTAGATCCAAGTGACCCCACCATTTCCCTTAGTCAAGATCTATCTTCATTGTGCCACCAGGGACCCCTTCTAGCCCACAGACTTGCCAGCACCTCTGGTGTAGGACTGTGACATGGACCTTACGCTCAGGCTTCAACCTCTCTATGAGAGGGATTCTATCACCGTCAGTGCCTTTGCAGAGCCTACTACTGTCTCTGTCTCCTACTTGGATGCTGTTACATCCCCCATCTGCCTCCTTCCCAACAGTGAGGGGTTAAAGGGAGCTCAGCTGCTGCTACCTGGGGGATGGATGTGCCTGAAAAGGATTTTCCTCAGAAGTCCATTGTCAATCCTCGGTCTATCTTTTGGTATTGCCCTTCGCTGCTCATCCGGAGTAGCCATGACCTCCTTTATAGCTTCATGATGGCGCCATCTAGTGTCTAGCCTGGGTATAAGTGAGGGAGTAGCGGGGAGAGGGAGGGTGGCTGGTGCACACCCTTGCAAACCCACAGCCCTCCAAAAGGAAGAGGAAAGAAAGGAGTAGCTGAATTGGGGGAGAGTCCTGGGCTGCTCAACTCCCCTTCTGCTCAGCTTCTCCTAACCTCACCCTGGAACTTAGCCGTACTGTGTTACCTGCCTCTGAACCCTGGGTGCCATGGGTACTGACTTTGCTGTAAGAGCTGGCCTTGCCCCTATCTGCCCTGTGCCCATTTCTTTTTCATAGCATTAACTTTCCAGGCTGGCCCCACTGAGTCTCAGGCTGGAGGGAGCCATTCTGGGAGGTGGGGAGGGCTGCAGGGGCTGCTTTCCCAGAGGACTGAGCCACAACAGTCCTTCTAGCTGTCATGGTCTCCCCTGCCATCACCATAGGAGGCTGGAATCCAAGCTCCCTCCCTCTGTAGCTGCTTTCAGTGTGTAGAAGGGGCAGGACAGAGCCTAGCTTGGGCCTTGGCTAGACTAAGAGCCTCTGTCAGCAGGAAGAGTCTTACTCCACTCAGTTCTTCTCAGAAGGAAGCCTTGAGCTAGGCCCTCTTTTCTACGTATGCCACCTCCACTGGGAAACCAAACCAAAGAGACCACTCTGTGCCAAGTCAACTGTGCCTTATATACCCTCTCCTTACATCCTTATATCTCCTGCCCTCTGAATAGGAGGCAGCGGAGAGCCCGAGCCTCACAGCCTCGGAATTCCCCCACCTACCAGTTCCCCAGGAATCTCTGGGGGTGTGAACCAGTGGGGGTTTATTTTCTCCCTTGCCCAAAGTAGCTCTGGTTGTGAGGGTAGGACAGAGGGAGTTTAGTGTCTTAGGCCTTTGATAGGTCCACCAGGCCGTCATGCCATGGACTGTGGATGGAGAATGTGCAGTTATTTATTTGTGTACTCTGTAAATGTATCTTCTGTATTCAATAAACAAGCTGCCCTCCCCCAGGGAAGGCTGCCATTTTTTTTTCTGACCACACTGACTGCCATGGGACTAGTGGATTGTTCAAAGAGAGGAGTAGGGGCCAGAGCCTGGGATGACTATTGTAGGAAGAGGACTAGCTCCTCAGATGATGCTATACCAGAAGACAAAGTCCAAGTCAGGGCTAGAACCCTCAAGAGCCTCTTCTTCCTGCTAAGCCAGGATGAAAGACAAGGGTATGGAAGAGAACTGAGTCTGGTGTCTTTACTGGACGGGGGAAAGGATCTGTGGACACTTTAGTTGTAGGCCATGACTTGTTTGATCCAGGTGTTGAACTTGCTGACCCGAGCATACATGGCTGGTGCTTGCACGTTGCAGTTCTCTGTGCCCCAGGAGACAACACCAATAAGTACCCAGGTGTTTCCTTTCTTGCAGACAAGAGGGCCTCCTGAGTCACCCTGAAAGGGAAGAGAAGGGGAAGAGTCAGGTGGCAGCTTGGGGAAGTATACCATGGGACCATGCAGGGGACAGGGTGCCGTACTTACGTAACACGAAGAGGCTCCTGAGCCACCTGCACAAATCATGGACTCCGTGATACGTGAACCCCAGTACTGCCGACACCGATTCACAGTGACCAGGGGTAGAACTACCTGCTGCAGGCGGGCCGGTGTCACGTTGCCTGTGGGTCAGAGAAGGTGGTTAGGTTGACCCAGGATGCTTATTCCCATCTCCCCTCCCTCTTACCCATGTTCTTACCCACAGTACTGATTTGGCCCCAACCAGTAGTGACGCATGTGAGGCCGTCAGGCAGTGCCTCATTTGAGGAAGCCAGGCAGACTGGGGAGATTTGTGCTGTGTACCGGGCTGGTGAGGCAAGCTTCAGGAGTGTCACATCATTGTTCATGGTGGTAGGGTTCCAGCTAGGGTGTGTAATGGCCTGTGGAGACAGTAAAGAGCCATGTAAAGCTGGAGTGGACATAGGCACCTGGGGTCAATGCTGAGGTGGCTAGGTCACGGCATGCTTGAATTTCTGCGTCTATAGCAAGTGAAGCCTGTTTTGCCTTACTGCAACTGCAGCCGGGTACTCACCTTTGAGATGGATATCACCTGCACAGGTTCAGCATTGGAAGATCGGTCGTATTCTCCCAAAATGACCAAGTGTTGTCTAGGTCTGCAAGGAAAATGGGAATGGGTAGCTGCAAGGGGGGGTTCAGAGGAGCATCCAAGAGAAGGAAGAGAGAAAAGATGGATTGGGCAGAGCAAGTGGAATACACTCACGTGACTTGGCAGTGGGCAGCAGTGACTACCCAGTTCGGGCTGATCAGGGAACCGCCACAGAAGTGGAAGCCATTTCTATCCTAGGGTTAAAAATCAGATATGTGAATGGGTTTAAGTTAGCCCTAGGCATAAAGCACCCAGGACTCTGACCCATCCTTAAGGCTTGTACCTGCAGAGACACCTGCCAGGGCCAGGAGCCTGGCACCGCGTTTACTCCATTGACAATCCTCTGGCTGTAGCTCAGCACAGGTGTGATGGCAGGAACACCACAGCCTGGACAAAGGGCTGGTAAGGATCCACACATACCAGCCTACCTCTTCCTGTGTTCTTATTCTGTGCCCCCAAGCTATATATTCTGGAGGGAGCCAAATCCCTTCCCTTGAGTGCCTTTTAGGCATGCACAACTACCTACCAACCTTCAAGTCCTACGCATGCCGCCAAGTTACAAGCCACGCCATGCTAATGTTCTTCAGGCCACTTTCTCCCTGATTCCTGGTGTCATCCCCTCAGCCCTCTGTTCTTCGAGGCCTGAGTAGCCTGCCATGTAGCCAGAAAGCCTTGACTAGTCTATACACATCTTTCATGTTTTCCTGAGCCTTCTCAGGTCTGGCTCAAGCTCCTGTCTCACTTGTAAAAGTGGTCTCTGGCTCTTCCCCCACTCCCAGCCCCGAAGGCCCTTTCCTTAGCCTAGGTACATCAGTTTCCCTGTGCCTGCCCTGTCTATTTCTCTTCTAGCCAGCCTGGCCCCTTCTCTGAGCCCCTGAACAGGAGCTGGGAGCTAGGTTGTCCTTGGTTGTTCAGCTAAGGTTGGTCCCAGCCCACTTACCCCAAGAAGAGCCAAGGAGGACCAGGCCAAGGGTTAGGCCGAGCAGTAGCATTGTGGACAGTAATGAATGAGGTTGAGAGTGGCCTGGCTTTATTTATGGGTATCCTTGTCCTTGGTGCAGAAGTCTTGGGCCTGACACCAGGCCAGCTATGTTGTCTTATCATAGCCCCACACCTGCTTAAGAGATATTTTCTCTGGCCAAAGTTCTTGGAATTATCAAGTACCCAGGTGTGAGGCTCTCACCTCCACCTCCCCAAGCCTTGGCTTCCCATTGGCTTTCTAAACCACCTCCTATCCCAAGTGTTGGCCACTGAATACCAAGGACATATGGCTGAACTAGGTCTAAAGTGTCAACCTGGTAGCCAAGACCTACGAAACTTCCCAGGGCTATCAGGAGTGCTGGATAGAGGAGCCTGCTCAGAACGTAGGGCTGTCGTGACTGATGGAAAGAATGGCCATGGCCACCACTGCTGCGAAGGCCAGGGATTGAGGATCTGGCAGGTTGTGAATCCTAACAGGTTGGCGTTCACCTCAGTGTGGGACAGGAGACAGAGGTTTGCCCATGGAGGCTGATTCTCTTATCAGCGCAAGGGGAGGGGAGGTGGACCCAAACCTCTAAGGAAACATTCCGGTGTGAGTGAGCCCTCAGTGACTAAGAGACCCTGGCCTGAAGTTGGTAGCAGAAGAGTGACAGCCACGAAGTCTATTTCTAGACCTCAGATTGTCATGGGCCAGATCTGTCCACAGCACGTTATTGAGGCTGAGCACGAGAGGAGAACAGGTGCTTCTGTGCATAGAGTTGCGACAGGTAAGTTGGCCTGAATTTTTGTAGGGCATCAAAGGCTTTGACTGGCTCAGGAATACCTCAGTCTAAAAAGTGAAACAGGTGAAAGCTGGGCGAGGTGGCACACTCCTGTAATCCCAGCACTCAGGGAGGCAGAGACAGGCAGATATCTGGGAGTTTGAGGCCAGCCTGGTCTACAAAGTGAGTCCAAGACAGCCAGGGCTACACAGAGAAAAGAAACCCTGTCTGAAAAAATAGGGTATATGTGTGTGTGTGTGAAACAGGTGAATGCATGAATAAAGGAATGGATAGACACAAGATTAGATATAACACAATTCGAGTTATAAAAGCGGGTGGACAAATGGATGTTTTACTGAACAGTTCCTTTAACTTCAGTGTTGTATATATAATTTTTCATAACAAAGTCTTAGGTGGCACACACAATCAAGGGCCAAGGGTGTCCAGCCTGGAGGAGGATCTCTTTGGAGAACATACCTTCTCAGTCCTGAAGCCCTGGTGGAGCTTAGCTACTCTGATGGGATGTTCCTACCAGCACCCAGTGGGCCTAGCACCCAGTAGGCGCTTAGCAAAAGTTTCCGGTTAAACATGTCATCTTTGCCCATGAATCCACAACCCGTTAGCCCAGAGGACCTAGAGCCAGTCTCCACACTCACAGTGCCTCAGGTGCTGACAAGGCCCAGCTCTTCACCAGGGGCCCCACCAGGCCTCCTCATCTGAGGGGTGTCATAAATAGAGGCACTGTAGGTAGGTGAAGGGGTGCCTGGCGAGAACTTACCCTTTAGCCCCCCGAAGGTCCAGGGTAGACCTAACAATCACTGATAAGCCAGGGAAAGGCTATGAGTGGGGGTTGTCTGTGGGGTCTTACAAGAAAGGTTATTGATGGGGTAAGCTTCTACCTTATGGAACTAGGTTTGGGGATGACAGTATATAGCTTTCTGTCTCAAAGCCTATAGTGCTGGCTAGGGTTGGGATTCTGGATGGACAGATCCCAGAAGTGATGATGAAGAGCACATCAGGCCAGGAACTAGATTTGTGCTCCTTACATAGACACCTCAGGCACAAAGCTCATACATATGGCTGCTTGGCCCACTCCTCTCAAGAAAGACACGGGTTTCTGTTTAAGTGTTTGTATTTCCTGGATTTATTCCCCCTTGTTCCAAGCTTTAACTCCCAGGCCACTTTATTCCACCTCCATGGCCTGCACAGTTTCCTCCAGGAGCTCCAGGTTCAGGGGTCTCACTTCCTGGGTCAGGACAGCTGTGGTTCCAGGAGCAAATCGATAACGGCCAGCTCTAGAAGGGAGGAGGGCCAGCCTTTCAGAATGCAGCCTGTCCTGTTCTGGCAGACCCCCTATTTGCAGCTCTTGCTAAGACCACAGTTCCCCTCTATAGCCCCCCCCTTCCCTGCTCCTACCTCTGCACAGGCTCTGTGGGTGAGCTCAATGTTCTCAGCATCTTGGCACCGGCTGCAGTGATCACACACGCATCCACACTGCCTCCGGAGCCCAGGTCACCCAGGATCCCTGCAGTGATGGCTTCCACCAACAGCTCTTGTGCAGCCTCCAGCTGTGGTAGTGTAAATGAGGTTAAATCGAACTAGTGCTACCTTACTCTAACCTGGGGCCTTTGTTGTCTTGAAGCCTAGACAATTTGCTATTTGTGTAAGTTCAGCCTCCTTTCTCTCCTTCCATTCAACCTTCCAGTCCCTTAGCTTCTGTCTCTCTCCCAGAAACTGTGTTCCCTCCACCCACTATCCTCTGTACAAGCTTCTCAGTGTTGTTTACACTTTCAGCCCCCCCCCCCCCCCCCGCCCCGCACTCTTAACACCCACCAATCTAGTCTTCTGTCACCGTGTTTCTCTGGATGTTGGTTATCTCTGAAGCGGATAGTCATCTAGTTCTATCCCACTCCGAAGTCCAGACCTCAAGCCTCATATAGAACCCCACTGGCCTTTACGTCTCCCTTCAGTTCGTGATCCTTTGGGAGTGTCAGCTTGGTTACTGCGGTCTAAGCTTGGTTACTGTCTGGACCTCACTTCTTCAGCATTACTCGGTCCCTACTCGGTCGTCACCTTCACTCCTACAAGCCTTCCTTGTTTCTATACTTGGCCAGGGCTTTTCCGGCACCCCTCACCAGTGAGCATGAAGTCATGGGCAGAAGTCGCTCACCGTCATGTTTGGCTGGAACCGGTCCTCCAGCAGTGCTATGGCTGCATCCTGTCCAGAGCCTGCAAGTGGGAAGGGGCATCTGAAGTGAGTTTTAGTTGCTCCACCTGGGGTACAAACCTTGAAGGTAGGGCTGCAGGGCAGAATCCGTGGCCAAAGTGTGGAAGCGCTCACCAAGGGCCGTAAAGGGCAGCTGGCTGTAGGAGCCATGGGGGTGCACGCTATAGAGTTGCGGTCCGTTCAGATCAACCCCGCCCATGATCAGTGATGCTCCCACGTAGCCTTGGTACCTGGGGAGCAGTGGGCGGGGTTACTGCCGGCTGGACCCAGGTCCCGCCCACTCTCTCTTCTCGGCTTGAGTCCCACCCCTTCCTGTGGCCTCGCATCCGGAACTCAGCTTCTGTCCGGCCTGCCGGGCTTCTCTGATTTTTTTGCTGTTCGCGGCCTGGCGTTTTCTTCGGTCCCACCTCCTGTCAACTCCACTCACCTGCAAATCACGCCTACAGGGGTCATCTTAACCCCACTTCCTTACCGGAAGAGCATCTGGCGCAGGACACGGGTGACCGTGGCCACCCGAGGCTCACGGCCTGTGGATAGCGCATGTAGCTCCATCTTGGAAGCTGCCATCCGCGTGGTCATCTCAGTGTCCGCAGCTACTCCAGCCCCACCGCAGCTGAGGGAAGAGGGATGGTGGGTGTGAACGGGGACGTGCAGGGACAGAGTAGGGCTTGAGCGACAGTGCAGCTTTTACTTGAGTGTGGAGACTGGCCTGGGGGGTTCTTACTAGATTTTGGGGGCGATGAAGTGGATCTTCTCGCAGCTTTTGTCCGCCACGACCGAATCGTTAGTGGCCCGCGTGTCTGCGCCCAGAATGACTCCATCCTGCAGAGGAAAAGCCCAGCCTGAATGCCCACCCGATCTTTTTCGCAGTGGCTGCCATTTGAGCCCTCCCAGACCGATTGCCCTCCTCACTCGGAACACAAGTCCCGCGATGGTAGTCCCCGTCTTGCGTGCATGAGGGACCCGAAAGCCCGGGAAGACATGTTCCAAGGACGCATTCCTAGAAACATTGGGGTGACTCACGTTCCAGTTCAGCCTCTAATGAAGGGCTTTTGAACCCATGTCTACTTTCCTTATTTCCTGGGTTAAACCCCTTCTTGGTCATCCAACATAAAGACACCCCCCCCACACACACACACACACATACACTTCTTCCAGTAAAACAAGGCCTACAGTCGAGCACCAGCAGTTTGCGATTAGAACTCCACTTCCCCTTTACCTCTGGCAGTTCTCGAAAGAGAAGCCTCCTGTGTGTTCCACTGCCTGCTTCAGCATCTCAGGGCAGGGAGGCCGATTGAGCTCCGGGGGTCGATGGGTGGATCAGAGGAAGAAAAGAGTGAAGCAAAGGGGCAGCAGAAAGGCGTTTGTCTCAGCTTCTGTGGGGTTGTACAGGACGCTTCCCACTTTCGCTTTCACCTCCACCCCAGTTTAGAAGCTGCTGGTCGCTTTGTTTATCTTCTTTCACTTTCATCTTTGCTTCTAGCCCCAGGTAGCTAGAGGAAGAGGATATTGTACCCCTTGCCAGGTCTTCCATGGTGCTCTTTAGTTCCTCCATCCCCACTTCATCTGACACCCCCAAGAGTACTGTAAACACATATATACAGACAAAACACTCATAACGCTAAAGTATAAATTGCCAGGTGGTGGTGATGGACGCCTTTAAACCTAGGCAGGACTCTGGAGGCAGAGATGGGATATCTCAGAATTCGAGGCCAGCCTGTCTACAGTTTCAGGACGGAGAAACCTTGTCTCAAAACAAACAAAAAACCCACTCAGATATATATATATGTATATGAGTGAATGTCACGTGCATGCCAGGTGCCCACTAAGGTCAGAAGAGGGCATCAGATTTCCTGGAATTGAAGTTACAGATGGTCGTGAGATACCATATGGGTATTGGGAACCAAACTCAGGTCCTCTAAGTGCAACAAATGCTCTTACTGTCTGAGCTACCTCTCAAACCCCAAATTAAGCTTTCTTTAGATGAATTGTCATTCCTTAAGATCCTAAACTTTTTTTTTGTGAGGGACTCCATTGAGACAGGGTTTTTCCATGGAGCCCTGGCTGTCCTGGAACTTGCTGGCTAGAAAACGCTGGCCTAGATGAAGAGATGAAAGGCATGTGCCGCCACCACCCGGCGCTAATCTTTTCTTTTTATGTGCATTGGTGTTTTGCCTGAATGCAGATCTGTGAAGGTGCCAACCCCTGCAACCAGAGTTACAGTTTTGAGCTGCCATGTGGGTGCTGTGTGTTGAACCTGTTCATCTGGAAGAACAGCCAGTGTTCCTAACTGCTGAGCCATTTCTCCAGTCCCTAATCTTTATTTTTCATACCATTCTTAACAGATCTCCGGCCCCAGCCACCATATTTTAAACTGTATTGTTCATTTAGTTCAGTCTCACCAAACCCCATCTAACCTCCTGTTCCCCGGAGCCCAGGGGGACCTAAGAATCTAAGGAATCTAGTAGTGACTTCCCTTAACCCACTACACACAGGACTCAGAACAGCAAAGGTCTTTATTCAGGGGGTGGGGGCCCCGGGCTGGGAGCTGGGGGAGTGCCGTGACGGTAGGCACCCAGCAGGATGGCATTGATATGTTCCAGTGTCTTATTACTGAAGACCATGTTGAGATGTTCCGTCCCATTCATGGGCAGCAAGTGAACAGGCTGTGACTGGCGGCCCTGCCACCGGCCACAGAGCTCGGTGCTGCGCGTGGCTACAGTGTCATCGCCATCTTCGTAGAGTGCAGCCACCGGGTCTTTGTAGGGGAAGTTGTGGTCATAGATGTAGGTGTGGGGTGTGGGCAGACCGACGCCGTACAGACAATATACCTCTACACCAGGTGCTGGAAGGCCTGCCAGGAGGTCACGAGACTGAAGCCACATGTACCAGCCCTCCTCAAAATGCAGATCTGAAAAAAAACGCTCGAAGTCTTGGCCCGTGTAGTTGAAGTCTGGCGTGGAAATGAACACATGGTCTTCAGGCCACACATTGTGGGCTGGGAACATCCAGGGGGAGGTCGTGGTGATGCGTTGTTCCTCTCTCAGTTTGATGCTGGACATGATCGGGATGCCCTGGTTGTTACCTGTGGGTGCAGAGCAAGACGGGGCAGAGAGCTGGGCCAGGCCCCACATTTTGCCTGGGAAGAGCTCAAACTTGTTTCTGCCCCATCTAGACCTTGATTTCAGGACACAGACCAGAGCAGGCCTGGTGTTCAGTTAAATGCTAAATAGGTTTATTTAATAAGAGGCTATGTTGGTATTTCTATAAGCCAGCGCTTTAAGGCCTCAAACAGAGTGTAAGGAAAGAAGGGCAGTTGAAGAGAATGAGGTGTGTGTGTTGGCTATTCTTCCTCAGGCCCTAAGTGGGCTTACGCTCTACGATGCACAGTGGTCACAGGATTGCATTTCTGGAGAAGCAGATGGTGTCTGTTTTATACTCAGTGATACAGTCTGGTGATTTACTCACTAAACTGAACTTCCACAGTGAAGGCTAAGCCTTGCTGTGTGCTGTGCCCAGGATAGTGGTGCTCAGTGAGTGGTAGCTGTACTAGTACTGGGTTCTTGGGTATGCTTCTAAAAACAAAACAACAACAACAACAAAAGCAAAGGGAACCCTAGGTTTGGCCCGGCTATGGCAAGTATGTCCTCAATGAAACAAATCCCTGCACACAGAGACAAGAGTATACAGGACTTGGAGCTGCAAGGAGCAAATCTGGGGTTGGTAGACATCCTCTACGTCACTTAAAGGCTCTAGAAGGAGATGTCCCAACGGTGCTGCTTCCAAGGACCTAAGGGACGTTGGGTATGCCCCACAGACAATATCCCTGGGCAGCACTGTGAGCAGGGCTGCAGCCACAGGCTCTGTGATCTACGTCATTCCTCTCACCCCACTCAGAGGACGGTGATCAAGAGGCTCCTCACCTGAGGCCAGGACCAGCATGGGCTTGATAGAGCCGCCCCATGGAGCCCCAAGAGAGATAAAGCCATCGATGAAGCGGTCCTTCCAGGACTGAGGCTGACGCAGTAAGAAATAGAGCACATGCAAGCAGCCAAGGCTGTGCCCAATAAGAAACACGGGCTTCCCATAAACAGCATACATCTCCTCCACCAGTCCCGCCAGCTTCTGGTAGTAGTCATCCTGCTGGCCTGAAAATTGTAGATAGGTCAGGGCCACTAGGGTCTGGGAACCACCCATCCTGGCCCCAGCCCATCCCGGGCAAATACTCACTGGGTTCCAGACGCCAGTCATAGGGTGCGGCCCGCACTGTCTCATCCCGAACATACCCGTTGTTAACCAGATTCTGTACTAGTGTTTGCATGTAACCTATGGGGAGGCGGCAACATGGGGGACTCTGTCCATTATACCTGCGGGCCAGCCTGATGGCCAGCAAGAGTCCCTGCCCTTCCCGGAGTACACACACCTGCCAGCTTGTTGTCATCTAAGTACTCAACAGAGTAGGTCTTGCCAAAGCCAGGGACGCGGATCTCAACACCAGGGGCATTGGACACGCGCCCAGAGCTTCGGTTGTAGACAACCCTGGGGACAGTGGGACATTTAGCAGCCAGCAGCAAAGGGGCAATGTGCAGGGGGCTGGGTAGAGCACATGGGACATACCTGGTATTATCAATCCAGCAGTCCACCCCAAGGGGCAGAAACATGTTGAGATCCAGCCAGATGGTGAAGAAGTCCTCTGTCTTGCGGTAGCACAGCCAGTTCACCACGTCTGGTTTATCCAGCTTGGCTTCTAGCCGATTCCCCAGGCAGCCAGGCACTGTGGGCACCAGCTTTTGTTCTGAACTTCTTGGCTTCTCCCCAACTTCCCCCAACCCTACCACCAAAAACCCCACCCCTCCACCCCCTCAAAGTTCTAATGACACTTCTCACTCCATCATACTTCTTACTGTCCCACCAGTACTGCAAATTCCGGGTTCCCTTCAGCAGGGAAGGTGCAGGAACTAAGGCCACTGACCCCTGCCCCCACAAAGCAAACATCCAGCTTGGCTTTCCATTATTGCCAAAGTCCAAAGAGAGAACAAATAGGTCTGGGGGAACAGGGGCTGGACCTAGAACAGGGGGCAGGCCTTTCTAGACCTCCTGCTATCCTGCCCTGGGCTGACAGTGGAGAGGATGGCTCCCCACTGTCAGCCATTACACAAAAGGATACAGTTCTCAGTATCTTGTTTTTGGTAAGGTGGAGGCCAAGGAAGTAGTGGGGCTTAACCCAGTATCCGATGTATCTGGAGCTGGCCACAGCGTGTACTGCTCTGGCCAAGGCGTTAGGCAAACCTCATCCCATTCGCTGACCACCACATCAACCCCAAACCCCTGGAGAAGACAGCTTGGAGACACAACAGTGAAGGGGAGAGGGGCAAATGTCTGTAGGACAAGCCTTACCAAGGAACGAGGGCCAACGGTGGGGGCAAAAGAACCCTGACAGCATCTGCTGCTGGCAGGGGCTAGGACCCAGGCTCCCCAAGGTCTTGGCGGATGCATTGGGGGGCCTAGCGGGGGCTTACCGAGGATGACAGGCCGTGTGTGGTTACTGAGTTCAGCCTTGGGCGTGGTGTGCGGGGGGAACAGCACATTGAGGAGCCAGAAGGGGGCGACGGGAGGGAGCAGTAGCCCCAACAGCAGCAGCACCCACTGCCATGGGGAGCCAGGCAGCCCCATTCCAGCCCAGTGCCTACTGCCAGATGAGGCAGTCCAGGGCCGGCCTTATCTGGAACAGGAATGGGAGGGGCCCCAAGGCCAGTGGGAGGGACAGAACCACCAATGGGGGTGGCCAGGAAGGGGCATAGCTGTAGGACTCTGGCTCTGGGCTTGGGTTCAGTTCCCTCTTTCTTCCCTTGGCGCCAGGGAAAAAGAGCTGGGGCAGCAGGAGGCCCAGAAGTACACAATGTTTTATTGAAAAAAGTCAGGCTCAGCTTGGCCAGCTCCAACCCACTTGGCTTGATGAGGGTCTCTGCTCACAGCAGCCTGGGCCAGGACTTCCTGCAGGCAGGCCCAGCTCAACTCCCCCTCTTACTGCCCCTCCCCTCTTCTCTGATGATGATATCCAAACAATAAATATACAATAAATAGTGATCGTGGGCCAGTCTGGGACTTGAAATCCCACATCAACCCTCACCAGTCTTCCTTAGTCAGGATAGGCCTACACTGGGCTATGGAAGGGAAAGTCCCTAAATCCCCCAGTGTCCCATGGGCCCTCGGATCCATTTCCATTGCCAGGTCCAAGCTTGGTTTCCCTGGAGACCTAGCAAAGCAGGTCCAAAGCAAGGTCAGGCGAAGCAGAACTGGCAAGTGGGTGCAGGGCTGGGGACTGTTGCCCTAGACATGCCAACTCCAGGCCACAAGACTCCACTGGGCTCAGGAATAGATAGTGATGACTTCCCGGCCACCGCCACGCACCAACAACACCCGTTCAAGGCCCTCCGTTAGCACTTCAAGGAATTCCATGTCTGCAGGGTATCAGGTCAAGGAGGCAGCCACAGGACCAAGGCCACTTTCCACCCGAGGAGAGGACGGCTCCCCACTCAGCCGTTACACAAAAGGATACAGTTCTCATCACCCTCACTGTTCTTAGGGGGGCCAGGCATGTTCAGTAGGACCAGGCGGGCATCGTGGGAGCGTGTGACAATGACTTCGTTGAGCTTTACAGCAGTGTGCATACGCCGCACATTGGACTGATCCCTGGAGACAGAGCAGCCGACCACAGGCCTCTGAGGACTACCTAGCCAAAGGGTCCCTGTCCCCCACCTCTCTCTATAGCCTGCCTGACCCCACTCCTCCGTTCCAGACAGCAACACAGATTGTACTCACGGCTTAATGTGTACCAGCTCCCGGAAGTTGTCAGGGGCGTGGCTGGGGTCCCAGGTTTCAGTCATGTACTTGTCTCTGGTCCATGTCATCTGGATCTTATCAGCCCCTGCCGCAGACTCATCCTCCTCATCTGAGTAAAGACTCTCCAGCCTCAGGGCTGAGTGCCGGTCCTTGACCAGTTGGGCCTGAGGACAACCAGAGGAGGTAGCCTTGGTACCCTGGGAAAATGAGGGCCTGGCTGGCCCAACATGACCACCCTGTCTCTAGGAAATGGGCACTGGCTGGTTCTGGTTCAGGAGGAGCAGGTGAGGGCTTTTTGTTTGTTAGTTTAAGACAGGCTGGCCTCTTGCCTCAGTCTCCTAAGTACTGGAATTTTAGGCACCAGCCACCATGCCAAGCCTTTTGTTTTATTTTGTTTTTGAGATAGGGTCCCACTATGTAGCCTTGGCTGGCCTGGAATTCACTAAGTAGACCAGGCTAGCCTCAAACTCACAGGAATCCATCTGCCTCAGCCTCTTGAGTGCTAGGATTATGGATAGGAGCCACCATGCCTGGTTAAGTGAGTCACTCTGATACCTCCACTAGACAGCGTCCTCAAGGGCATGACACGGCCCTTACCCAACCCTGAACCAAGATAGCCACTCACCTCTCGATCCCTCTCAGTTTTGGTCAGCCTCATCTGCCGCAGCATCTGAGACCGCTGCTCCATCATCAGCGTCCGCTCATAGGTATACGCAGAGATGTCACTGTTGTGCTGGAAAGAGGGGAAGCTTTGAGTACCAGGCTGCATGGTCCTGGGGATCCTCAGGGACCAGGCAGGGCAGGCTCACCATCTCCACCACCTCTACTTCAGCTTCCAGGCGGAGGTGATACAGGAAGGTGGCCAGGTCCTTCTTCATCTGGATGCTGTTGTCGTCCATCTGGGCCACGGTGAAAATGCGCATCCGGCACTTCTTCCAGACCTGTGGCAACAGAGCATGGGAGTAGCTGGGTCACACCTGCCTTTCCAAGAGCCCCGCTACCCTCAGCCCTCACCCATGCCCAACCAACTGGCACACCTTATGCTGGCGCAGCAGGAAGGGC
Source organism: Psammomys obesus (assembly GCF_907164565.1). NCBI lineage: Eukaryota > Metazoa > Chordata > Mammalia > Rodentia > Muridae > Psammomys > Psammomys obesus. The sequence goes on from NW_026596034.1 coordinate 22,335,584, forward strand.
AGAAGCATAAGCATGCCTCCATCGTGCACGATCCACCACACATCAATGTGGCCTTCCAGGTAGCGCTCATGGTTGCTGGGGTAGAAAGCTATGTTCTTTGGCACCAGCAGGGCCAGGTGGGCGGCTGTGGTACAGCGCACAGTGTCTAGGGAGGAGGGGCACTGCTGACTGCCAGCCTGTGACCCTCTGGTCTCTGCCACCGCACTTTAACCCTGGCCCTTGGCCCCTGGCCCAGCTTAGACGCCAGACCCTCACACACCAATAAAGGTCTTCCAGGCACGTGGGTCCTCACTCTGTCTCCAGCCATAGGGCCAGCCCAGCACCACGGAGTTATGTCTCATGCCGCCCAGGCCGCAAGACTGGATGAGGTGGGCCAGTCCCTCTCGAACCTTGCTGGCCACCACTACCTGGCAGAAGCCTTTTACTTTCTCAATCTCCATCATGTTCTTGATTGTCTGTGGGGAATACAAGAGCATCAAAATGCAAGGCCCACCAGTTTCCACCCCAACTGGAATCCCTACCATGACCCTGGGATTAATAGGGAGACCTTGGAGCAAGCTGCCTACACACGGGTCATGTTTTCTGAGCCTTATTTTATTTCTGTGTGTGTGTGTGTGTGTGTGTGTGTGTGTGTGTGTGTGAATATGAACGCAGTGCAAGCATACTATATCCTATGAAAGTCAAAAGATGACACTGACACTTTGTAGGATTTGGAAATCAAACTTAGGTCATTACGTACATACATGAGTGTCTGTACCCACTGAGGTGTTTTGCCAGCCCATAGGCCATGCTTTCTAGGCCATGCTTTCAACTTGGACAATTATACTTATTCAAGCTTGAAGATGGTGAGAGTGTTGTTCATCTGGCCAGTGACAGTGGCCAAGACTGGTTAGGTCCTCCCCTCTACGCCCAAGGCTCCCCAGACATGTTGATTTGACTAAGCTGTCTTCCCACCCCTGGCCATTACCTGCTCAGCAGCCTGGGCCTCGCCATAGCTCTCCAAAAAGCTGCCCTGAATAACAGAACCGACGATTGTCAGGCCCTTCCCGGCCTTAAGCTGGGAGGCAAAGGTGAGGAGCCGAGGGTACTTCACATGAAGGTCTTCGTCCAGCTTCAGCAGTACCAGGAGCTGAGGCCTGCAGTGGTCAGACAGTTAGGCAGCCTGAAGTAAGGGCCTGGCCTCTCTCAGAATGTGGACAAGTGTGGGTAACAGAGATGCACGGGCTCAACAAGAAAGAGGGTACCTCTCACAATCTCCTGGAGAGAACTACAGAGCCCTCACCCCAGTGTTCCCTAAGAACCCTGAGAGGGCATGACTTACCGCCAGTTCTTGGTGTGAGGAGGCCCTTCCTCCAGCCTCAGCAGGGCATAGCGTGCAGCGCTCAGGGACAGGCCGCGAATCCCATCGCCCCACTCCTTCTCAGCCCTATAGATGTCAGCCACCACAAGCTACTGAGCCCCTGTTTCCACCCAAAGATTTCCCTGCCTCCCTCCCTTCCTTTCCTCTTCTTCACACCCGCTTTTTCATGCTGAGAACTTTACTGTTGAGCTACATTCATAGCCCTTGACCCAGGGATTTCTACGTGAGCATGGGCTGGAGGAAGGCCAGGCCCCGAGTCACAGCCCAACCACAGACCAAGCACCAACTGCAGAAGAAAAGCTGGTCCAGCCTGCCACCACTAACCATCCTAACTGCTCAGCTCGACACCTGTAGCGCTATACAAGCCGTTAACAGGCTGGACAACAGCCCTTCACTCACCCTTGGTACTCGATGTACTTGTAGATCATGCCTGCGATGAGCATGGCGACTAGGGCATAGTACCAGGAGGAGACAAACATAAGAGCCAGGCAGAGACTCATGCCTAGGAAAGACAATGTCCTGGACCAGAGATGAGAGGGTAAGAATCAGGAATCCAGGTCATAGTTTATCCCATACCCTGGTGGCCCTTACAGGTCCTAAGTCACAAGCATGTGTGAAGCAGGTCAAGTCTCCATTCTGAAAATCTCTCTCCTCATAGTGTTTCAAGAGCAAAGGCTTCCTGGGAAACTCAAACTTCTCCAGAATGGGGCTTGTGGCTTCCCCAATAACAGTATCAGGGGACTCGCCCTGGGACTTACTCCAGCAGACACTCACCAGTGATAGTATTTGAATCGGGGCCGCCAGTTGGGGGTCCTTAGAAGCGTCTGCACAGCACACGCCAGGTTTACAAACAGGTAACACATCAGAAAGAACCTGTGGTACCGGGAGGCAGTTGATGTAGAAAACCTTCCTTGGTACCTCAGGTTACCCCACGGCTCCTAACCCCCAGGCACTCACTCCTCACTCCCACATGGCCTGATGCAGATGGTAGTACGAAGGAAATGTCCTCAGAGCCAAGTGGCAGAGGATGTGTAAGTATTCATCATCAGAGGGGGTGATAAAGGGACAAAGTCCAGCAATAATGAGTGGAGAGCTGGAATAGGGCAATGTCAAGGAATGCTGAGGAATGCTCAGCATCACAGATGATGAGATGCTAGATAAGCCTGTGGCCCAGACAACCAGCTGAATGGAGGAGGTCAAGCATTTGGAGGTCAGGGGGTAAGTCAGGAAAACATGGCAAGGACCATGTAGTTTTGTTCTGAGGATAAGAGACCGGATGATGTGCTGTAGGTAGGAGTCAGAACACGGGCAAGGCAGGGTGTGTGAGCCCTTCTGAGGACTAAAGGGACAGGGCATCAAACTCCATCCTCGGTGATGAAGAGGAAGGACAAAGAAAGGAGAGAGATACGGGGAGTGCAGGAACTCCTGTGGGGGAGTGAGTCCCGACAAGGGGCTGCCGGCAAGAGCTACATGACAAAGGACGAACTACTTCCTCTAGCTTAGGCAAGAGAGACACCACTCAAGATGCCTGTGGCAAGAATAGCTTGAGGTGTGAGCTTCTCTGGGGAGTGGGGAGCGCTAGGAAGACAAAGACTCAGATGTGACAGGCCTGGCTGTGGGCAGGGCTGGAGTCTGCTCAGAAGGAAGGCGGCCTAGTCAGGACTATAAGCTGAGTGGGTATTGAAGTATAGACCCTTCAGAACTGATCAGCATCCATGGAGAGGATTGGGTGAGGAGCCCGACTTAGGCAGAGGTGAATATAGAACCCAAGCTTCAGGGATCCCTGGGTTTCATGTTGGCCACTGCTGAAAAGCATTAGCACATCCATTTTCTCAGCTTACAGAACATTTAAAATGATGAACTTGGGCAGTGACGGCTTTGCAACAGAGCAGGTGTTTGCCCTGTTCAGAGTGGGCATCTGCCGGCCTTCTGCTCTAGGGAGGCTCCTACCATGGGGCTTAGGGTCTGTTGGTTTCTTCAGCCTCTATGGATGTACCAGGCTGGCTTCTGAAATTAGGGAGCCGTGCTAGCTCTCCACTTAGCCCAGCTGATTTCCCAATGGCACCCTAGACACCAAACAGGATCACTAGGAGGGGCTGGGGTCCTCAAGGAGGTTTTGCCTAGACTACCCCTTGCCTATTCCCCAGCTCACATGGACAGAATCGGGGCCACCATGTCAAGGGAGGCGATGAGGATGCCCAGCTCGGCGATGAGCGCTGTCAGGAGTAGTGCCCACGTCGGCTCACCATTTGCTTTCCCGTGGCCAAACACCTGCAAGCACCAGAAAAAGAGCTGTTCCTACCATGGCCACTACCCATATCTGCAGCCTCAAGCCGCAACCTGTTTTCCACCATCCCTCTGGTCCTGGCTCCATGCCTATCCTCATGGAATCACAAGTTTACCTGACTCTGCTCTGGGTCTCACTGCTTTGGATGAAGCATAGACAAGCCACAAGCATTCTGGGTCTAAACAGCACTGCTAACAGCAAACAGGGCCAGAGAAGCTCTGAGTAGCTCCTTCTGGATCGCTGCCAAGGCCTGGGCCACTGTAGGCAAGCCATGCTGCCTCTGAATCTGCCTCTCCCATGGCAGGATGAGGAGCCAAGAGCATCAAGGCTGAGGGGTGTATAGGAGGGCTTACCCGGAGAAAGGGGATGATGTTATCCTTGGCAATGGCTTGCAATAACCGTGGTGCCCCGGTGAGGCTTTGGAGGCCAGCGCCACATGTCGAGAAGAAAGAGCCAATGACGATGACCCAAGGCGAAGGCCAGGCCAAGGTGCCCACCACCAGGTTCCTGCTGACACCGTCACCATACCTGCAGAGGCCAGGCTCAGACCATGTTCCCAGTAAGAAGCCCTCCAAGCCCTGGGTGGGGCCACCCAGAGTAAAGGGGTGTCAGGGTTCAGGAAGAAAGGCTGAGAGGAAGGGCTTTAGCTTTTAGTAGAGACAAGTTGTCAGCCCCTTAACCTTGTATTTTTGTCCTTTATCTCATCCTTGAGCTTAAAATCACTCATCTCAGAAGCAAAATCCCCCAGAGGGGCTTGACCTACCTGGCTGCACAGATTGTTACCAGAAGTCAACTGCCTGAGTTGTGTTGGGACCGTGGGTGGTGAGGGATGGGCTGGAGTGAGGGCGAGATAAAGCTGACAGGGAGGGGCACGGCTCACTCACTTGTCTCGGAGCACTACGCCCTCAATGCAGGCACCAAAGAGGATCACGCTGCTGAAGTCTGGACTGTGTTAAGGAAGCATTGCAGCCCCAACTCACTCCCCATACTGCACCCTAGTGATAGTAACAGTCATAGCCTTGACCTGCAGACAGCAGTGTTCCTGCATATTCTCAACTATGTGCAGGTGCGTGAGGGGACCTGGTGTGTCCACACGCACCTGACAACTTATGTTCAGAGAAGGGACCATCTGACAGCTGCCCCATCAAGCCTGGGAAAGGATACATACAAGTGAAGTGGTAATAATGGCCAGAATGGTCCCTACTGGGATAGACTTCTGGGCGTCACGGAGGTCCCCGGAGCGGTTTGAGCCAGCCATGATGCCTCCAAAAATAGACAAGGTTCCTTCAGGGATTCTTCAGGGTTTGGGGATGGGGCTAAGTATGTGTGCATGAAGATCTTACCTGTTACAGATGGGAAAAAGATGCCAACCAGCACAGTGAAGGAGGTGGCAATGTCAGCCACCACATACAGGGACAGGCTCTCCTTCAGGCCAAGGGTGTCTGTGGAGGGCAGCCCATGCTTCTCCACGACCTCACCCTTCTCCAAGTAAGCACTCCATAGGTTCTCTGTAGAAGCAGAAGCATTACCACTACAGCACCACTGATGTCCCCAGTGAAGTTTGGGGCAGCCTAGCAAGATCCTACAGATGCAGGGAAGCTCTGGGAATTCTGGGGACAGTCTGAGCACAGTGACTTTGGTGTCTGCCACAGGACTGCTTTGGCCAGAGAGAAAGGTGTCCTGTCAGAACTATAACAGATAAAGGTGACTGAACCTTCATCAGCCTGGAGCTCCTCACTCCTCCCAGACAGAGGCCCTTTATGACTCTTGCAGAAACATCCCCCATGGCACTGGGGGCTGGTAGCCAGGGAAGAGGGGATGCCAGAACTTTATAGGGTTTGCTGCAGGCCTGGGATGTTGGCCAAACAGGCTCTGCTCACCCAAAATTCAGCTACAAGGAGCCAGGCTAAAAGGACACTGCTGAGTAGGGAAAGCAGCCAAACCTAGCTTCCCCTCCACCCTTAATCTGGGCACACAAGGACAGCTCTGTGCTCTGCTTTGCCACTCAGCCTGTGGGCTGGGGTTGGGGGTGGGAGGTTTAGGAGACAGGAGGGCAGACGGAGGAGGGAAGACCCACCCTGGAGCACCCCAGCAGCTGCCCCAGGTATGCCAGGGATCTCTGTCACATTGTTGAGCAGGAAGTAGGGGTCACAGGAGTCAGCAGTAAGGTTGGGGCTGTGGCAGAAGAAACTCCACAGCCGGGTGGCCACTGTCTCATTGTCCACCATAATTGTCTTGGCACAGATGTCAAACTGGTCCCGGGACAGGGTCCTATTGCCCAGCATGCACACCCTGCGGGGAGAGAAACACTGGAACTTGCTCAAGTGGAGCCCTAGCTTGATCCCACCCAGCAATCTGAGGGATACAGAGCATCAGAGACTTAGGATGTCAATGCAATGGCTGGACAAATGTCCTAGTTACTTACGGAAACAAGGGAGGGTCAAAAATAGACTTGATGCCTCCAGCGTAAATGGAAAGGATGGAGATGATCACACAGGCCAGGAAGAGTGAGGCAAATTTGTTCACATACTTGACACCAACAAACACCACCAGGGTCATAAAAGTCAAAAAAACGGTCCCATACACCCGCATATTGTTTAAGGTGGCACTAGACATGTCATGAGTGCCTGATGGGTGGAAGATGGCAGCTGATGGAGCAATGTAGGTCTGAAACAAGAAGACAAAACTCCGGTTCCAACCTTCCGTTTGGGGAGTGAAACCTGTCATTTTGGTTTTCTTTTAAAAGTGTGTCTACAAGAAGGCAGTCACAGAAGACCAACAGCGTATGATTCCATGTCTATAAAATGTCCAAAAGAGCTAATCCACAGAGAGAGAACACAGATTAATGTCTGGTAAGGGCTGGGGAGAAGGGAGAATGATTACTGAGGAAGTTTCTCTTAGAGTAATGAAGATGTTCTAGACAGATTCTGGCAATTTTTACATCCCTAAGGATATACTAAAAACTTGCAAGTCTTAACAGTATCTCACTATGTAGCCCTGGCTGGCCTAGAGCTCACTGTGTAGACCACGCTGGCCTTGAACTCAGAGATCCACCAGTCTCTACTCTTGAGTGCTTAGATTAACGGTGGCACCTGCATGTCCAGCTGCTTCCTCTTCCATACACACACACATACACACACACACAGAGCAGGTTTTGCTATGTAGGTCAGACTGACTTCAAACTTATAATCTCCTGCCCCAGCTTCCTGAATTGTACGTGATTTTTTTTTTTTTTTTTTTTTTTTGTTTGGTTTTGTTTTTAGAGACAGGGTTGTTCTGTGTAGCTCTGGCTGTCCTGGAACTCACTTTGTAGATCAGGCTAGCCTCAAACTCAGAGGCCTGCCTCTGTGTCTGCCTCCCAAATGCTGGGATTAAGGCGTATACCACCACTGACCCTGAGTGGGTGGAGGACATGCATGAGCTATAGGGCAGGTGTGTGTGTCAGAGGACAACTTAGAAGAGTCAGGTCTTCCACCATGTGCGTCCTGAGGATTGAACTCAGGTCATCAGGCTTGGTAACAAGTGCCTTTACCCACTAAGCCGTTTCACTGGCCCCTGAGTTATACACTTTGAATGGGTAATGAATTGCTTGCTATGCATGTTACAGTTTAATAGAAGCACTACTGAAGGGAAGGAAAGGAAAAGAAAGGAAGAAAAGGAGATACAGACATAGTGCCTGTGGAAGGAATGGCCAAAAAGTAACAGTTTGAGCAACAAAAGGCTATAGTATGGGAAAATAAAACAGAACAAAACAAACCTCCAGAAGCCCATATAATTACATGGTTGACTAAATCAATGCACTGGGGAGAAAGGACACATTTCCTTACAGAATTCCAAATAACACAAGAGCAATGTGAGAGATAGAAAATAAAAACTCAGAAGATGTAGACAGAAGGTCCTGGCTTCTGGTTGGCAGTGGCCCACAGTGTCTCTAAACATCTCGTCTCTGGATCTCCAAGGGGGCATCTGCTACCCTGTGTCACTTTCCTCATGTTGCTTGAACTCCCCACAAAGCGTCTCTCCCATTGGCCTAGGCCATTCATTGGTAAGAAGGGGGCTGAGTCTGAGACAGCACCCACGGGACTCAAGGACCTCCGGGTAGCAGTCTAAAGCTGTTCACTTTGACTTACTGACAAGGAGGAACTAGATCTAAAGGACCCTGGCACAGAGTCTGGGGGAGACAGAGCTTGTCAGGGACCACAAAAGGCTAGAAGGCAATCTCACTACCACTATCAAGATCTGTCACTCAGCCCAATCCAACATTGACAGACCTGACGTGGCCCAAAACAGTGTTCAGGTAGAAGAAACATCCAGGCCCCAGTGAGGCAACCAGTCCTCATCCCTGGTTGGCCCAAACCAGCCCAGGTGTAAAGCAGGGGACAGATCTGAGCAATCCTTCTCCCTAGAAACCTCCCACTGGAAAACCCCAGACCCTGGCCAGGGATGAGCGAAGTACTAACAGCCTCTACAGTCTACAGAGACTGGACGCAGCTACGGTTGACGGAGGCTCGGCCCAACCTACCAGCAAGATCTCAATGGCCCCTAGGATGTACATGGCTGCTGCAAATGTCGTTCCCAGATAGAAGCAGAGGCCCACAGCACCTCCAAACTCTGGTCCCAGTGAGCGGGAAATCATGAAGTAGGAGCCACCAGCTAAAACGGGGAAAGTGTACACAGGTCAAGACTAGCTCTTCAGGGATAGCTTCCTCACAGCAAACCTCCACAACCACCCAAAAGGACAGACTGCTTTTCTCTTTAACAGGCCAGTACAGAATCGGTGTCTTGTCCGGTTTCTTGACTCCGTGGCTCAGCACAGGTCTGCACTGAGTCTTTGCTTCTATTAGAATCTAGCACTCCTAGAAAACTGGCACTCAAGACTGGGCCCCCAAGTGGTAAGAGTAAAGAGACAAGGGTGATCCAACATGACTATTAAATCCTCTCTGGTGAGGGGTGGTGTGTGGCGCACACCTTTAATTCCAGCACTCAGGGAGGCAGAGACACACGGAACTCTGAGTTCGAGGCCAGCCTGGTCTACACAGTTAGTTTCAGGACAGCCGTAAAAAAAAACCCATCTGGAACAAAAAAAAAAAAAAAAAAAAAAAAGCCAAAGGGGTCACTTTCTTTATGGTGCAACTAGGACTCCCCTAAAGGAAGCATCCAGACTGTTCATGACAATAGTGTTTACAACGGTGAGGGAAAAAAAAAGGAAAAAGGCTGATTGGTATCATATGCCTGTAAATCCCAGCACCTAGGAGGCAGAAGCAAGACCATTTCAAGCTCAGAGCCAGCCTGGTCTACATAGTTTCAGGCTAGCCAGGGCTACAATGTAAGACCAAAAGACAAAAGACAAAAATAAAACATACAAACAAGCAAACAACAATAAAAACCAAAATATTAGGGGCTAGAGAGGTGGCTCAGAGGTTAAGAGCACTGGCTGCTCTTCCAGAGAGCCCAAGTTCAATTCCTAGCAACCACATGGTGGCTCACAACCATCTATAATGAGATCTGGTGCTCTCTTCCGGCATGCAGGTATACATGCAGACTGAACATTGCACACAAAATAAATAAATAAATAAATAAATAAATAAATAAATAAATAAATAAAT
>NW_026596034.1:22344846-22377283 GCF_907164565.1 Psammomys obesus
AATAAATAAATAAATAAATAAATAAATAAATAAATAAATAAATAAATTGTTAAAAAAAAAAGAAATATAATATTAAAAAAAAAGAATCCTCAAATAGGAGACTATTCCATAAACTGTTATAGCCTAGTGTAGAGCAACCCACTTTAAAGAAAATTTCCAATTTTGAAAAAATAAACATGTGATTTATATGAGAAATATGAATTGTAAATATATACAGACAGATAGACCAATACTTGTCCATGTACCTTGAAGAGGCTAGCAGTAATGAACTCAGCCTGTCGAGGTTATGGGTGCTTTTGGTTTTCCAGTTCTGCTACCTGCCCCTTTAAGCTCTCTCACGGTAAATATGTATTGCTCTTTCCTGGGAAGGGCACACTACTTGCATGTTAACAAAACAGAACATCAGTTTCAAATTCTATTGAGCAGGAAAGCTCCTAGGAGGCACTGTCTTACAGCCAAAGATGGGACCCTATCAGAAAACTGCCTCAGGAGGAGGGATAACAGATCATAGCAGGCAGATCTAGATGGATGCTAAGCCATGTTCCTTGCACCAGGCCCATGGGTGGCACTTACTCACCTGGAACCACACCATTGGTGGCAATGGCACTCATGGAGATGGCTGTCAGCAGGGTCTATAAGAAGGAAGGCCTGGATGAGCAGCTCAGCTGGGTGGGCTCTGTGGAGCAGTGTGCCCCATGCCCAGCCCAGCTCCAGCCCACGGGGATACTCACACAGCAGCAGCAAATGAGCACAATGAGGAGAGCCTGCAGCACACCAGCTGTGCCCACCATCCAGGTGAGCCGCAGGAAGAGGATGACCCCGAAGATATTCTGTAGGCAGGGCAGGTACACTCCCATGAGAGTGCCCATGCTGGGTGCCTAAGTGGGCAGGAGGGAAGGGGCACACAGCATCAGAGAGGTCCAGACAGGGCACGGGAAAGAGCCTGTGGTCACTCAGCAGCCCTTCTGCCTGGGGTCCAGTGGAGCGTAGGAGTTAGGAGTGGATGCTAGGATATCTCTGAAGGCTCTCCCATAGGAAGACGGTTCAGACCAAGAAGGTATGAGACCTGTTTTTCTTTCCTTCTTTGTAATCATTATTTTATATGTGTGAGTGTGGCATGTTCATGTCACAGGGTACATGTGGTGGTCAGAGGACAATGCTCGGCATCAGTTCTCTCAAACCCAGGCTCATTCCCCCTAGTGCCTTCACCCAGTGAGCCATCTCAGTGGACATGACCCTATTCTCATCCTATCTGTAGGTTCTAAACCTTAAGCTTAAGATTTTCAATCTTTGCTCTTCCCCCACACCAAAGTACTGCCTCCTTCCTTTCTTCTATCTTTTGTTGTGGTGGTTCATTTATTTTTGAGATAAGGTCCTAAACAGTCCTGCTTGGCCTGGAACTCTCTTACATAGACTAGGCAAGCCTTGAATTTTCCACGATCTTCAGTCCTCATGCTCCTGTGTGCTAGGATTATCGTGTACACCGCTTTTTCTGGTTCTCCTCTTGGTTTTTGTTGTTTGAGACAGGGTCTCACTCTTCAGTCAGGTTAGCCTGGGATTCACTATGAAAACCATGCAGCCTCAAACTTGTGACAATCCTCCTGTCTCAGCCTCTTGGGTGCTGAGATTACAAAAGTGTACTGCTACACCTGGCTTCTAATTTCTCTTCAGCTTCTGGAAAGTGGAGCCTGTCTCACACCCCCACTTCTCCTCTGACAGGCCTCATCACCCAAGTCAAAGCTCAAAGCGTTGTCCTTCCCCCTCCCCCTCCAGCTCAAGTAGACAGAGTGCCTCTTTGCTGCCCTGATACTGGCCTACTACATACCAAAGTTGCACCAGTTCACCCGGGACACCAGGTGGTACTTCCCGTGCCTGCCAACCTCTCCACTATGAAAACCAAGTCCAATCCCATGATTCCTGCTGAAAATCCTCACACCGGAGTGTGGGGCATGTGGTCCAGATTCCTTGGCTCCATCACCTCCCCTGGCAACCCCAGCTTTGAACTACATTCCTCTGGACCATATACCCGCTTACTGGTAAACTACACCTGGAATTAACGAAGACCCAAATGGCTGGCAACACCTATGAGGGATTTGCTTTCTATTAAATCACCAACACTGGGAAGACCAACTTCTAACCCCGATCTTTGAGGTGGGGAGATCCACCTTGAATCTGGGCCACACCTTCTGCTGGCAGCCTATATAAAGGACGTGGAAGAAGCTTGTTCCCTCTTTGCCTACTTGCCTTCACTCTTGCCAGCAAGTCCATCCCTTCATTGGCAATGGCGCCTACTTCTTCAGGAATCTGGAATATACTGAAGGCCAGCTGAGACATCCAGCCTCATGGACTGAACAACTACTCAATTCCTGGACCTTCCGTTGATAGACAGCCATTGTTGGACTAGCTGGACCACAGCCTATATGCCAGTCTAACACATCCCCCCCCTCTAATTTAATACATTATACATTTAATATATTTATATATTAAATAAATATAATTATTTATTCTGTTCTTCTAGAGAGCCCTGACTAGTACAGCTTGTTTACTGTTCTAACAACAAGTCCCCCTGAAGTGCTCATGAACCCAGTGAGTAACGCCTTATAAGTCCCTTCTTGTTTGGGGAAGCCCCACAGACAGAACAGAGATCAAGCTGTAAGCAAGGGAGAAAGTTCTAGCACACAGCCTAGCAGTTTCTCAACTATGTAAGGGCAGGTGAGGGGCTACCCAGGAGGCCATGGCAGAGGCTGTGTGCAGAGGCGACACTGATACAACCCAGGGCACTGGGGTCTTGAGGGCATCCACTGGACCCCAGCAAAACCTTTTCCTCTCTGAAGCTGGGCCAGGCCTGGGGCCAAGGATCTTCCAAAGAGCCTGTGTAAGAACAAGAGCTCCCAGACAGGGTCCTGCACAAGGCTGTAGAGGTGAGAGAGAAACCTTGTTGGGGTTCTGGAGCCCTTCTCAGACAACACCACCTACTGGACAGTGGTGCTGGCAAGAGCTCCTATTCCTACCCCCATCCTAGGCTGAGTCACTCTAAGAAAAGGGCAGTGTGGGAAAGGGCTGGGCCGGAAATGCTTTTTGCATCCCTAAATAACCCCTGGCAGCCTCAGAAGGTCACTGGGTTAGAGCAGAAGTGGCTGCCAGGGAAAGGCTGACTTTTAGTCCCGGAGTGGTATGATTGGAGCCCCACCTTCCCTGCTTCAAGCCTTCTTTGCTGAGGCCCATGGCTCTCTAGCTTCCTATTAGAATTGGCAAGACTCCTCCTCCCTCCACAGATCAGTGGGCCTACGACTGTTAGCCTCCCTCTCACATCATCACACTAGGATCAGGTAAACTGGGCAGCTGAGCATCTTCACAGGCTCCTGATTAAACCATATGACCAGAGCCCCACACTGACTCTGGTTTCTCTCCAACAGGCCTCTCTTGGGGGCCTTTTCATTCCCAGCCATCAGATCCCCAGCATTGCCCAAGGACCCTATCAATACTAAGCAAAACTCTTTGGAAGCTGAGACCGCTCCTACCTGGCTGGACAGGGATGGCTGCAGACAGGCAGAGTTCTCATTATCTTTAGTTCAGACCCGTGCCAACAAAATCACAACTGGCAGAACAAGAGTCAGGCCTAGACCACCTCAAGATATGAGCTGCTCTCTCTGAAGAGTGGGCTGATTTCCAGAAGGAGAAGGTAAAGGATACACCTTAGCTTGGCTTATTATCTCCTGGACCGGCCTCAGCAATGCCCGTACCTCATAAGCAGGTCTGAAGCTGCTGGTAACCTGGTATATTTCAACCAGGAATTACTTTGGTTTCTGCTTACTGTCAAGGAGAATGACACAGCCAGGACTCCCAGCTCCTTGCCCAAGATAGCCTCTGGAAATACCTAGGTTCAGTCAATCTGTCTCCGTTAGCCTCTTTAAAATCCGTAGGACTCTGTGTGTGTACGACCACATCAGGCTCCTGTATCAAAGCTTTTTCTTGTGAAAATAATATTCAAGATCCCGGGTCTACTCTTTTTTTTTAATATTTTATTATTTATATAGTATAGTATTATTTATTATTATATAGTATTTATATAGTATATATGTGTGCCTGCATGCCAGAAGAGGCATTATAGATGGTTGTAGGAATTGAACTCAGGAACTTTGGAAGTACAGCCAGTGCTCTGTAACCTCTGAGCCATGTCTCCAGCTCCCCCCCATCAACCACCCTCACTCCACCCCCGGTCTACTCTTAAAGCAGTGTCTCAGATGCTGACAGCTAAGTACAAAGAGCTACTTACTGTTCCTTCCGTTGCTTTTGAGGCTCCCCATCCCTCTGCTCTCAGGAGCCCCTCCATAGCACTTAGCTCAGCTTTTGATGCCTCCTTCGGCTTAAGGCACTCAGTTCTCACCCTTCATGCCCACCACGCACTGGTCCAGGTGTGCTCAACACCACAGAGGAAAACATCTAAGTTCATGGTAATCTGTTCGTCTTCCCGGATTTGACCCCTCTACTGACACTGACTCGCTCACCTTGGCAGCTCTCCGATGGGTACCTTCCCCACTCTCCGCTTCCTCATGTTCCTTGGCTCCTTGGGTGAGGTTGGTGTAGCTGACAAGCTTGCCCAGAAGAGATGACACCTTTGGGCGGATGTCCAGCTCCTCCTGTAAACACAGCCACGGGGCAAGATGGCAATGGGCCAGACGAGGCCAGTGTCAGGCTACCTGTGTGTAGCCAGCAGCTTGGCTGCTGGCCCAGTGCCAAGCCCTGAGGCAGGCCTGGACCTGATCCCAGCTCTTGCCTGGAGAAGCCCAAGCCAGCTAGCTGGGCAGGTGTGGGCACCACACCCAGTGACTGCTTCTCTCTGCCCTACCTTGGCTGCAATCACTGCCAGCCCATTTGTGAAAATCACCCGCCTCAGGGGAGAAGGTAGGGCAGGCATTGCTGGCAGGCAGACAGACTGCACACTTCATCCTGTCTGCTTGGCCACTTTGAAGTTATGGCTGGGTCTCTAGGATTCACGTCAACTCGCTCTCTCTCTCTCATCCCTCTGCCTCTCCCTTATAGGAGGGGCCAGATCCTAAGACTTAGCACTCAAAGGGGTCCAAGGTTTCCCTGCCCCCATGGCCTTACCATTGTGGCCACCTGCTGTGACTCTCCCTGTCACCTGCTTATTGTCTTAAGCCTTTGTCAGGTCCTTTCTGACCCGATATACAGGTAGCCGGGTTGGGAGTAAAGAGTGACGGTGCAGGCTCTTTGTGTGTGTGGAAACTGAGAAGCCGACAGTACTTGGCTGTGAGGTAGATGAATGTAAGGGTTCAGAGTTTAGGAATCTGAACCATGTCTTAAATCCAGATTTTACTTCTCAGCTTGGGTCTTGGAAAGGATAAATTCCAGTTGAAAGGCACAAACATGGGAACCTTTCCAGAGTCATGTCCACTGTGGCTGTAGCTATGGAGGGCAGCATGGGACAGACACAGGAGGAAAAACAGGCCTCTGTAACCAGAGGGGAATGGAGTTGGAAGAACCAACCGGGAAAGAAAAGATTCTATCCACAGCAGAGAACAGAGTCAAGAACTGGGAGAAGCCGTTGGAATGGAGGGAGAAGGAAGTAGCTACCTTGGTGAGGGGCTACAAGGAAGGCAAAGGTGAATGGCCCTGGAGATGATAACGGAGGTAGGCTTGCAAGTGGGTCTGGAAAGGCAATGTGAGTTGAAAAAGCCAAGAGAACCACAGTCTAAGTGCTTGCAATGGGGGAGGACAGGACTGGAAGAGAAGCCAGCCTGCCACTTAGCTGAGAGGTCTGGAGAAGCCCCTGACAGGCTACCACACCTGAATGGCTCCCACACACCTCAAACAGTGCCAGGTTCCTGTCATAGTAGTCACTTCCTCTGGAGGTGTCCAAAGGGCAAAGGAAAGGGCTGTTCTCTCTGTGGTTACCCTGTCCTGTATAAAGAGAGGGAAAGAATTCCAGTAAGTCGCTGCCTCTCAGGACCCCAGCCTAGACCCCACCCCCGAAAGCCCAACACACAAAACAGCTCTGCACCTAATCTTAGCCAAGAGCCTAGAAGCCAAAAACACACACCATCTCTCTAAAACGCTTTTGGAAGCCACAGCGTTAAAATATTGGACCTCTGTTTCCCCATCGTATACTTGTCGGCCTTCTTGAAGGACCATAAAAGAAGTTCCCAGGAATCAAATCCCGGGTCATCATTCCCTATCGTAGAAGACTCCAAATATTCCCGTTAGTACCAACGCCATGTACATAAAAGGCGGGGCCTACTGAGGAGGCGGGACCTGGCCACAACCAACCCTGAGGCCCCACCTTCCTTTCTCCCAGGGATCTGCAACACCAAGCGTGCAGCGCATCATTCTGTCCTCCACGAAGATGAAACCATACAGAGCGCCTTCCTCCGCCACGGCCCACTAGGGGCTAGCTAGCTATCCCACCATGCACTGCGTGAGATGTCCCGAAGGGTAAAGCCGGAGCATGCTGGGAGACGGAGCCAGAAATAGCCATTGGAAAAGTAAGGACACCAGATGGATCTTGGACATGGACTGCTGTGGAGGTTGGCCTTTTGGTTTCCAGGTCCAGCCAGTTTGCTCCAGAACAGATTAAGAGGCTTACTCCTGCCTCCGCTCACCTCTCGGGCTGGTGAAAATGTGCCAGTGTGCCTCAACAATTAGAAAACCTTCCCAGCCAGGAAGGAGCCGGCACTTTTTGATGTTGTTGTTTTTTAATCATTTATTTATTTTATTTTATGTGCATTGGTGTTTTGCCTACATGTAAGTTTGTGTGAGGGTGTCAGATCTTGGAATTACAGACAGTTGTGAACTGCCATGTAGGTGCTGGGAATTGAACCAGGGTCCTTGTGAAGAACAGCCAGTGCTCTGAACCATTGAGGCACCTCTCCAGCCGCCCCCCGCCCCTTTGTTTTGAAGACAGGGTTTCTCTGTCTAGCTTTGGCTGTCCAGGACTCGCTTTGTAGACCAGGCTGGCCTTGAACTCACAGAGATTCACCTGCCTCTGCCTCGCTGAGTGCTGGGATTACAGGCCTGCACCACCGCACCCGACAGCACCCGACAGGTCTTCTGTTTTTGCTGTATGTTAGGATCAAGCCCACAGACTCATGGAGCACTCTGGCAAATGCTCTACCACTGGGCCACAAACACATTCTCTATCCCTTCCCCTCCTCCTCCTCCTCCCAGGCAGGGTCTAAATGTAGCTCAGGCTGGCCTCAAACTTAGGCCAGTCCCCCTGCCCCAGTTTCTCAAGTGTTGGGAATACAGATGTACTGTGTACTATGCCCAACTCTCACATAGTTTTTTTTTTTTTTTGTATATGTATGTGCGGTGTATGTGTACATATATGTATAGAGCCCAACGTCAACATCAGGTGTATTCCTTTCTCACTCTCCACCTCATTTTTTGAGACAGGGTCTCTCACTAAACCTGAAGCTAGCAAGCCCCAGGGATCCTGCTGGCTCTGTCTCCCCAGTGCTGGGATCATAGGAGGTCTGGCTTTGTATACCTGGCTCTCTGTTCCATGTCTGATAATCATTTAGATCAATGGCAATGGAGGTCAATGTCAAAGGCAGCAGTCATTTCAACGCACCACATCAAGCTAAAGCCTGGTGGGATCAGGCAGTTCCTCAGACACTCAGTGGCATTTGTGGTAACTGCCATGCTCATTCAGGATAAGAAATCCCCAGAGAAGCCGGTTGTGGTGGCACACACCTTTGATCCCAGCACTTAGAGAAGGCAAGGCAGGCAGATCGCTGTGTGTTCGAGGCCAGCCTGGTCTACAAAGTGAGTCCAAGACAGCCAAGGCTACACAGAGAAGCCTTGTCTCGAAAAAACCGAAAGAAAAAGAAAGAAGACAAGTAGAGTTATAAATGGTTGGGAACCAAAAAATAAAAATAAAATAAAATTAAACTAGTCATGGCTGCCGCTTGCACTGACAATCGCAGTGAGAAGCGCTGGCAACAACAACAACAAAAAAAAACAAAACAAAAAAACAACCACAACAAAAACAGAACAGAACAGACATAAAAATGGCAGTTCTGTAGCTCATCTTACTTCCCCTTCTGCTTTGCCTGATAGCGATCTCCATACATTTATCCCTCAGATGCAGCCAGCATCTCTCTAGTGTCAGCTCTTGCCCTCTCCCTCTGTATCTTTCCACAAGGCACTTCTGCTGCCTGTTTCAGATCCCTTTGTGGGAAGAGGCTGGAAATAAATATAAATTCTTCTAAATGCACACACTGCAGGCTGACCCCCCGCTGATCCTGAGTGTTTCTAAGAAGAACGCACTACTCTCTAGCAACTGCAGACCAGTGGTACTCAACCTTCCAAATGCTTTTTAACAGTTCCTTATGCTGTGGTGACCCTCCCAACCATAAAATTATTTTAGTTGCTACTTCATAACTGTGATTTTGCTAGTGTTATGAATCTGTGTTTTCCGATGGTCTTAGGCAACTCCTGTGAAAGGACTGTTAGACCCCTGTAGAGGGCTTTCGACCCACAGGAAGAGAAACACTGCGTAGACCTAGTTATGGTGGCACAAGTCCCCTTGGCCCTGGGAGGCTGCACAGGAAGAGCCTGAGTTCAAGGTCAATTCAGGCTACCTAGTGGTTTCCAGGGCAGCCTGGGCTGCAGAGTAAAAACAAACAAAAAAGCCAGAGGACTAGGAATGTAGCTTAGTTGGAAGAGTACTTGCCTAGAATGAGCAAAGCCCTGGGTTTGATCCCCAGGATCTCATGAAACTGAGCTTGGTGGAGCATGCCTGTAACGCCAAGAGTCAGGAGGTGGCGACAGGAAGACTCAAGCTCAAAATCATCCTTAGTGTCATATCAAGTTCAAGGCTAGCCTGGACTACATGAAGACCTTGTGTTGAAAAAGAAACCAAAGGGAAAAAATATCTACAAACTGTTGAGCTGAGCACAAAAGAATGTCCCCCTCCATGACCCAGCTGATCCCTGGTCCCTCTAACCATCACTCCCAGATGGGTTGGAACTCTTTTTTAAAAGCTGTCTCCAGTCCTTACCTTCTGGTCATTTACCCATTTCAGGAACAGACAACACAAGGCTTATCTAGTGAGGAGGGCCAGACGTGGGTCCAGGGTCTATCACAGCCATGGGAGCTGAGCTGCGGGTTCTCTTTTCACATTCTAGATTCCAGTCCATTTAGGGAGCACTCAGCGGTATAGCATGATACCTTACCTCTCTCTGGGTTATGTAGTTTGGCCACTGTGTACATAACCCAGCCTCTGAGTGTTCAGAGGGCGGGCAGTCTGGCTTGAACTCCTGCCCCTTGCCCTGTGTGACCCCCCCCCCCCGCAAAAAAGAAAAACCCTGCTTACTCTCTCTCTACTGCTCTGCCATCTTCTATGAGGTAAAAATAGCAACACCCCCTCTTCCAACTCCTCTGATGCCTCAGACACAGGCACTCCTTAGAGCTCCACAAAGCCTCACTTAAGGACCACTCCCCTAGGATTATGGAGATATGAGAGGGTCTAAGCAGAGCATAAGGTCTGTATTCCCCTAAACTTCAAGCTACCTGCCCTGGGCTCGGCTATTCCAAAAATTCCAGGGCAGGTTTAGGCATGCCTGCTGGCCAGGCTCAAACTTTTCAGACATTACCTGAGACCCCCAGAGAACCACAGCACAGCTCAGGCCTGGGGCTTCCTGTGAAGAGGCAGGTGTGTTTCCACCAGCAGCTGTGAAAGCCCCAATGGTAGGGTGCCCCTGGATGACATTTTTGATCCCTATATACCAGCATCTACCTACAATGCCCTTCCGTGACCTTCTTGCTCTTGCCACAGGCCGCCTAGACAAACAGACCTATTTATGCCCCTCAGAGCAGAGGCGCGAACTTTAAGCTGGGGGGGGGGGGGTCCCAGAAGAGCTAAGGGACCTAAGATAGTTCGGTGCTCTCTGACCCTTTGCTATACCCATTAAGAAGAATTGAAACCACTCACCGGGGTGCAGGGTATCCCCCATGCTGTAGACACGGCCACAGTCTAGATGAAAAGGAGTTGGAGGAGAAAAAAGGGAGGTAGGGGGGTGGGAGGAGCTGGCCTAGGCTGGAGGGAGCTGGCAGGACACAGCCAGCAGCCAGCACAGTTCCAGGTTACTCCTGTCACCGTGAGGGACCAAGGCGGGGCCAAAGACAAGGCTCAGCACTGCCCACTGGTCCAGGCTAATCTCAGGGATGCAGCTCAGCACATCATCTGGGGACAAACATCCTTCCAGGCCTAGGGAAGGAGGGAAACTGTTCTGACCCCTTGGACCCGGGCTAGAGGAAGTCAGGGGCATTGGGCCTAGGGTTACTTCCACAAAGCTGTGAAGCCTGACAATCTCCATGATCTCAGGTAGCCCATGCCCCTGGACTGTACCACAGCTACACATGGCAGACAGATGACACAGCCGTCATTCACATCAGGCACAGACTACCCCAAACATGCCACCATTACAGACCTATTAGATTGCCTCTGATATCATCGCCTGACTCAACACACACTTCTTACATGTTTCCACCACTGTCAGCCCCAGACATCATAGGCGTTTGTTATCAATCATAGCACCACGCTCATTACTGGCAGCCTGGCTGGAAACATAGCCATGAGGCTGTCCTGACCTGACCCTGACTTGGCTACACACGCGCATTTACACATGCCTATACATCTACAAGGACAGACACATATTCCTAGTAACGTTCACATTCCAAGTGTGGGTTCCGGAGAAGCCCGGCCTAGCCTTGAGGAGCCTCCAGGGATGAAGATGGAGAAAGGGGCACCGGAAGAGGGAAAGGGTTTCACTACATGACCAGCCCAGCCCTAATACCTAGGTTAAGTTAAGGCACTACACTCTCATATCCGGGTTTGAATCCCACTGGGAACCAGAGTTACATAACTCTTCCCCACCTCCTTTCACTCCTTCCTAAGTAACAGAACCTGTCCCATGGGGGAGGTTGGGAGGATTAAAGCTAGTTGCTTCATGTACAGTGCCTGGACAAGCCTGGCCCCGTGTGACTGCTCCCCAGATGCCCGCTGTACCTACAGATCTACACCAAGGCCAACACAGGCCCTTCAGTGAGCACACCCTTTGCTCCTGCCCGGCCAGTGTGCGAGGAGGCAGGGGTGGGGAGAGGACAAGAGAGGGGCGGTGAGTCACAGGGGAAGAGAGGATGATTCTCAAGAGGATGGGGCGATTCACAGAAAGTAAGGGAGCTACAATCCAGGCTTCCATTGAGCCTGATCCGGTCCCGGGGCGCGCGTTCGGCACCAGCCCGAGCGAGGCAGCCCTCTGGCCGGCCTCCCCAGGCGGCCACGTCTGCAGCCCCCGCCCGCGGCCCTCGGGGGGAGGAGCTGGGGGGCGGGTGGAGGACTCCTGGCCGGGAGTCCCAGACCGAGAAGACTCATCGTTCTGAGCGCGTGGAGCGAGAGAAGTGGATCCCCGCATGGACGTGTGCCCCGCGCGGTCCGGAGGCGCGAATCCCGTGTAGACGCCCCCCGTCCCGGCCACTGCCCACGCCGGGCGCACCCTCACCATCCGAGTCTTCCCGCTCGGCGCGCTCCCCGTAGTCCACCCAACTGAGTCCCTCGAGGTTGTCATAGTCGCCGCGTCGCGGCCCGTCCACCGGCACCACGGTGAAGTGAGGCATCTCGCGCGCTTGGCCCGCCGTCCCGGCCTTCAGCCGGCCGTCCCAGCCGCCCTAGGCTAGCCCGCCCCGCCCGCTCGCATTCCACCCCGCTGCGCTCACTTCCTCCACCCGCCCCCCGGGCCGCCCCTCGGGGGCGGGGAGCAGGAGGGGCTGGGGCCGGCTCCTCCCCGGGGTGGGGGGGTTGCCGAGGTGGCTAAAGGACCCCAGGAACCAAGCGCTCTGTCTGCTGGAGGGTCGGGTTCCTGTGTGACTTTGGTTGAGGGGTTGCCCTCTCTGAGCCCCAGATGCCATACTTACAAAAGGGAGGGAAGCTCGTTTCCACTCTTAGGGACGGTGAGAAGAGGGCAGGGTGCACTGGCTCTGCGCCCTGGACCCAACTAGCTCTCAATCACTTTTCTGTTATTTAGCAGGAAAGGTCGGCAGGCTCGCCCAGTGTCTCAGTGGCCACCCCAAGTCTCCCAGCGTCTCTCGTCACGCCTAGATGCATGCGCCTCCATTTCCATCATTTCTCTCTCACGTCTCTCCCCGCAAACCTACAGTCTGTCCTCAGTCCGGCTTGCTGCAGCCTCTCCAGTTAGAGGTGGCTGAAGTCTAAAGGCCCTTCCTGGAGGAGTCCAGCTGCCTCCTCGAGAGAGGCAACAACCGCCAATCCCTCATTGACACTTTGGGATAGCCCTGCTATCTCTTTTGAACTTGCTGCTTCAGAGACTCACCTCCTGGCGGTTCCTGCACCCAAGTCCTTTCTTTGTGGTAACTTCTTTCACATACAGATAACTTATCTGGCTGCCTTTACTTTAGAATTTTTATCTTTCTGGGTTGTCCTTTTGGCCTCTTTTTCCCACCTCCCTCCCCTCTTCCTTCCTATCAGAAAGCCTCAGGGCTCATCTTTTTTGGTCTATCTCCATTCTTTTCTCCGTTCTGGCTTCGACAGCCTTTAGGGACTGACTCTGGGACCCGTCCCCTCTGACTGCTGCTGCCACCTCCCAGTTCCAACCTCACCCGCAGGCCAACCTGCTAGGACCTCCCTGAAATAGCCCACCATCTAAACTTCCCCATTCAGCTTTCTCAGCTCCCCAGCCTCCTTTTCCTCCTGCTACCCTTAGCTGCTTCCCTACTGTACTCTCCTCTCCCGTCCTCTCTGCCGTATGGAAGGCTCAGTGGTTAAGAGCGCTTGCTGCTCTTACAGCAGACCCACGTTCTGCTCCCAGCATCTACATCAGGTAGCTCAGGACTGCCTGTAACTCCAGCTCCGAGGACACTGATACCCTCTGGCCTCCTCAAACTCCCACCCGCATGCCAGTGTTCACACACACACACACACACACACACACACACACACACACACACACATCAGGTAACACCCATCTTTACTTCTCTTTCTTTTTTTTTCTTCCTTTTTGTTTTTTGCAGTCTTACTGTGTAGCCCTGGCTGGCTTGGAACTGTATGTAGACCAGGCTGGCCTCAAACTCACAGATCCTCCTGCCCTTGCCTCCTGGGTGCTGGGATAAAAGACGTACACCACAATGCCCACATATATTTTTTTAATTATAAGTTTCCAAGTGTGTCTCTGTGTGAGTAGTGTGCAAATGCCCTTGGGGGTCAAAGGTGTCAGTCTCACTGGAGCTGTAGTTACAGGCAGCCGTGAGCCATCTGATGGGCGTGTTGGGAACTGTCTACAAGGGCTCTACAAGTGTTCGGCCATCTCTCCAAATCCCGATACCCAAGTCCTTTCTTTGTGGTAACTTCTTTAATTCCATCACTAGAGAGGCAGAGGCAGACCAGCCTGGTCTATATGTAGTAAGTTCCAGGGCCGCCAGGCAGGAGGAAAAGAGAGATACAAAGGAATGCAACAGAAATCCTAACATCTGACTAATAAACATCCCAGAAGATAAAATTAACATAGAGAAAAGGCTGGCATACTGGGTCATCCTGCACTCCCAGAACTCAACAGGGATAGAAGGATGAGGTTGAAGCCGGGTGATGGCGGCCCACATCTTTAATCCTAGCCTTCGGGGAGGGAGAGGCAGGCGAATCTCTGTGAGGCCAGCTCCGGTCTATGGAGTGAGTTCCAGGACTGCCAAGATTATACAGAGAAACCCTGTCTCAAAACAAAACAAAACAACAGAAAACCACAGAGGCCCAGGATGCCGTTCAGTTGGTAGAGTGCTTTCCTAGTGCCTGCTACACAAAATGGAGTGTGGTAGGTAGTGCGTGACTGTCATCTCAACACTTAGGCTAGAGCTAGATGCAGGAGGCTCAGGGCTCAAAGATATCCTTGGCTACATGAGGAGTTTGAAGCCAGCCTGGGATACACGAGACCTTGTCTCAAAACCAAAACAAACAATCCTCCAAGGAGAAGCATAATAGGGATGAACTTCACAGACATTACCCTAAGGTAAAGACGCTAAATATGAGTCACACAGCGTAAGATTCCAATTGTAAAAAACACTGAGAATTGGAGAATCCAGAGAAACCAAAATCAGGTTGGCGGCTGGGTGGGAAAGAACGAAGGAAATGAGAGTAGCTGTTTAATGGTAGGCTTCGTTTTAAATTGTTTATTTATTTATTTAGGTATTTTATGTATACAAGTGCTCTATCTGCATGTACACCCGCATGCCAGAAGAGGGCATCGGATCCCATTATAGATGGTTGTGAGCCACCATGTGGTTGCTGGGAATTGAACTCAGAACCTCTGGAAGAGCAGCCAGTGCTCCTAACTTCTGATCCATCTCTCCAGCCCCAGTAGGTTTCATTTTATGGTGACTAAAATATTATGGAGCTGATTAGAAGTGATAGACTTATGATCTGTGACTGGACCAAAAGCTACTGGGGGCTGCAGAGGTAGCTCAGCTGTAAGGTGCATGCCTTTAGGGATGTTTAATCGCATAAGTGATGTGAATCACTTAGGAAGCAAGCCTCTGGACACAGTGTGAGAGATCATCTACATTAGGATAGCCTCTAGTCATGCTGTGAGGAACTGACCACTTTAGGACAACTGCAGTGAAAAGACCCACATTAATTGTGGGTGGTGCCATTCTGCGGGCTTCGGTCCTGGACTGTGTAAGAAGAAAGCAAGTTGAATACCAGCTTTCCTTTGTTTGCTGTTTCCTGACTGTAGATGCGAGGTGGCCAGCTGTCACAGGCTCCTGCTCCTATGACTGTCCTGCCACAACGGACAGGACCCTGGAACTGAGAACCAAAGGAAACCCCTCTTTCCTTAAACTGTCGGGGATTTAAGCCCAGCACAAAGGAAATCAACAAATACACCTTGCAAACATATGGACCTGAGCTTAACTTCCACAGTCTATAAAAAACAGAAAAAAACAAAAATTTAGGGGGCTGGAGAGATGGCTCCACTCTGCAGTTAAGAGTACTTACTGCTTTTGCAGAGAATCTGATTTCTGTTCCCAGCACCACATGGTGGCTCACAGCTGTCTGCTACTCCAGTTCCACGGGATGGATACCCTCCTCTGGCGTCTGTGGACTCCGGCACACATGTGGTACACATGAACTCAGCAGGCAAACACACACATGCACATTAAAAACCAAATAAACCTAGACACTTGTAATCGCAGTAATAGGGAGGTCCGACAGAGAACCCTGGGGCTTGTTAGCCAGCCATCTTCACTTTCCTTTGTGCTGTGATTAAATACCTAGAGGTAGGTATAGCTATGGGTGGCAAAAGATTACAGTACAGCGGGGATCCAGATGTTTAACTAGCTGATGTTGGCCATCAGCTCTGGTAATAAGGAACTGCTTACTTTTTGCCAGATAATTTCACCTGGGGCCAAGGCCCTTCCCCAAAGCCTTGGCTGTTAGCACCTGAATTGCTTCCATTCTCCTTTTACTTCTGCTTGCAAGCCTTGTCTTCCTCAACCATCTTGAGCTGTTTCAGGGGCCTCTTTTATCATCTCCATGACAGAACATGGCACCTGTGGCCCGTTCCCCAGACAAGATCCTAATCCACCTTTATTTTTTTGAGAGATTGTCTCTTCCTGAACCTAAAACTCTCTGATCCAGCTATACATTTTAAGTCTCCCCAGCTCTGAATTTGCCTTTTGTTTTGTTTTATTTTTGTTTGTTCGCTTTCGTTTTTTTTCGAGACGAGGTTTCTCTGTGTAGCCTTGGCTGTCCTGGACTTGTTTTGTAGGCCAGGCTGGCCTCGAACTCACAGAGATCTGCCTGCCTCTGCCTCCCTGGAGTGCTGGGATTACAGGTGTGCGCCACCGGACCCATCTTTAATTTTAAATAGTTAACTTTATATTACATACAATTCACGTCAATAAAAAATCTGCTATAGGGAAAACCTGAAAATTATATAACCAAGTGTGGAATGGTTTAGCGCAATGATTCGATTGCAAAATAAAAAGCCATGGATGTTCCAGGCTCAGGCTTATGTTTCAGCAGTGGTAACGTGGCTAAACCATGGATCTTCAGGAAATAGAGGACTCACTGTGATGCCTCCTTCTTGAAAATGGTGATGAAAATCAAAACTGGCTAGCATGCCAAGCACACTAGCTCCTTCTGTGAAAAGACCAACCCGTGGCAACTGGCACTACAGTTCCCACATGAAAACAGTGCCTGGCAGGTCCTGGACCTAAACCACCACTCCTGCTGTTACAAATTTGACCAGAAGACAGAAGGAATCAAAAGACCCAGCAGAAACGAACTGTTTGAGACATCCCTACCCTGCAATAAGTCGGTTAATTTATGTTAAAACCAACAAACATAGATATAAAAGGTTTTTGTTGTTATTGTTGTTGTGCTGGTGATTTGTTTTGTTTTGTTTTTTTTTGGAGACGGGGTTTCTCTGCATAGCCCTGGAATTCTCTCTGTAGACCAGGCTGGCCTTGAACTCAGAGTTCTGCCTGCATCTTCCTCCCGAGTGCTGGGATAAAAGTTGTGTGCTGCCACCTGGCCTAACATAAAAGGTTTTAATGTATTGGATCCTGGGCATCTTCATTATGAGCGTTTGTTTGTTTAGTAGAAGTTTATTAAGAAAGGAAAGGCTCTCTGCAGCTAAAAGTGGGTTAGGCAGCTGAAAAAGGAAGCTGCAAAACCGAGTGTGTGGTGTGAATGAGAATAGCCTCCATATAGGCTCATCATTCACTAGCGAGTGGACCTGTTTGAGAAGAATTAGGAGGTATGGCTTTGTAAGAGGAGGTGTATTGTAGGAAATGTACTAATTTGGCAGGTTTTTCTAACCTGGCTAGCTCCCAAATAATTGAGACAGAGACTTATTGATTTATTCAACAATCTTTAAGTACAATAACTGGGCAGGAACAATTTATACTACATACTTTAAGCTAGACTGGCTACTTCCCAGCCACAAGCCCCAAGTAACTTGCCAATATTGGCCCTGTCTGGATTGTTCTCACCGATTCTTCACACTGCTTCATCAGGCCACATCCTTTCTCTCCATCTTCTTCTTCCTTCCCTTTTCCCCTCTGGCCTCAAGATCCCTACCTGAGACCCCAAGCCCGGGAAATGAAGCCCCACCTATCTCTCTTCTGCCCAGTTACAAACGGTCCAGCCTTTTTTATTAACCAAGTAGAGATAACTGGGGAACAAAATTTATACAACATGGTTTGGTGTACATGAAAATGCCATGTCCAGATTGCAACCAAATCTCAGGGCACAGAAATTTAGCATTTGTATTCATATAGCACCAGACCAACCCCCAACAGAGGTGTGTCACTGGGGATGGGTTTTGAGGTTTAAAAAGCCCATATCAAGCTGGGTGCAGTGGTGCATGCCTCTAATCCCAGCACTCAGAGAGGCAGAGACAGGCGGATTTCTGAAATGATTCCAGGACAGCCAAGGCTTCATAGAGAAACCCTGTTTAGGAAAAAAAAAAAAAAAAAAGAACAGAAAAGAAAAAAAGCCCATATCAGGCCTGGTCTCTTTCTCTGCCTGTTGCCTGCAGATGAGGATGTAAAGTTCTCAGCTACTGCTCCAGCTATGACTGTTTGCTTCCTACCTTAATGCTGACGGACTAACCCTGTAGAGCTGTAAAAAAGTTCCCAGTTAAATGTTTTGTTTTGTAAGAGTTGCATTGGTCACAGTGTCTCTTCACAGCAACAGAACAGTAACTAAGACACTGAGTTTGTTTTTTTGGTGTTGGGGCCTGAGCAGTAGGGCCTCATCCTGCTTAGGCTATGCTCTACCACTGAGATACACCCCCAGCAACCCAGCAATTTAGAAGTTTCATCTTGAAGTTCCCTCCTGGCTAATACCTTTTTATATGATTACAGAAATTTTGATTTCCTTTTTTTGGGTTAAGTTCTTATTAAAATCTCTTTACAATATTCTTAATATTCTGTATTTGGGCTAGAGAGATGGCTCAGAGGTTAAAAGCACTGGCTGTTCTTTCAGAGGCCAGAAGAGGGCAAAGGATTTCATTATAGATGGTTATGAGCCACCACATGGTTGCTGGGAATTAAACTCGGGACCCCTGTAAGAACAGCCAGTGCTTTTAACCTCTGAGCCATCTCTCCAGGCCCCAAGAATTTTAACTTTTATTATCTGCTACTGTTCAGCACTATCAGCAAGATCTACCTTCCTCTACCTCCTGAGTCCTGGAATCAAAGGCAAGTGGCAGCACATTTGGCTGTTTTTAAAAAGTTATTAGCGAGGCTGGTTAATTCCAGCACTTGGGAGGCAAAGGCAAGTGCATCTCTATGAGTCTGAGGCCATCCTGGTCTAGAGCCCTGCCAGTCCAGCCAGAGCTATATAGTGAGTCCTGTTTAAAAAACAAAACAAAGCAAAAATATTTATTTATGTGTGCATGAATGTTTTCCCTCCATGTGTGTCTGTACTGTGACCGTGTTTAGTGCCTGAGGAAAGCAGAAGAGGGTTTAAGAGCCACTGGATTTAGAATTAAGGACAGTTAATAAGCCAGCATGTGTGCTGGGAACCAAACCCATGTCCTCTGCAAAAGCAGCAAGTGCTCTTAACCAATGAGCCATTTCTCCAGCCTGCTTGTTTTTGAGACAGGGTCTTGCTAAGTAGCCCAGGCTGGCCTCAAACTTTTGATCCTTCTGCTTCTACATATTTAGAGCTTCGCTGATTTTCATATCAGATTGTTTAACTCCAGATATAAGGTTTCTGTCAATTGTGTTTAAAATGTCTCCCTGGTTGTTGGCCTGTTTTCTCACTGTTTTGGTAGTATTTGATATTAATGCATAAAAGTTACTAATTTCAATTTTCTGCTTTTTATGTCCAGTGTCTCTGTATTCAGATCATAACTGTTTTCCTATCATTTCGAAGAAGTTTCTTGTTTTTGTTTTTTTTTTAAAGATTTATCTATTATGTATATACCGTTCTGTCTGCATGTGCAACTGCAAGCCAGAAGAGGGCACCGTATCTCACTATAGATGATGGTGAGGACCATGTGGTTGCTGGGAATTGAACTCAGGACCTCTGGAAGAGCAGGCAATGCTCTTAACCTCTGAGCCATCTCTGTAGCCCTGTTAGGTTTTTGTTATTTTTTGTTTGTTTTTGTTTTTTGTGGGTTTTTTTTTTTTTTTTTTTTGAGACAGGGTTTCTCTCTCTAGGCTTGGCTGTCCTGGACTTGCTTTGTAGACCAGGCAGGTTTCCAATTCACAGAGATCCAATTATCTCTGCCTCCCCGAGTGCTGAGATTAAAGGGGTATGCCACCACGCCCAGCTCTGTTGTTTTTGAGAAAGGATCTTACTATGCGTATCCCTAGTTGCCCTGGAACTCGGTATATAGACAGGTCTGGTCTTGACTTTTTAGATGATCTTGCCTGTAAAATCAGAGGCTGGCGTCAGCGTATCTAGATCAGGACCGGTATTATTTATTCTTTCATTTGAGAGAGTTTCACTATGCAGGCCTGGCTGGCCTACAATTCTCTATAGACCAGGCTGGCCTCAAACCTCAAAGTTAGAGAGACGTCTGCTTCTGTCTCCTGAGTGCTGCCAAACTCATTTTTATATGGAGGAAGGAAAGCCAGAAAGCTAGGCATGATAACACATGCTTCAAATTGTAGTCCTTGAATGGAAGAGGTAGGAGGATCATTGAACCCAAGAGTTCTAGGCCAGCTAGGACAATATAGACTAGATCTCCAAAACAAAATAAACAAAGCCCTAAAACAAACAACAAATATAGCCTTTCACTGGGAAGAAGGTCACTGTCACAGTGATCCTTGGTCATGCTGTTCTAGGGGCTCCAGTTTTCAGTGTAAGTATCTGGTGGGCTGCCTCTGCCCTTCTGGAGGACCAAGGCTGCAAGAATCCTCACCAAGAGCTGGTCCCAGCAACAAAGAAGGAAGGACAGGAATACTTGGTGAAATGTTTTAAGTATTTATTCTCAATATAAGCTTGGTTGGGCAATGAGGAGGGGAACTTTGTGGATTTTGTCACACTGTGGCCAGATCACCAAAGCGAAAGGATGAGGGCTAGGGAGGTGACAGCAGCCATGAGGCCTGGAATGGGGCATGGGGGTGAGTTTGAGGCCCTCCGGAGGACCTGATTAGTTGGCCGCTTGGTCACCTTCAGGTGCGTGTCCTGCTGTTTGTCCTGAGCCTGAGGTATGAGGTGGGAGTGGCAGGTACTGCTCAACTGCCTGTCTGGGAACTTGACCTCCACCGGGCTCTGCTCACTGCTTTCCTCTCTCACCTGGGGGAGGAAATAGGACACCCCAACAACCATCACCTGGAATGTGCCCATCAGTGAACTACCCACCTGTGATAGCCAAACTTAATTGTTAGCTTGACTACACCTGTAATCAACTGGGCATGCCTGTGAGAGATTCTCCCTCCCCTCCCCTTCCCCGCTCCCCTCCCCCCTCTCCCTCTCCTCATCTCCTCTTCTTCTCTCTCTGTCTCTGTCTCTCTCAGATAGTTTCTCTGTGTAATCCTGGCTATCTGGGAGCTCACTCTGTTCCTGGAACTTGCCCTGTTCCTGGAACTCAAGAGATCTGCCTGCCTCTGCCTCCGGAGTGTTGGGATTAAAGGTGGATCCACCACTGTCTGGGTTTAAAAAAATTTTAATGACTTTTTATTTTAATTTTATTTTATTCGAATTGGTTGTTTTGCCTGTGTGAGGCTGTCCTCTGGAAGGGCAGCCTGTGCTTCCAAATACTGAGCTATCCCTCCAGCCTTAAGATTTTTGTTTGCTTGCTTGCTTTTTGTTTTTGTTTTTCCGAAACAGAGTTTCTTTGTGTAACAGCCCTGGCTGTCCTGAAACCCACTTTGTAGATGAGGCTGGTGTAACTCACAGAAATCCTCCTACCTTTGCCTCCCAAATGCTGGGTTTAAAGGCATGAGCCACCACACCAAGCTATTTTCTTGATTTGAAGGTGAAAGAGCCATGGTAAACCTCGGCCACCTTCTGGTGGCCGCCCATACGAAAGAACATGGAAGAAGGAAGCATTTGCTTTTTGCCTGCTTGCCCTCACACTAGCTGGAAAGCTCATCTAGCTGAGGCATTCTTTCCCTAGTATTTGAACCTACTTCTTTGGGACTCCAATGGCTACTGAGAGACCAACAGCTCTCCAGGAATTTTCTAGGACCTCAGCACTAGACTGAGATGGCTGAGACACTCAGTCTTTCTGACTGAACTACTGCTCCATTCTTGACCTTCCCATCAGGAGACAGCCATGGACCATTGCCTGTAAGCCAAGCCATAAATTCTCTCTTTGTTCTGTTCTTTCAGAGGCTTGACTAATGTGTTATCCTTTCCCTATAACCGGTGTACCTTTTCCACTTGTCTGAGGACCCTCAGCAGGTTCCCTCGAAGGACACCTTGCAGCTCCTGTTCACTCCAGCCCCGTCTCAGCAGCTCCTCTATGAGCACTGGGTACGTAGACACATCCTCCAGCCCCTGAGGGAACCTGTGCAGATACCCACCATGAGAACTTGGCCCTAATCCTGGCCTAAGGCTGCCGCTCCACCAGCCCCAAGTATATGTAACTAAAACTGAGGGCCAGGTTCTTTAGAGCTGTGAATACAACTTTAGAAAAGACTGAGTTTTTGTGGCTAACAACAGATCTTCTGGGCTAGGGAGTGGTACATGAAAGGGATTCCTTTAGCTTGTGAGTGGGGTGAAGAGACCTGGCTGGAAGATCGCCTGAAGGATGGTCAGACTTTCGGATAGGGAACTAAGGCTGAGAAATTTGCTGCTGCACCCCAGCCCAAAATAAGCCCAGGGGAAACACTCACCTTCCGGACCCATCATAGTTCCCACCAATCCCAATGAACTCAGAGCCGATGACTGTCCTGATGTGGTCAAAATGATCTAGAAAGAAGAGGTTGGCAGGAGAAATTAGCACTTGAGAGCATCTCCAATCTGAGGAAGTTCACTCCTGGCCAGTTACCCTGCCCTCCAGGCCATGGCAGTTGCCTCTGCAGTCCTCCTGGACATTTATGAGTCTGAATATGGCAACAACGAGGATAAGGCTAGATTAGACCTTTCCCTCCTCCAGGCCCCTTAAGGACCTTGTGGGGGCTCTGCCTGTCCTGTCTAGAGGTTTGGAAAATGATAGTGGTTCGAGGATTGAGAGCCAAAATGGCACTCAGGGGTATCAAGGCCAGCAGTACTGCCTGGTCTCAAATCCGGGTGGCTGTGATGATCTGAGTTTACAGTCCCTGGAAGGTCTGCCATTGCCCAGCATGTGCTAGACTGTCAGAGCTGTCCTAGAGCCCTGGTGGCCACAGTTCACCTTGAAACTCTGGAAGGAGGTGAGGTGTGTGTGAGCCTGGGGAGTGGGGTGGTAGTTATAGAGCTGGCTCAGTGGTTAAGAGCACTGGCTGCCCTTGCAGAGGACCCAGGTTTTATTCCCAGCACCTACACAATGTCTCACAACTACTTGTAACCCCAGTTCCAAAGGAGCTGACTCGCTCTTTTGGCCTCCAGATCTCCATGGGGCACCAGGGATACACATGAAACACAGACATACATGCAGAGAAAATATCCATAAGCACTATCTTTTTTTAATTTTAAGAGTGGGGGGTGGGGTTTACCTGCCACAGTGGACACATTAGCAAACAGACTGCACTGTAGCACCCCCATGGACAGGGTCACCATCACAATGCCACCGTTCTTTTTCTACAGGGAGAGACGAAGGGGCAGTCAGTCCAGGCCCTCTGGACTGTGACTGCTCTACCCTTGCTGTGGGAACCCTGGCAGGACAGCAATCTAGCAGGGGCTGGAAGAACCTTTTCTCTTGGGTTTAGGGAGGGGGGTGGTCCCTGGAAGAAACTGACTTACTTAGTGTGAATTTTTCAGAGATGAAGGAGGGTTAACCCCCCTGATACTCAGGGCCAAGAACCTCCTCCCAGTGCCTGGTGGCACACGCCTTTAATCCCAGAACTCAGAGAGATCTCTTTGAGTTCAAAGCCAACCTGGACTACAACTGGTGATGTGGTGATGTCCAGGCAAGGCCCAGGCCTGGACAGACAGGGCTACACAGAGAAACCCTGTCTCGAAAAACCAGAAAGAAAAAAAGTCTCCCAGACACAGTGGAACGTTTTTCTAAGCTCAGCCCTTGGGAGGCTGAAACAGAAATGTCACTAGATCCAGGTCAAGCCTATTTATGTAAGATGTCCAATTTCAAACAAACAAACAAACAAACAAACAAGAATCTTCCTCTTTACTACCCTTTTAGATTTTTTGAGACAAGATCTTGCCATATAGCCCAGGCTAGCTTCAAAGTCAAGATCCTCTTGCCTCAGTCTCTCAAGTGGTAGGATTACAAGCATGTCTAGCTTTAAGACCCTCTAGGTAAACTGAGTGTATTGGCACGCACCTTTAATCCCAGTGCGTAAGAGGCAGATGCAGGCAGAGCTCTGTGAGTTTGAAGCCATCCTCATCTATAGATAGAGTTCCAGCACAGCTAGAGCTAAACAGAGAAACTCTGACCTTCTATACTGGTGGTTCTTGACCTTCCTAATGCTATAACCCTTCAATACAGTTCTTCATGTATGGTGATCCCCAACCATAAAATTATTATGTTTCTGAGACAGGATTTCTCTGTGTACCACTGGCTGTCCTGGACTGCCTCTGCCTCCCGAGTGCTAGGATCAAAGGCATGCACCACCACTGCCCAGCTCCATGAATTATTTTCATTGCTACTTCACGACTGTAATCTTGCTTCTGTTATGAATTATAAGTAAGTAAATATTTTTGGAGATTTGCTAAAGGGGTCAGAGCTGATGCTCTAGATGGCAGTGGACTTAGTCCTCACTCAGCTTGAGGGCCCCAGGTGGCTACTCTACTCACCAGAAGCTGCAGAATGTCATCAGGAACATTCAGCAGATTGTCACACACAGCTCTAGCTGCTGAGTGGGAGAAGATGACAGGAGCTCGGGATACCTCCAGGGTCCGCTTCACTAAGGCGTCTGAGGCATGGGACAAGTCTATCATCATGCCCAGGCGGTTCATTTCTTCTACTACTTTCTGTGGGCACAATTGGATTTGGGAGAGAGGGAGGATGTGTTCAAGTATCTGTAGGAAACATACAGGGGAGGGGAGGGGACGTGCAAGGGTCCAGTTCTCACCTCACCAAAGCTTGTCAACCCACTGATGTTGGTGTAGAAATGGTGTCTGAATTTCGTGGCACTCTCTGCCCTGCAAGACAGATGAGAGAGCAAATCTTAATGGCTACGGCATGGCTATTAGTGACTGGGGACTCTCTTTTTTCTATCCTACATCTAGGACAGATGAGGACCAGGCCCAGCTACTTCCTGCAAGTGAGGGACTTGCCAGGAGTCCAGCCCTCCCCCAAGTGGATCACTGTTTTCATTTCTTTTGTCAGGTCCACGCCACAGAGGGTCATTTCCTCACCGCACTGTCTGCCATGGCACCCCAGCCAGGCACTGTGCTCACCATGGCGTGCTGCAGGTGAGGGTGAGTGTCAGGTAGCGCACTCCTAGCTCGTAGAAACTGCGCAACACAGCAAGGCTGGTATCCAGCGAGTGGCCGCCCTCAACACCAATGAGGCACGCCAGCTTCTGAGTGGTATTCAGACCTAGAAAAGATTGGCGAGTCAAATGACTGTATCCCAAGAGGAGGAACACTGGGGTCAACCCCAGGCTCTTTCCCAGCTCACCTTCAGCTGAGGTCACAAGCTCCAGCTCAGGGTAAGCAGCACACATGCGTCGAATGAGATCAATCTGCTCCAGGGCTAAACGCACAGCATCCCTGTCCTGGGTTTGGCACGGGATATAGGCTGACCAGAACTAGGGTTAGGTACAGAGGTCCACAGTGAGGCCAGTACTGTATCCAAACCCCCAGGCCCGCTGTGTCTGCCTCAGCACCTATTTGAGTCACTGGCACCTCACAGTACCCTTATGATTATTAAACTTGGCAGCCAGTGAACAAGCTGTGGATGAGTGACTCATAGCTGCTTGTTGGTCCATGATCCTGTGTTAATGTCCCAGGCAACGCTATCATATGCTTTGTGCTTCCAGCAATCTCCACACTCACCAGCGGTTTTCTAACTGTTTTCTATGTGTTTCCAATGAACCTGACCATCTCTGCAGCTCATTTGGGTTAGCCTTCCAAGCCGGTATGAGTCCTCGTCTTTGCATGACGTTGTACTGTATGCACCACATACTTAGTTATTGCGAACCTGGCCTACTCAGCTTTCTGTGGTCCCAACATTCCCATCACTCTGGCCCCGCTGTTACCTGGGCACCTACAAGGCCGTCTCTGAGCCTATCCAGGCTGGTCTGGCCACGGGTGAAATTGTGTAGATTCACATCCTGCAGCTTGTTCTGGAAAAGATCTCTCAGGAGCAGAGGCAGGTCGTTATGGCTGGAGATGTTGTGGTCAGTGTGAGAACACAGACTCCAGGAGAGGCGTATCAGCCTGGACCTTGCC
The DNA here is from genome assembly GCF_907164565.1 of Psammomys obesus. NCBI lineage: Eukaryota > Metazoa > Chordata > Mammalia > Rodentia > Muridae > Psammomys > Psammomys obesus. The sequence goes on from NW_026596034.1 coordinate 22,370,333, forward strand.
TTCCCCCGCACCCCCCATCACCAGGCCCCGCTGTCTCACAAATACGGAGACCCTTGTGGCCAAATGGAAAGCAGTTCCATAGGCAAGGCGGCTAAAGGAGGAGTGGACACCCACAGATGACCGAAGGGAAAGCACACGAAGGGAGGGTGCGAAGGGGGCCTCCTCATAGTTTAGCTTAGCTTTACCCCACTTTACCCCACACCCGCATATACACACCCGTCTACAACCGGGAAGTCGCGCATCAGGGCCCGTGCTTGCTCTCGAAGGTGAGGGTCACTGGTTGTGCCTGGCATGGTGGAGGCATTGGAAGTGCCTGGGGTGGTCGAAACGCTGGAGGAGTTCGAAGTGGTCTGGGTGCAGGTTACCCACAGAGACGGAACTAGGAGAAGCACCTCCAGCAACAACAGCCAGTTCCCCAGAGGCCGCAGGCCGAGCGCGCGGGGACCCTCAAGACCCGAGGGCTGCATGTTGCTGCTCAGTCTAGGTCCCAGGAGCCTGAGAAGGGCAGGGATAGGGCAGAGGGTGACAATGGGGTTCGGATCTTCGATTCAGGGTACCTAGGACGAGGCCTTGCTAGGAAGGGGCTTCCCCGTCCCACTGCTGTGCAACGGACGCTCTGGAACCTTCCACTCCTAGAAGCGCAGTCGCTAGAGGGCACCACTGCCCTTCCGCTCCCCGAAGTAGAAGGGCGCCCCCTTGGGCCCGGCGGTTCTCTGCTCGCATCAACTCTTTCACCGCTGCTCGCTTTCTGGCTGAGTTGAAGGAGGCAACCAGTGGGGACAGGCAAGGCCTTCTAACTAATCTTAGTCCCTAGCCAGACCTGTGTGTGTTGGTGTCCGAAGGTGCCCTGCCTTCAGTGGGGTCATACATTCCGTGATATACTTAATTCCGCTTAGAGGGGTCTATTAGATTTGTGTGGGTTTTGTTTTGTTTTAGTTTGGTTTTTGTGGCGAGGTCTTCTAATACTGCCTGGGCCGGCCTGGAATACCCGAGCTCATTCTATCGACAGCACAAGCACTGTTGTCAAGGAAGTACACCACCACGTACAGAAGGGAGATTGCCTAGCCAAGGTGTGTATCTAGCAATCAGAAGTCAAAGGCAGGGCTGCGAGTTTGAAGTCAACTTGGGCTACATAGCAATACCCTACATCAAAAGAAAACAACAACAACAACACCCCCCTGCAAGCAATGCATAGTAACTCACACTCATAATTTAACACTTGGAAGATCGAGGCGTGACGATTTCAAAGCATTAAAGGCCAACCTGGGCTACACAGAGTTCCAGGCCATACTGAACTATAGAGTAAGGATCCTGTCTCTAACTAACCAAAACCAGTCAACCAACCAACAAAACCCAAGACCTGCATCAACATTTGACTGTAGTTACCTTTTCTAAGCACCCCCCCCCCACTGAACACCTCTTCCAATATACAATAAAACTGTTTCTTAATGAACCTCTAGGGCTAGAGAGATAACTCAGTGGTTAAAAGCACTGTCTTCTCTTTAGAGACCCTTGAGTAAGCACATGGTGGCTCACAAACATCTATAATAGCATCCAGTGCCCTCTCCTGGTGTGCAGATGAACATGCAGATGAAGCGCTTATATAAATAATATATACATAATAATAAATAAAAAAATTTTCTCTGTTCTCACAAAGAAAATGAAGGGCATCAAGATGACTCAAGCACTTGACATGCCAGACGGTTTTATGCCCAGATCTTTTTAAATTTATTTAATTTTTTTCTTCTTTTTCTTTTTTTAAATTTTGGTTTTTTTCAAGACAGAGCTTCTATGTGTAGCCTTGGTGTCCTGGACTCCCTTTGTAGATGAGGCTAGCCTTGAACTCACAGAAACCCGCCTGCCTCTGCCTCCCTTAGTGCTGAGATTACAGGCATGTGACACCACCACCAAGCATAAAATTTTTTTTAAATTTGCATTCATGTGCATTGGTATTTTGCCTGCATGTATGTCTGTGAAGGTGTCAGGTTCCCTGGAACTAGAATTGCAGACAGTTGGGAGCTGCCATGTGGGTGCTGGGAGTTGAACTTAGATCCTCTGGAATCTAAAAGCTAAGCTACGGCTTTTAACCACTGAGCCATCTCTCCAGCCTGCCCCCCCCCAATCTTGAAGGCATAAAGGTATTTAGAAGACATTAAAGAGGGGTAAGAGTATAGCCCAGTGGAAGATCACATACCTAGCATGATTGAAGTACTGGATTTGACACCTAACAAACCTTTCCTGGCCCCTGATAAAATGGCAAGCATACAGGGAGACTGTAAATCCAAAAGAGGAGCCCTACCTCTGGGCTATTTCTTCCTCTAGGGACATTGTGGAGCCAAAGACACACATTCAACATGAAGACAACCTTGATAAGTATGTTCTTGGTCTTGAGCTGGAACATGAGGAATGCACCCTGGGAGAATGGATGATTCAGAATTAGTGTCCCTAGGCATGATGTAATCATGTTTATTAAGCAATTACTTCTTATCTGCAGGTAGAGCTGCCTTATCTCTGCCAAATGATGCAAAAGATGCTGGGCTTGAACTCCTCAAATGACACTGTTTAGACTCCTTGCTAAAGGATCACTCACACTAGACAAATGGACCCTGGCAGAAGGAGGAGAGCGGATGTCTTTCCTGTTGTTCCTGTTTCTCTCATCACCCTCTTGAGTATCAGTTGGTTCTACTTGCCAGGTTCTTTTGGCTGCCACGGGCCAGCTTTGGCATCCAGAGCATCTCCACCTGCCCCATAACGTGGATATGCTGGCAGATGACTGTACTGCCAATACTCAGGGGGCCGAGGCAGGAGGACTGTCACAGTTTGAGGATAGACTGGATTACATAGAAAGAGTGTCTCAAGATAACAATTAATAAAAGAATGAAGCCTCAGGACCAGAAGGCCCTTTGAGTGTCTAGTGCCCACCAGCACCCATCTTTTCCTCTTTCTACAGTCTAGGAAGGTGCACACAGCTTCCTGAATTCATCTCTGCACTCACTTCATGTCACTTTTGTACCTTTCCAGCAACTATATAACCAACTTCCTCCATTTTAATTGCCAAGAGCAGCCTATAATCATGACACTTGGAAGGCTAAGGCAAGGAAAGTATCTTGAATTAGAGTGCATTCTGTACTACACAATGACCCAGGCTATAAACTTTTTTCAAAACAAAACTCAAACTACACATAAATCAAAATTTAAAAATAAAGATAATGCTATTAGAATTTACTGAATGACAGTTCAGAATAAAGCCAAAATAGAGTCTGAGGCAAAAGGAAAAACTTTGTTCCGATAAGTTGCTCAGGCTGTTATGTGAGTGTGGCTAGTCGCTTAGACAACCCCATCCATTTGTCCATTTTTTGAACAAGAGTTTACTGAGTACGCATTATATGCCAGCTCATGTGCCTCAAGTTATGCAGAAACAAAAAGATGAGACAAAAGAACATGACAGAGTACACCTGTAATGTCAGAACTCTAAAGGCACAAGCAAGATGATCCCAGCAAGTTTGAGGCTAGCCTAGTCTATATGCTGAGCTCCAAGCTATCCAAGGATACATAGCAAGACGGGGTCTTAAAACAAAACAAACAAACAAACAGTGTAACCAAGATTGACCTGGTAATCATGGAGCTTGTTTGGGTCTGACCTAGGTCTCTGGATATGTTATGGTTGTGTAGCTTGGTGTTCTTGTGGGACTTCTAACAGTGTGAGCAGGGGCTGTCTCTGACTTTTTTGCTTGCTTTTGGGATCCCATTCCTTCTACTGGGTTGCCTTGTTGGGGGGGGGGGGTGCTTAGATTTATTGTAACTTGATATGCCATGTTTGGTTGATATGTCTTGATTGATTGATTGGTTGATATGCCCTTTTCTGAAGGGAAATGAAAAAAGTGGATCTATGGAAGTAGGGGGAGGGGCTGGGAGGAGACACAGCTGTCAGGATATAGGATGTGAGAGAAGAATAAATATAAAGAAAAAACAGGGTGATCAAAATAAGTAATGGAATATGCAGGTATCTATGATTGGAATTGTAGCTTAGTAACATAGAACTTGATTGGCCTATGCAAGACTCTGGGTTTGACCCTCAATAACAACAACAACAACAACAACACACACTACAATTCAGATATGTATACATACTATGAAAAATAAAATTCTGTGCGGTAGCTTATGCCTATGATCCCAGCACTTGTTAAGCTGATGAAAACGAACACTGAGAGTTCAAGGCTAGTGAGGGAAGATACAGAGGAATGAATGATGTGACTGGAGTAGGTGTTGGATGGGCTACAGCAGGCCTTGTCAGCCATGATGAGGAGTGCTGCTCTTGTCCATCTGAAGGGAAGTGAGCGGAAGAACAGGGTAGTGAGGAAATCTGAAGTAGATGCTGAAAAGGTTGACGAGTGTGACCAAAGAAGTCAGCAGTAAAACAGTTTTGCTAAGGAAGGGGAGAAAAGGCTTGTCAGCAGGTCGGGCCAGCATGGAGTAGGGTGTGTCTTCCAGGTCTTGCCCCATCAGCAGCCAGAAACAGGAGGCATCTGCATAAGCGACTCTCCATATTTAGAACTAGTCAGCATACCTGTAGACAGTACACTTCTCTTCAGGGGTCCAAGCGCCAAGAAGCACCAACTTCTTCCTCAGACAAGTCTAGGAAGTTCCCATAACCTAAGCTACGGGGTGGAGACACAGGCCCTGGGGCTCCTGGAGTCTTCTCAATGGAAGTCTCTATTAGCTTATCACAGTAACTCTGACAATTGGTGTGATGGAGACCAATTTGGGGTTACTGGAGCTCAGACAGCCTGGAAATTTTGAGACAGGAGACTAAAAACAAACAAATAAACAAACAAACTCACTCGATCATTCTTAAGAGGCATGCACCCCATGTCGGGCCAGACTCTTTCTTAGTTAGACTCAGCAAACAAAAATGTACCTTACTGTCCAGTGATAAATGGAATAGTTTGAGGAGGAGCTGTTAAAGGGCTCTGATAAACCTTCAAGCATTTACAGAGCTGTCATGGAAAAACACACATTGACCCTATGATGCCTGCAAGTCTAAGCTGCTGGGTGTTGGAGGAAAGTGTGGTGTCATGCAAATGGGGACAACAAAAGAGCTAGGGATTGTGGAGAAGAACATAGTGTTGAGGCTGGAGGTCTAAGGGAATAATGTCTCAGGAAGCTGTAGTAATGTGAGAAGCCAAAAAAATACACAGATAAAGGTTCTTCAAAAATGAAATGGGAGGGCTGGAGAGATGGCTCAGAGGTTAAGAGCAGAGACTGTTCTTTGAAAGATCGTGAGTTCAATTTCCAGCAACCACATGGTGGGTGGCTCATAACCATCTATAAGGAGATCTGGTGCCCTTTTCTGGCCTGCTGGCATACATGCAGGCTGAATACTATATACATAATAAATAAATTCATCTCAGGAAAAAAAAGTCAGTGCCATCAAGAATGAACTTGGAGCCAGGCATGGTGGCACTCGCCTGTAATCCCAGCACTCTGGGAGGCAGAGACAGGCAGATTTCTGTGAGTTTGAGGCCAGCCTGGTCTACAAAGTGAGTCTAGGACAGCCAAGGCTATACAGAGAAACCCTGTTCCAAAAACCAGAAAAGAAAAAAAAATGAACTTGGTGCTTACAGCTTGTCTCTGGACCTCTTGTCCATCCTACCCTAGCATATGTCCTTTAAATGTGTTAGAGCTGGACACTTGGTCCGAGGAGGTGGAGGCCAGTCTGAAAAACAATTTTTTTTCTCTCAAAAAAGGGTGAGGGGGCTGGAGAGAGTGCTCAGTGTTGTGAAAGCATTGACACAAGCTCATTTCCCAGTGCCCGTATCAGCAGCTCATAACTGCCTACAACTCCAGCTCCAGGGGAACCGATGCCTCTTGATAGCTGTAGCCACCTGCTCTGGCCCAGTACACACATACACAGCCACAAACACACACTTGTAAGTTCACACAAACACACACAGTACACACAAATATACATAATTAAAAAGATGAATCTTTTACACCAAGTGTGGTGGTACTTGCTTTTAATCTCAACACTAAGGAGGCAGAGGCAGGAGGATTTGTGAATTCAAGGCCAGCCTAGTCTACAGAGTGAGTTCCAGTTCAGCCAGGGCTACACAGAGGAACCTTGTCTCAAAAAACAAAACAAAAAGACCGAACTTTTTTTTAAAAAAGCAACATGGGGCAGGCTTTTTTTTTAAAAAAAGCATGGCTCCATGCTTAAGCAAGTTTGCTGCCCAGCTCAGAAGACCCAGGTGAAAAGCTAGTATGGCCTCAAAAATACCTGTAACTCCAGTGATGTGGGGGCAGAAGACAGAAGGATTGCTGGGGCTTTGAGGCTGCCAGACTAGCTGGAAAAAATAAAAAGTTGTAGGTTCAAGTTGAAACCTTGCCTCAGAGGAGCAAGGTACAGAATAATGGGGTAAGACATTGTTTGCCTTCTTCTGGTATTTTCACCTGCATAGGAACATGTATCCCCAAACACCTATACAACTCAAATAAATACACGGCACACACACACACACACACACACACACACACAAACAGAGAGAGAGAGAGAGAGAGAGAGAGAGAGAGATCAGGTCAATTGTAGTTATAGCCTTTACTACATTAGGACAATGTCTTAAAAAAAAAAAAAAAAGCCGGCATTCAAAGATCAAGCTAAAACAGGGCTACAGCTGAGTGTGGTTGAAACAGTTTGCATGAACGGGTCCTAAGAGTTGCTGCCTACCAGGGTGGGAAGAGTGCTTAACAGGTTTTTCTTACACCGGTTTCCAAACATACTCATTAAAGCTCAGAAACAGCAGACCTCTAGAAATCCTTCTCATGTGTGGGAGGAGAAAATGAGGGGGTCTCAAGGGCAGCTAGCTTGAGGCTCTGCCCTTCTCTGTGGAGATGGCCACACACGCTGGCCTCCCACTGGCTCCCCTAAGCCTAGTGCTTTTACAGAGCCCCCCC
>NW_026596034.1:22377683-22389940 GCF_907164565.1 Psammomys obesus
GGGGATGCTCCGCTGGCCTCCCCTGCAAAGGCTGAGGAAGAGAAGCCCGCACCCAGGCGAGCTCCCAAGAGACAGCGAGTTCAAGAAGAGTCAGACCAAGACCTAGGGTGCCCCAGTGCAAAAATTCCTCGCCTGAAAGTGAAGCATGGAGGCAAATGGGTGGCTCCCCAGAAGCATGCTACTTGAGCATCACCGCAGAGAGTACAGGCTGGAAGCTGCCTCAGGAGGCTGAGCCCTCTTCAGCAACCCCCTCTACTGACCACCAATGTAGACTGAACATTTGGCTTGGCTCAGTTGGAGCTCCGAGCTCCAAGCCTGGCCTGGGGCCAGCAGTTTAGCTATACTTGTGAAGGAAATCCTTTTCTCTCGCACCCCTGACTGCGGAGATCCTGTGACGTGGAAGTCTCGATCTGGGGGCCTTCCAGGAGATGCAGAAAGTTAGGGCAGTAAGAGGGAGAGGGAAAACAGGAGGTAGAGTTCTTTTGTGTCTGTTATTTCTTTCCCTTTTGTTTACGAGTGTTTGCTGTGTGTGTATGTCTACCACGTGTATGCAGCGCCTGCCAGAAGACCAGAAAAGAATACCGGACCCCCTGGAGCTGAAGTAACCGTTGTGAGCCGCTCTATGGGTGCTGGGAACCAATCCTGAGCCTTCTGCAAGAACAGTTTGTGCTCTTAACCTCTGAACCATCTCTCTAGCCCTTGTGCATGTTATTTCTGCTGCTACGTTGCATTCTTGAGATTGCAGCCTCGTGATTCTCCTATCTCTACCTCCTATCTTGGCGTAGGAGTGCTGCGGTTATAGATGGGAGTTAACCCAGATTTTTCAGCGGATTCCAAGGATGGAACTCAAGTGAAGATTATGCATTAGTCACTTTTACCCACTCAGACCTTCTGATCAGCCCCTTTAATGCATTTTTAATTTTTTTAAAAAGATTTATTTATTTATTATGTATACCATGTTCTGTCTGCATGTACACCTGCACACCAGAGGAGGGCACCAGATCACATTGTCGATGGTTATGAGCCACCATGTGGTTGCTGGGAATTGAACTCAGGACCTCTGGAAGAGCAGCGAGTGCTCTTAATCTCTGAGCCATTTCTCCAGCCCCTAATGCATTTTTAAACTATGAACATTTCCAAAATAATTAAATTGTTGATACCTAGTACAAAAACTAAAAGAGTGCGTTGAAATTCACACTCTTTGGGCCAAGAAGGCAGCTCAGTTGGTAAGGTGCTGGAGGTGCAAGCGTGAGGATCTGAATTCAGCCTCTAGAACCCTTAGCGAAACAAAACAGGACAGAACGAAACATGGAGTAGTGTTTGAGCTGGTCGTTCTGGTTCTGCAGAGCTGGACACAGATGGATCCCTGAGGCTCCCTGGTCACTCAGTCTAGCCTACTTGGTGAGTTCCAGGCCTTTGGAGATCCTGTCTCACAAAAAAAGGTGGTTGGCTCCTGAAAAATATCTGAGGTTGACCTCTCACCTCCACATAGACACACCCGCACATGTACCCTCCAAACACACCACATTGTTTTTATATATTTCATTTAAATACAAATCAGAATTTGTTATATTTTACAATACTGGCTGACACCCCCACTCCAAGATCTCACATTGTAGCTAAGTTGGCCTGGAATTCACTATGTTGTCCAGGTTGGCCTTGAACTCTTGTCAATCTTCCTACCTTAGTATACCAAGTACTGGGATTACACCAGCTTTCTTTTATTTTTCTTTTCTTTTTTTCTTTTGGGGTGTTTGTATGTGTGTGTGGTGTTTCAGGACTCACTCTGTAGGCCAGGTTGGCCTTAGAACTCATAGAGACCCACCCGTGTTTGCCTTCCAAGTCCTGGGATTAAAGATGCAGCCAGTGCTCCTAACCACTGAGCCATCTCCAGCTCCTGGGCTTTTCAAACTTTAGGAGATTGAACTCAGGTCCTCATGCTTGCCTGTATGATAAGTACTTTACAACTGAGCTATCTCCCCAGCCCTTATTATTTTTTTTCTTTTGAGCGGTCTCCGTGTAGCATAGCCTGGTTACAGAGCTCAGGCCGATGCTGAAATTGCTTCTCCTCCTGCCTCTACCTCTCAAGTGTGAGAGTCACAGACACGCATCTCCAAGACTGGCTTTATGCAGTGTCGGGGATCAAATCCAGGACTTCCTGTATGCAAGCACTCTTTTGAGTTACAACAGCAGTCCAGTATTGGCTCTTCATAGTATCTATCATTATTGAAGTTGCTATTAATTTCCTCTCAGGGCCTGGGACTAGGCCCTGGGATGGAATGGATGCTTAAGTAGTTTGTACCTGGTAGAGAAGAATTTCCTGGTGGCTGAGAGGTCACCACATCCAAGGCAGTTTAACCATTGGGGGTCCACCACCCATTCTGTGTCGTAACATTCTGGGCCTAGTCCAAAAAGAATGAAGGTTACTCATGATCCAGTCAGGTCGCCTAGTTAGGCATCTAAGGCATTCTCTGAGAAACGGTAAGGTGAGTGTCCGTGGTTCAGTCTGTGGATGGAGATGAAACACTAAGAAGGACCCCAAAATTTCAGACCCCTTTCCTGAAGCCAGACCACTCCATTGGCTTCATTTTTGCTGAGCCCAGCCAGGTTGTGTAGGTCACTGTCAACTTCCTTGAGCAAATGGTGGTTGAAATGCCAAGTTCCACAGACCACCAGCGCATGAGCCCGTGTTAACCTACTCTGTTGCAGAGAGGGACACTCACACCCGTTTCTGTGTCTAAACATTTACTTCCAGGAAACATGTGCCCCTGCACAGGTGGAAGGGGTTCGAGGGTACCAGAATGATACCTGGGAGGACGGGGCATCCTCTAAATGTCATACAATAAGGCCTAAAATGGCTGCAACCACGGTGAGGCTTGGGACCATGCGGGGAGAGGACTTTGAGTGTGACCACTTCAATGTATGGCGTGTTGGGGTCTCTGGTGGGGTCTTTTCTGGATACTGTTTCTGACGTCGATGTGGCAAGGCTGAGCGACAAGCACTCTCCAGCTGCTCCTCCGGAATCACGTCCTCTAGAGGACGCTGCCATCTGTTTTCCTCCCGTACCTGGAGGTGACAGTTGGCGGTCAGCAGCTCTTCCGGGTCTCCTGTAGCCCATTCTGGTATGTGAGCACCTGTTGGGGCCCCTTAACCCAGTCTCTTACCCATCTCAGCATACCTGTTCCACTTGTCTGAGGACCCTCAGCAGGTTCCCTCGAAGGACACCTTGCAGCTCCTGTTCACTCCAGCCCCGTCTCAGCAGCTCCTCTATGAGCACTGGGTATGTAGACACATCCTCCAGCCCCTGAGGGAACCTGTGCGGTCACCAGAATCCCAACTCAAAAACCTCAGCTCAGTGGTGCATACCTTTAATCCCAGCACTTGGGAGGCAGAGGGCCAGCCTGGACTAAGAGTGAGTTCCAAGACAGCCAGGGCTGCACAGAGAAACCTTGTCTCCAAAAACCAACCAACCAACCAAACAAACAAACAAGAAATAGAAACAACAAAAAACCCAAACAACAATAACAACAAAAAAGAACTCGAAGAGAAGATAGTCCACACTAGACCTTGCTGATAGCTCAGGGGGAATGGATCTTCGGGGGCTGGGAGTGGATGTGTGTGCTGGATAGATGAGCTTTCTCAGAGTAGCCTTAGTGGGAGCACAGAAGAGAGACTCCGGGGATGGAGAGATGTCAAATGAACAAAGCCCTGAGGACCCTGATGTGGTGAGAGCAGCTTCAGACAAGTCACAGAGAAGTAAACACTCACTGCTTGGTGCCGTCATAATCTCCACCAATCCCGATGAACTCAGATCCAATGACTGCCTTGATGTGGTCAAAGTGATCTGGGGAGATAAACAGTTGGCAGTGAGGGGCTTTCAGGGAAAAGGTGGCCTAGGAACTAGGCTCGTCTGGTCCTCCTCCTCCTTTGTTTACAGTCTGGGGTTTTTATCTCTTTTTGTACATTAAGCCATGAATTCACAGAGAATGGGCTCCAGCAGCTGGGCTCCTCCCCGATTGCTCATATACAGTGTGTATCTCCCAGTGCAGTGGTCTGGTGCTACAGCTTTCTCTCTGGCTTTCCTTTCTTTTCTTTTCCTCTTTTGTTTTTCTTCTTTTTCAGGAAGCCATCATGGCTCTTAGAGTGCTTAATATGCCCAATTCAAACATTTTCTTGTAAAAAAAAAAATCTTGCCCTTAACTTGCCTGTTTACAAAGATGCCATCAGCATGCTGAGTGATATAGCAGACAGTTTCACCAGGGTAACATTTAGGAGGCATTCCTTTTGAACAGTGCCTGTCTGCTTGATGTCTATAAGATCACCCCCTCTTACAGATATATATCTATATATCTATATATCTATATCTATCTATCTATCTATCTGGCCAAAGTAACAACCGTATATTCCTCAAAAGGCCCAGACAGAGCTGGATAGATGGCTCAGTGGCTATAATATGGTCCGCTCTTCCAGAGAACCTGAATCAGGTTTGATTTCCAGCATTCTCGTGGTTATCCATGTTTCCAGTTCCAGGGGATCTGATGCCCTCTTCTAGCCTCTGCAGGTAGCAGGCATGTATGGAGTGTACAGACATACATGCAGGTAAAATACTCACACACATAGAATTAATTCATAAAAAAATAAAAACAAGCCAAACAAAGGCCTGGAGAAATTACAGAGGCCGCCTCTCCCTCTTTCCCTTCGTGCTTGTCATTTTGGTGAATCACTAGCAGATGGCTTCCATGGCCCAGGTTCCTCTTCTTGTAGCTGGCACTTCAAATACCTGAACCAACGCAGGCAAGCTCTAGACTAGACTTCCGGTTGGAGTGAAAACATTTGGAGAACCACGGATTTAGGTCATATCCAACCTAATTCATATGAGATTGTCATCTGGGAAACCTGACAGGGCCTCCTTTGGATAAGAGTATAGTTGGCAAGGACTGAGGCAGGGATAGGAATAGGGTGCTTTTTGTAACCCACAACAGACAGGTCGGCACACTGCTCTATAACTGACCCCCAACCTCTCTAACAAGTCAATTTGGATTTTTTGACTCTGGTTCAAGGTAGTATAAGGTTCTGTGTGTATTGCCCTTCATGGGACTGGTTGTTTTTTGGTTTTGGTTTTGGTTTTGTTTTGGAGACAGGGTTTCTCTGCATAACCATGGGCATCCTGGAACTCGCACTCATGCTGTATTATCAGCTGGGGGATCAAATCCAAGCCTTCCTAGGAGGCTCCCATCGTGGCATTTTTGGCGAAACTGTTAAGGCTGTGCTGACACTCCCAAGCCTTCAGGTCAAACAGTGCTGTTTAGAAAGCCTAGGAGGGGAACTGTTTCCAAATCTTTATTGCTAAGCATGGACCCTTTTAGGATTTACCTCAGAAAGTGTAACTTTTTCCTTTCTTTTCCCTCTTCCCATATCCCCCCCTCAACTGTCTCTTGCCTTCCCCCTCCCTAAAGATGCTGATGCTTCAAGTTGCTTTTCCTATTATACTGTTCTCTTAAATGCCAATAAAACTCTTTGAGGCTTAAAAAAAAGGAAGGAAGGAAAGAGAACAAAGATCTATACGGAGGTAGGTTTTGTGGGGCTCACCTGCCACGGTTGAGACATTGGCTAATGGGTTACACTGCAACACCCCGACAGAGAAGGTCACCATCACAACACCACCATTCTTCTTCTGCAGGGATGGTCAAAGGGACACTCAGGTTGGCTCCCAGCAGAATCAGGGGCCTACCTAACCCCCGTGAGAAAACTTTGGGGGCCGAAGGAGATTTCACCTCCTTGGCTTTGTGTTAAGGAAGAAGCTTGACCTTGATTTTGGTGATGTCTTGATCCTGAATTTGAGGGTTACAGGGTTATTTATCTGCAGCAACTCCCCCACCCCAGGTTCAAGCATTTAGAGGGCATGGAGTATGGTTTTGTAGGGCAGAGAGTACTCAGTCCTGGGGGGTGAGGAAATGGGAGGGGACAGGAGTTCTGGGGCTAGAAAGTTTCTCACCAGAAGCTGCAGGATGTCATCCGGAACGTTCCGAACGTTTCTGCACACTGCCCTGGCAGCCGAGTGGGAGAAGATCACAGGTGCCTGGGACACTTCCAAGGCCCGCACTGCGGCAGCATCCGACACGTGAGACAAATCGACCATCATACCCAAGCGATTCATTTCCGCCACCACCTTCTGCGAGAGCGGTTTGGAGGAGGGGCTCAGAGGCACACGCGCCCGCACGCCTTTATTATTCAGAAAAGGGCATGTGCTTACCTCACCAAAGCCGGTCAGTCCTTTGACACTGCTGTAGAATGAGTGGGTGTCCTTCCGAGAGCTCTCTGCCCTGCAGGACAGGCGGGAGGCAATCTGATTGGTAGGCACGCCCTCCAAACGCTCTATCCCTGCAATCCCACAGAGCTAATTCAAAGACCCAGGTTGGACTGTGCCTGGCAAAAGGAGGAATCCCAGTGAGTCCCAGATGAGAAGGGTAAATCTTGGTCTCTGTCCACGAGGACAGATTTCTGCCTCGGTGGGCTCACACATCTGTCCGCTCGGGGCTCACCAGGCTGTGTTGCACGTGTGTGTGAGCGTCAGGTAGCGCACCCCGAGCAGGTAGAAACTTCGAAGCACGGCGAGGCTGTTATCGAGGGAGTGGCCACCCTCCACGCCGATGAGGCAGGCCAATTTCTGGGTGCTGTTCAGAGCTGTAGGCGTAGGTCACGTGATTATTCTCAGGCGCTATCGTAGCCTCACCTAGTCCCCCAGACCCTGAAAAAGTCCACTTACCTTTGACTGAGGTCACAAGTTCCAGCTCAGGATAAGAGGCACACATACTGCGAATGAGGTCAATCTGCTCCAGTGTGAGGCGCAGGGCATCTCGGTCCTGGGTCTGGCACGGTACGTAAGCCGACCAGAACTGGAGGCAAAGTCAGGGGTTGGCTTGTGTCGGAGAGCTACCTGGGCCATCACCGACAGACTTGTGGGTTCACAGGGCACATGTAATGAATGCACTGCTTGTTCTTAATGACCTCTCTAGCCACAACATCATGGCTTTTTTTTTTTTTTTTGTCACTATGGTGACTGAGTTTCCCATCTGACTAACTTATTTTTTCTGGGGCCCTGACTTCCCCAGCCTTCCCCAGAAGCCATGCTGGTGTGTGTGTGTGTGTGTGTGTGTGTGTGTGTGTGTGTGTGTTACCTGGGCTCCCACAAAGCCATCTCTAAGCCTATTCAGGCTGGTCTGGCCGTAGGTGAAGTTTCTCAGGTTAGCATCCTCTAGCCCATTCTGGTAAAATTGCCTCAGGACAAGAGGCAGGTCATTGTGGCTGCAGGAGAGTCAAGAAGAGATTGGGTCAAACAAAGCTGGTTGAGTATTTCTGCATGTAATCCCAGCACTCAGAAGGCTAAGGCTGGAGATTCATTTAAACTTCCAGCCTAGTCCAAGCTACTTAGTGAGTTCCTGGGTAATGTGGGCACACACGAGCCCCCCTTTCTCTTTCTCTCTCCCTCCCTCCTCCTCTCTTTTTCCCTTCCTCAACCCCTCTCAAAGGACAAGGGGACATAGAGCTGTGCCTCTTTGGCTTCCAGATCTAGCAGAACATAATTCTGACAGCATAATTCTATTCCCTACCTATAACCCAGACCGTAATTGAGATGCCCTAAAGCCTGGGCTGGGCTGGGGGTCCCTACCATAGAAGTGATAGAGAAGAGTCACCCACTAATGATAGGAGACGGTATCTAGGGGGGCGTAGTAGTCCCGCAGGCTCCGAACCCTCAGCAGCCCAGGAAAGTGCTCCACCCAGCCCCATTCTGACCAGTCCCCAAGCCATCCTCACGCACCCATCTATTAGCGGGAAGTCTTGCATCAGGGCTCTCACTCGATCTCGCATCTCTGGGAAACTGGGGTTGCCAGGAGCGGTTGGTGTGCTGAAAGTGTTTGGTGCGGTTGGGATGCTGGAGGTGGCGGGCTTGCTGAAGGCTCTGGGGGTGCTCGGTGCAGTGGAAGCACCAGGGATGCCTGGTTTGGTCTGGGCCCGTGGTAGAGGTTGTGAAGGCCCTACCAGCAGCAGCACCATCAGGAACATTGAAAGCACTGGGTTAACCCAGTGCCTTTCAAGGCTCACGAGCGGCATCTTCTTCAGGGCGGGGCAAGCGGGTACGGATGAGGGTCGTGGAAGCCTGAGAGGGACAGAAGGCAGAAAGCGACAATATAATCCCGACCCTCAGTTCAAACCACGCAAAGAAAGGGGTCTGGTGAGAAGAAGGGGTTTGAGGTCACCGGGTTCGACACAGCCACTTCGTGGATAGGAAAGCCGCTCAGTACGGCCACCAGGGGGAGCTACAGCCCTACTAGCCCAGTCTCCACGGACCCTTCCGTAGGCTGGGCTAGCCGAAGCCTGGGCACCCACTCAGCTTCGTCCAGGCTGTCTTTGTCCCTGGCCCTCTCCCCCTGTTTAATGTCCCCAGAGGGCCAACCCAGGGGCTTCCTCGCTGCTTCTAGGGATTTTTCTCAGAGAAAGTGGACCCGTGGTGCTTCTTTTCACACAGTGAAAGGGTCGTTAGCATTTTGCAGGCCACATCATGTCACTGGCTACCTACAGCCTTCCCTGACCTCTTCAAGGGCCGCAAGTGTCCCAGACACCGACTTCTCCACTCTACCTACCATCCTCTGATTCCAGCCAGCCACCGGAAACTACTAAAGCACGCACTTCCGTGCCCCAACCCCTATTCTGTCATCATTCAAGTAAGGACTGCCCTCCTTCCTCAGTAGATGCTGTACCTGCCCTGGCCTCTCGTGGTGATCCGTTAAGGATGAGAACTGAATGAGCAACTAAGCGGTTCAGGGAATACTTACTCAGCAGCACAGGGACAAAGTCTGTCAGCTACAGAGATGGAAAGAAATGAATTACACTACAGGGCAGCAGAGCCCCCCTCCCTTCCATCCCAGCACCCCGATCCCAAGGCTGCAGGCTGAACCTACCTCAGTGTGGAAGAAGTATGAGTTCTCAGGTCTGGCACTTGTGTCCAGTGGCTCCCTCCATACACCTTATCAGTGGATCTTGTGGCCTGGGCTCTCCCAGAAACCTCAATGACTGAGTTCCGTTCCTTGCAGGCCCCACCCTGGTTTTTGCCTGAGCCCATACCCTCTCTGCTTCCTCCAGAAACACCCCCAGCTGCGCGCGCGCGCACACACACACACACACACACACACACACACACACACACACACACAGGACATTTATGATTTTGGAGAAGTCCCATCACTTAAAGCAGCTCTGGGAACTGTGCTCATACTCCATCAAGAAAACTTTTTCTGCTCTGGCTCCCACGAGAGCAGCTTTATTCTTTGCAACCTTCTTTAGGTGGCATGAAGACTTGGAGATATGAGAAGCCCACTTATAAAAAGGAAACGGAGGCTGGATGTGATAGCAAATGCTTTTAATCCCAGAACTTGGAAGGCATAGGCAAGCGGATCTCTGTGAAATCAAGGCTACCCTGGTCTCCATGAGTAGGCCAGATAGAGTTACGTAGTGAGCCCTGTCTCAAATGGATAAATATAAATACAAAAATTTAAAAGGGAAACATGGGGCTAGAGAGATGGCTCACAGGTTAAGAGCACTGGCTGCTCTTCCAGAGGTCCTGAGTTCAATTCCCAGCAACCACATGGTGGTACACAACCATCTATAGTGAGATCTGGTGCCCTCTTCTGTACATGCACACAGAACATTGTAAACATAATAATAAATATATCTAAAAAAATTCATGTGATGGAAATCTTAAAAAAAAAAAAAAAGCTTCATATAAAAGGGAAATGTGAAAACTCTTTGAAAAGGAGACAGAAATCTTGGACAAGCCGGGATGGATGTCATTGTGTTTTGGGGACTCTGTACACGAGTGCCTGCTGACCGATAGAGCTGTGCTAAAGGCAGCGAATGCCTTGTTTGCTCCAGCTAGTAAGCAGGTTTCATCGTAGGCCCACTGCAGGATGTGTGTCCCTTTAGGGCTGTGTGTCAGGCCGGGGTGTTCTTTGCCCAACCCAACTCAGACCTGGCTCCTTTCCTCTCTCCTCCCCCCACTGCCACTCTTTTCATGCAGCCAAGTGACAAAAGGGAAGAGAAACACTCGGATTTGTTGGTCTTCGTGTCACAGTTGTGGCTCTGAGGGTAAACACCATGTTTGTCCCATTCCTAATAAGCCCCAGGAAGATGAGGTTTAGGTAAAAACAATATGAACGAAGGGGGCCTGAGGAGACAGCTTGGTGGTTGAGGGCACTGGCTCCTCTTCCAGAGCACCTGGGTTTGATTCTCAGACAAAATACCCATACACATAAGTAAAATAAAATTGCCAAAAAAATAAATGTAAATAAAAGAAAAAGATGACTTAAAGGGTATCTTCCACGATCACGCTCCATCTTTTTGTCGTTGTTTAGGTTTTTGTTTTGTTTTGAAGACAGGGTTTCTCTTTACAGCCCTGGTTGTCCTGGAACTTACTCTGTAGACCAGGCTGGCCTTGAACTAAGAGATGCACCTGCCTCTGCCCACTGAGTGCTGGAATTAAAGGCGTGTACCACCACCGTGGCCTCCATCTTATTTTTTGAAGCAGGGTCTCTCCCTGCACCTGAAGCTCATCATTTCAGCTACCTTGACTGACCAGCAAGCCCCAGGGATCTGCTTGCCTCCACCCCACCCTCTCCAGTGCTGCTCGTGCCTGATGGTTTCCTGTGTACTGGGGATTCAAACTCAAGTCCACATGCTTACACATCGGAAACTTGACCAACATAGCTGTTTCTCCCACCTCCGCTACAGATTGCTTTGAAAGTCTTATTACACTTATTTACTTATTTCTCTGCATGTGTATATGTGCGGAAGTAAGAGGAGAACTGGTAGGAGTTGGGTCTCTCCTTTCACCATGACTTGTTCAAAATATTATTGGTTTTGTCCTTGGTATTTTCCATTTTTTTTTTCAGTTTACTAATTATAGTCTATGGTGTGGCATGTTCCTATGTTCCTTGTTTCTCCTATGAACTGGCATGTTGGGAAAGCTTTTATTTACTTGTTTACTTAGAAGTATGGAAACTCTGGTTCACCCATCCTATCCATCAATTTGTAGCTTAAGCAATCTTCCTTCATCAGCCCCCTGACTACAGGGGCTACAGGCATGAACCATATGGTCAGTTATAGGGAGAGATTTTTATTTGTTTTGAGACAGAGTCTAACTATGTAGTCCTGGCTGGCCTGGAACTCACAGAGACCCACCTGCTTCTGCCTCTCAAGTGCCGGGATTAAAACTGTGTACCACTACACCCAGATCATAGGAAGCACTTAAAACCATTTTTCCAGGCCTTCACTGTAGAAGCTGGTTGGTATGGGTGTTCTCAAGAGTAGGAGTAAGAAAGAAGGTACATCCAAGGGCTCCTTGTAGGCACAGTACATTAAAAACCAGTTTCTCTGTAGAGGAATTTACTTTAGGGGAAAAGGAAGGCTTGAGGCTTGGTCTCAGACTTTAAGTCAAAGACTGTTACAGAAAATCACTCTTTTGGGCAGGGGGGCCTTCCTTCCCCTCCCCCCACTCCAGTACCATAATAGGCTGGGATTAAAGGAACATGTGAGCCTCAGGCGTCAGGGTGGAATGGGTTTGCTGGATTTTTGTCTACAGGGTCCTTGCTCCAGCTAGCAGGTCTCCCTGGGGCTCTTTATTCTGCCTCCTGAAACCTTAGGCATCAGTCTCCTTGGTTCACTACCGCTTGTTTGTTCTAGTTTTAGGAAGTCCAGCCGCAGCAGGCTGGTGCTGGTGGCTGCTGACATGATTCAGTGCAGAAGTCTCCTCACCGAGAGCGCCCCTGTTTGGCTTCTCTGTATCCACTCTCTGCACTGTCTCCTCAGAGCAGGCTGTTCTCTTCTGCAGCCCAAGAAGAAATTCTACAGGACTGAAAGAGAGATGGGCGGGCTATTCAGAGCAGCTGCTCCTCCCTGAGGCTCCTGAGGCTCCTTGTTCATAGCTAGTTGTCATGCGGGTGAGTTCCTGACTGAGGAGGGTGCAGGCAGAACAGCTAAGGTTCTATCTCCATCACTCCAGCTCTCGGCAGTGGTGCTCAAGCAGCATGCTTCTGGGGAGCCACCCATTTGCCTCCATGCTTCACTTTCAGGCGAGGAATTTTTGCACTGGGGCACCCTAGGTCTTGGTCTGACTCTTCTTGAACTCGCTGTCTCTTGGGAGCTTGCCTGGGTGCTGGCTTCTCTTCCTCAGCCTTTGCAGGGGAGGCCAGCGGAGCATCCCC
>NW_026596034.1:22390340-22394016 GCF_907164565.1 Psammomys obesus
GACACAGCCTCTCCCCTTCGCTGCTATGGGTCCCCTGGAGGGGGGGGGGCTCTGTAAAAGCTCTAGGCTTAGGGGAGCCAGTGGGAGGCCAGTGTGTGTGGCCATCTCCACAGAGAAGGGCAGAGCCTCAAGCTAGCTGCCCTTGAGACCCCCTCATTTTCTCCTCCCACACATGAGAAGGATTTCTAGAGGTCTGCTGTTTCTGAGCTTTAATGAGTATGTTTGGAAACCGGTGTAAGAAAAACTTGTTAAGCACTCTTCCCACCCTGGTAGGCAGCAACTCTTAGGACCTGTTCATACAAACTGTTTCAACTACACTCAGCTGTAGCCCTGTTTTAGCTTGATCTTTGAATGCCGGCTTGTTTGTTTGTTTTTGTTTTTGAGACATTGCCCAAATGTAGTAAAGACGATAGATGCAACTGGCCTTGAACTAACTCTCTCCGTGTCTGTGTGTGCCTGTGTGCATGTGGAGGCTCAGAGGCTAGAGGAGTGTCCAGTGCTCTTTCTTGTCATTCTTTTCTTCACATCTTTGAGGCAGAGTATTTTCTTGAACTTGGGACTTGCTCCCCCCTCCCAGGCTAGAAATCAGCAAGGTCCACACATTCTTCGTTCTTGGACATACCCAGCTCATTACCTGTGATCCAAGTTCAGGTCTTCACATATGTGCAACAAGCATTCTTTTTTTTTTTTTTTTTTTCTTTTTTTCTTGAAGGTTTATTCAATACAAAACATTCTCCATCTCCACTGAGGTGGCTAACCATGGCCACAACCACAGCTGCCTCTAAACTGGAATTCCATTGCTGAGCCAGCCTCAGCCTCTGCTTACTTGTCAGTACCAGGGGGCACAGCACTCCTTCTGTAGGTGTCTCTGTCTGCCCCCCCTTCTTGTGAATCTTGCAGGTCTCTTACCCTCTGGAACTTTGGGCCAAGGCCTGCCAGTCTCAGGACGGCTGCGGTGCAGGGTGTTGGGCACAATCTCCGAGGGTAGGTGTAGGTAATCTCGGAGATACTCGATGCCCTAGTTTGTAAGGTACTAGTAGAAATATCTCCCGGCAAACTGCTCCTTCACATAGCCTCATGACTCGAGAGACTGCATGGCCTTCATTACGTGAAGGTTGGGCGTATTCTTGTAGTGTATGAATATAACACCTGTCAATTAAAAAACCTATGGCCTATGGCTGAGGCAGGAAACAGGTGGAACTTCTGGCAGGCAGAAGGGATTCTGGGATTGAGCTGCCAAGATGTGAGAAAGAGAGATGCATGGTGCCTGAGCTTAGGTAACGGGCGATGTGACAGAATTTAGATTAGTATAGTAGGTTAATTTAAGTTATGAGCTAGTCAGAAAAGAACCTAGCTATATGGCCTAGGTATTTGTATAATATTTAATAAATCTAAGTCATTATTCTGGGAGCTAAGAGACAGGAGGAAAAATTGCCACCATCTCCCACCCCCACCCCTACAACGTATTCCCATCCTACTACAGGCTGGCCTTAAGCTTATAGAGATTCACCTGCCTCTCCCTCCCGAGTGCTGGGTTAAAGGTGTGTGTCCACACCCTATCTTTCATTTTTATTTTTGGCTGACATTTAAATTCTTAACTTCACATATTAATAGTGGGAGACTTCAATACCCCACTCTTACACCAATGAACAGGTTATCTAGACAAAAACTAAAACAGAAGTATTGGAGTAAATAGACCTTATGAACCAAATGGACCGAACAGATATCTGCAGAACATTTCACCAGAGCACAAAATAATATACCTTTTTTCTCAGCACCTCATAGAACTGTCTCCAAAACTGACCACATAATTGGTCACAAAGAGAGTCTCAACAGATAACAAGGAAATTGAAATAACTCCCCTGTATCCTATCAGACTACCACAGATTAAAGCTGGATTTCAGCAACAGAAACAACAGAAAGCCTACAAATTCATGGAAACTGAAGAACTCTGTACTGAATGACCACTGGGTCAAGGCAGAAATAAAGAAATTAAAGACATTCTAGAATTTAATGAAAATGAATGCACAACATACCCAAACTTTTGAGATACAATGAAAGCAGTGCTAAGAGGAAAGTTCATAGCACCAAGAGTTTTCATAAAGAATTTGGAAACTTCTCAAACTAGCAACGTAATAGCACACCTGAAAGCTCTAGCACAAAAAGAAGCAAACACACTCAGGAGTAGATGCAGGAAATAATCAAACATAGGGATGAAATCAATAAAATAGAAACAAAGAGAATAGTACAAAGAAACAATAAAACAAAGAGTTCTTTAAGAAAACCAACAAGATAGACAAACCCCTATCCAAACCAACTAAAAGACACAGACAGAATATCCAAATTAACAAAATAAGAGACTAAAGGGGGGACATAACAGACACTGAGAAAATCCAAAGAATCATTAGATCATACTTCAAAAACCTGTAATCCACAAAATTGGAAAATCTAAAAGAAATGGCCAATTTTCTTGATATTACTTGTCAAAAGTTAAATCAAGATCAGACAATTTTAAATAGACTTACAACCGTTAGGAAATAGAAGCAGCCATTAAAAGTCTCCCAACAAAAGAAAAAAACAATCAATTCAGCCCAGGGCCAGATGGTTCTAGCACAGAATTTTACCAGACTTTCATATAAGAGTTAGTGCCAAGACTCCTCAAATTATTCCACAAAATAGAAATAGAAAGAAGGTTGCCAAAATAATTTTATGAGGTCACAGTTACCCAATCCACACACCGATTCAAGAAAGAGAATTGTAGGTCATTTTTCCTTGTGAACATTGATGCAAAAAGTCAATAAAATGCTTGCAAGTCAAATCCAAGAACACATCAAAAAGATCAGCCACCATGATCAAGTAGGCTTCATCCCAGAGAAACAGGTATCCACCATATAATCAAACTGAAAGAAAGAAAACCACAGGATCTTATTAGATGCTAAAAAAAAGCCTTTGACAAAATGCAACACCCCTCCCATGATAAAAATCTTGGAGAGATCAGGAATACAATGAACATACCTAAACATAATAAAGGCAATGTACAGCAACCTGATAGCCAACATCAAATTAAATGGAGAGAAATGCAAAGCAATTCCACTGAAATCTGGAACAAGACAAGGCTGCCCATTCTCTCTGTATCTATTCAACGTAGTACTTGAAGTTCTAGTTAAAGTAATTAGACAACTAAAGGACATCAAGGGGATACAAATTGGAAATGAAGAAGTCAAAGTATTGCCATTTGCAGATGATGTAATGATATGCATAAATGACCCAAAAAAATTCTGCCAGGAAACTCCTAAAGCTGATAAACACCCTTAGCAAAGTGGAAATACAAGAATACAAGAGTAACTTAAAAATAAATCAGTAGTGCTCCTGTATACAAACAACAAATGGGCTAAAAAAATAAATCAGGGAAACAACACTCATCACAATAGCCACAATAATATAAAATATCTTGGGGTAACTTTTTTGTTTGTTTTTTTGAGGCAAAGTTTCTGTGTAGCTCTGGCTCTTCTCACTTTGTAGACCAGGCTGGCCTGGAAATCACAGAGATCCTCCTGCCTCTGCTTCCTGAGTGCTGGGATCAAAAGCGTGCACAACCCTGCCGGGCTATTAATGGTAAATCTTAAATTAGAAGAAGAAGAAGAAGAAGAAGAAGAAGAAGAAGAAGAAGAAGAAG
>NW_026596034.1:22394026-22407324 GCF_907164565.1 Psammomys obesus
AGAAGAAGAAGAAGAAGAAGAAGAAGAAGAAGAAGAAGAAGAAGAAGGGAAAGAGGAAGAGGAAGATTAAAAAGAAGAAAAAGAAGGAGGAGGAGAAGGAGGAGGAGGAGAAAAGACTAGTAGGTGGGACAGGTGTGCTAATGCATACCTCTAATTTCAGGCCCCGAGAGGCAAGGGGTAGGAGAATTACCACAAGTTGGAGCCAGCTGAATTACATACTGAGATTGTCTAATTTTCAAAGGTGGAAAAAAAAATAAGTTTGAAGGTGTCAGGCATGGTGGTGCACATCTTTTTAAAAATTTTTTATTTTACATGCTTTAGTGTGAAGGTGTCAGATCCCTTGGAATTGACCTTACAGACATTTGTGAGCTGCCATGTGGGTGCTGGGAATTGAACCCAGGTCTAATATTGGTAGAGCAGACGGTGCTCTTAACCACTGAGCCATCTCTCCGGTCCCAGGTAGTGCATCTTTAATTCCAGCATTCAAGGGCAGAGTTAGGATGCCCTCTGAGTTCAAGGCCAGCCTAGTCTACGTGGTGAGTTCCAGGACAGCCAGAGCTACATAGTGAGACCCTGGGTCAAAAAGGGGTGGGGGTTGGATCATTTTCTAGCCCAAAGGGAAGGCTAAGTTGCTAAAGATTAGGAGTTTTCCAGTTGCCCAGAAAACGCATGTTATTTGTCCTCAACGTTGAACAAGAATAATTAGTTTGAGTCGGTGTTAGACCATTTCTTCTACTCACGGCTAGAGAATTCCTGAGGGGTGACAAGCAAGTCTGAGTCCCCAGTGGAGTTACATGTCCCCCAAAGGCTCTTTGCAGATGTCTTGTATAGACTTACCTGAATAACAGCCTTCACAGGGGACAGAGGACAAGTTAGAGTTAATGTAGAAGATGCGGTCGGTCATTCTCAGACAGCAGACTCGTCGTACAGAAACTACGTCGTACAGCAGACTACGTCGTACAGAAACTACAGGAACGTTTTCCTAACAGATCCAAGTTCCTGTAGTTACACTGTCATAGAAACTGAGGGCTGTGATGTCATCACTACCTACTGAGGTCACATATGGAACCTGGGACTTGAGGGCTAGTCTTCCATGCCTCCATGTTTTTTTGGATTATTATTTTTTTTTGTTTTTCAAGTCAGGGTTTCTCTGTGTAGGCCTGGCTGTTCTAGAACTCACTCTGTAGACCAGGCTGGCCTCGAGAAACTCAGAGAGTCATCTGCCTGAGCCTCCCACGTGCTGGGGTTACAGGTGTGGGCCACCACTGCCTGGCTAAGTCTCTCTTCGAGGAGAGCAGGGCAAAGGCAGAGAGGAACTTGGCAAGGCTCTTCCACCTGGCCTTCGTAAGTAGCCACTCCCTGTGGAACACCTCTAGCTCAGCCCCGGTTGCCATTGGAGGGTACAAGAAATGCAAATTCTGATGTTGGTCCGTGTGAAGACTAACCTTATGTAACAAAATTTTGTTTTCCTGCCCCTAAGCAATGGAAAGGCAGAAATTTGGGTGAAGTAGAGAGCCAGAAAGGGTAGATATGCTGGTACACATGTTTGATCCCAGCTCTTGGAGGCAGATCTCTTTGAGTTTCAGGCCAGCCAAGACAATGTAGGGAGACCTTGTCTCAAAAAAAAAAAAAAAAAAAAATCCAAGTCTGGACAGGTGTAAAAGACACATTGGTTAGCAAAACTAAAAGGCAGGGGTTGAAGAAATGGCTTAGCAGACAAGAGCACAGACTGCTGCTCTTCTATAGGACCTCGGTTCAATTTCTAGCATCTATATGGAAACTAAGAGTTTGTAGCTCATTCCAAGGGGATCCAACACCTTCTTCTGACCATTGAGGGCACTGCATGGTTATGGTGCTCAAACATACATGCAGGCAAAACATCCATAAACATAAGATAGAAATCTAAATAACCCAACAAACAAAAAACAGGCAGCCAGACTTTTATTGACTTTGCTCTGTCTAAAGAATACATTCATGGGGGCTGGAGCCCCAAGGGGCCCAGCAGTTAAGAGCACTGACTGCTCTTCCAGAAGACCCAGGTTCAGTTCCCAGCACCCACATGAAGGTCACAACTGTAACTCCAAGATCTGATACCCTCCCACAGATATATATGCAGGCTAACCAACGCACATAAAATTAAAAGAAATTACCTTTAAAAAAAGAATACATTCATAGAGCCTTTCTTTTTCAATTGAGATCTTGAGAAAATCTAAGAAGACTGTGGGTGGAGAGCTATATTCAGAGTGCTTACCTGGCCTGCATGAAGCCCTTGGTTCCATCCCCAGCACCACATAAAGCAGAATGCACTCTTGCAGTTTCTGCACTTGGGAATGAATGCAGAGGGATTTGGAGTTTGAGGACAGCAAGAACGGTTTCCCCTCAGCAAGTAAACAAATGCAATTTTTTTAAATAAATGCTGAAGCAAATGGGCTCCCTCCAATAAAGGCTGAGGTAGGAGAATCAAGAGGAGCTCAAGGTTAGCCTGGATTCGTAGCGAGAGACCCTTTCAAACTACTAAAACTAAACCCTCACGTATGTCACCACACCCAGCTTTAATCCCAGCATTTGTGAGACAGAGGCAGGAAGAGCTGAGTTTGAGACCAGTCTGGTCTACAGAGCAAGTTTCATGCCAGCAGGGCTACACAGTGAGACCCTGTCTCAAAAGATAAAACAACAAGCAAAAAACTAAAAAAACCAAACCTAGGCTCCCTCCACTCCTGCCAAATTCAAACAATGAAATCTCCACACTTATACAAGGTCACACAGATAATGTATTTGCTTTCAGAAAAAAAAAAAAAATTCTTTACATTTACTTCTTGTTTGTATGTCTCTGTGTGTGCCCATATGCCACAGATTAGTGTTGAGGTCAGAGGACAACTGGAGGTAGTCAGTTAACTCCTTCTGTCTTTGTCGGTCCTAAGAAGGAACTTGGGTTGTTACAATTGATACCAGGTGACCTAATTCATTTAGCTATTTCACCAGCCCGTTTCAGTGTGTGTGCGTGAGTGTGTCTGATTTCAGCAACACACATACAATTAGAAGAAATATGACTTCATATTTATGCTGGGATTCCAGATTTAGAGCTGACAGAAATATGACAAGCTCATCATATTTGGAAGTGCTGTAGGCCATTCTATTTAAAGTTGGAAGGACGTTAAAGGTGCTGTAAGGGAAAACAGTTCTTGCCAGTGACTTCACAAAGTGGGTTTGGCAGAATATTTTTGTATAAATAGTATTTAGTAGAAACCATACTCATGACCCAGTGATATAATACAAATGGGCAAGCCTTTCACTTCCCTTTTCAAACAAACAACAGGGTTGGAGATACAACGGTAGAGCCCTTGATCAAGCTTGAAGAACTGGGATAAACTGCCAGTATGGCAAACAACCATGACAAAAAGAAACAACAAAAAACCGAAACAGGGCTTGGATGCTTGGCTCCCTGAGTGCATACTTGCAGAGGACCAGAGTTTGGTTTCCAGCCCTTCCATGGGGACATTCCCAATTGCATAGAACTCTGGCTCCAGGGATCTCGTTCTCTAACTTCTAAAATCACCTGCATCATGTGCACCTACAGACACATACATGTACAAATAATTCAAAATTAAGCTTTAAAAAGATCAAAGCAACCCAACCCAAGCCAACAAAATCCTTCATATGGTGGAGTGTGAACCCTAAAAATGTACTGAATTCTCTTCAAACAGCGGTTACTGTTAGGGTAACCATTATTAGGTAGGTGTAGAGGCAAAAGTGAACTCAGAGATCCACCTTTGTCTGCCTCTGGAGTACTGGGATTAAAGGCATGTGTCACCTCTAACTGGAAAGAGATCCTGTCTTTTTTGTTGGTTTTTTTTTTTTTTTGTTTGTTTGTTTTGTTTTCTTTTTCTTTCTTTCTTTTTTTTTTTTGAGACAGGGTTTTCCTGTGTAGTCTTGGCTGTCCTGGGCTGGGCTGGCCTTGAACTCAGAGATCTGCTGGCCTCTTCTTTCTGAGTGCTGGGATTAAAGGCGTGCACCACCATGCCCAGGTGAGACTGTCCTGAAAAAAAAAGAAAAGAAAGAGGACAACTAGAGCTAATTACATACAACAAATTCAAGTCCACTGTGGGCTCTATAATGCCAACCTGTTTCAAAACACATATATCACCAAATTTTTTAGAAATCATGGCATGAGGTCCATTGAGATAGCTCAGCGGGTAAAGGCACTTCTTATGCAAGCCTGGTGCTCTCAACTAGATCCCTGGGACACACAGAAAGGTGGAAAGAGAATACTGACTACACAAAATTGTTCTCTGACCTCCACACACGCATATAATTAGAAGAAAAAGAAACAACGACATGTAAAATCAAGATCCACTTTATTTTTTTAAATATGTTACTCTCCAACCCTGGCCAGTAGCTTACTCTCCAATTCTCCAGTTCATTAAGCTCTCAGAGAGGCAGTCACACAGTGACAGGTGTGTTCCACCTTCCTGGGCCTCCAGGAATGTCCCTGCTCTAACATTAGATTTGAACCAGCCAAAACCAAATCAGGCTTGTTGAGGCAAGGGGTCTTTCACTGAAGATGGTAGTCCTGGGAGGCTTCTCCTTCGACGAGCTGCTAGCTCAATTTTCTGAACCAGGCTCACATCCCAGGGGTGGGTCACAAAACTGATAACGGTCCCTGGCACTTCGCTGCCCACACGACCCACCCTTCCTGCTCTGTGGATGTAATCCTGCAGAGTAGGGGGGAAATCATAATTGACAATCAATTCCACATGGATGCTGTCTAGACCTCGTGAGGCTATGTCTGTGCAGACAAGTACGTTTTGGGAGCCGTTCTGGAAACTCTGGAAGATACCTGCCCTCATGGAGGCTGGCATTTGCCCTTGCAGCCTTAGATGCTGGATTTTGTGGTCATCCAGAATATATCCCAGCCAGTTCACAGTGCTGGAGCTATTGCAAAACACCAGGATGGTTCCCGAGGGTTCTGTCTTTTTGGTTTTGTCATGCTGTTTGAGGATCTGAACCAGTTCTGTTACCTTCTCTGCTCCCTTTAGCCTCATAAATGTCTGTTTGACATGAGGCATGATGCAGTGGAGCTTGGAGCTGGTGATGGTGGTGAGATAGTCTGGGCTGCTGACTTTACTCAGCAATTGGTTTAGGCCTTCTGGAAACGTAGCTCCCACCATCACTAACTGAGCTTTGGGATTGAATGGGTCTTCTAACTCATCTGGACTTTCTGCTATAGGGCTTTTTTCCAAGATGTAGTCCACCAGTTCCAGGAAGCTTTCATCCAGCAGTGTGTCTACTTCATCCAACACTATGAAGGAAAGACGCTCTAAGTTGATCAGTTGACTTTTCAGAGCCTTCCACAACGCCCCTGGAGTGGCCACTACCACATCTGCTGACGGACATCTACACAGCTGCATTTTGAGCCTGCTCATGCCGAGGCCTCCGCCAAGCGGTATCACCTGCAGGTCCAAGTATCTACCCAACGACTGGGCCACCGCCTGCACCTGTTCGGCTAATTCTCGGGAAGGTACCACAACCATGCCCCGGGGAGCGGTGGAACGGCGGGAGTCCAGGTTTGCACTTCTCAGGAGCCGTTGAAATAGGGGCAGTAGGTAGCTGAGCGTCTTGCCACTACCAGTTTCAGCAGCGCAAAGGACGTGGCGTCCGCGAAGCAGTGGAGGAATGGTTTCCGACTGCACTGAGGTAGGCCGAACAACTTCGGGCGCAGCTTCCTGAAGCGCGAGCAGCACTCGGGGCTCCAGACCCAGGTCCTCGAAGCTGTCCCGGGACGAGAGGTTCCTCAGGGCGGGCGCCTCCTGCTGCACTCGCTCTATGGAAAAATGGTCCCGACGCGATCGCCGATGCTTCCAGCCACGCGAGGCCAAAGGCGCGCACTCCCAACGGCCCAGCGTGAGGCGGGCGGGCTGGTTCAACTCCGGCCGCCGCGCCGAGACCAACAGTGGCCCAGGTCGCACTAGCACCGGGCGTGGGAAGCTCCCACGGCCGCTCTGTCGCTGCTCCTGTCGTCGCTGCAGAGCCCGCGGGACGCGCACCACTGGCAAGGGCTCGTCGGAGCCGCGCCCCGCTAAGTTCCGTCGGGGCTCCCGAAGCAATCGAACGGCTAGTGACAAAATCCTTGCCGGCCGGGCTAAAGCCATGTTTCCCTTGATGCAGGAGAGGCGCGTGCTAGTGACGTCAAGTAGGCGACCGTGGTCCTCAGTACGGTGGCTGACGCGGATCAGCGTGGCGTGTGGTGTGGCTGCAGCACCGTCCGGAAGGAGGGAGGATCCTTAGAATTCAGTGGCTGCGAGGTCTGTAGGTTCCCATCGGGCGCGGCGATGCCAGATTGGGGTCATCTTTGGGGGAGGGTACGCGGTGGAGGCAGGAGTGGTAGTCTGCTATAGGAGGTGGCCGTGGGGCCCCGCTCGAGGCACCAGGTGTGACGATGGCTTCTGTCTCTTCCGTGCTTCATTGTCCCTGTCCATCATCCCAGAAACTCCAAGGGTGCGGAGTGTGAGGATGGTCTCAGATACGCGCTCTGCGCATCTGCCTGGTGATGGAAATTTAGTGAGTCTGAATGAAGAGTAGGCCTGGAGGCTGAGGAAAAGGTTGGGAGTCTGGTGTCCAGGAGCTCAACCCTGTTCCCTGGTTTAGACCCCAGAGTGCATGCTGGTGGCCTTCAGCTACTTTCGACTGTGAAGTCTGAGATGAGGTCTCAGTTCTTTCAAGTGGAGTTTCTCGTTTTTACATACTGTCCCTTCCTTTCCAAGCAAGCCTCACCTTCTGTTCCTTGTCACCCCTTCCAGCTTTTCATACCGGACCGACCACTCTTGCAGTCTGCTCATATCCGCTGGCTGCTCAGACAGATTTTAAACTGCATGAATAGAAGTGGAAATAAGGGCCCCGATAACGTTACGGAGAGATCACACTTATCTCACATTGAACTGGCCAAGCAGGCTACTTCACTTGAATTTATTGGTTCAGGTTATTTAAAAAAACTTTTTTTATACTTCATACTTCTTGAACACATCTGAAAATTAAATGGGTGTTAGGTGTTTTATGTAGTGTGAAGTGCCTGGAGTGGGAGATAAGGTCAGTTGTGTGGATTGATTACCTGGGAGGTTCCTAATATCTGGAGAAAGTGTTTTAATTTCATTAACTAGAGCTGGCCTTCCATATTTTTAAGTGGACATCTGTGGATTTTTCTACTGTAGAGTAAAAATATTCATGAAAAACTTATCTGTTCTAAACATGTCTAATTTTTCTTTAATTAATTTTACTTCCTAACAATACTCCCTATATTTACATCGTGTTTATATTCTATAGTCATAAATAATTTACAAATGATATAAAGTATGTGAGAGAGGGTTGGGATATAGTTTAGGGATACTGTTCTTGACTATTAGCGTTTGTGAAGTCCTCAATTCACACCCCCTCCCCCAATAGAATATAGAGGGATGTGTAGGAATTTAAATAAGGGGCTTGAACATTCTCAGATTTTGGTATCTTCGAGGTTCTTAGAGCCAGTCTCCAATTGCTACCTGTTGATGATTGTACCATTAAATAGACTGAAATTTAGCTGGACATGTTGGCACATGCCTTTAATACCGGCACTTGAAAGTCAGAGGCAGAGGCTAGGTGTGGTGACGCACTCCTGTAATCCCAGCACTCAGGGAGGCAGAGGCAGGCAGATCTCTTGAGTTCGAGGCCAGCCTGGTCTACAAAGTGAGTTCAGAACAGCCAAGGCTACACAGGGACACCCTGTCTTATAAAAAAAAAAAAAAAAAAAAAAAAAAAAAAAAAAAGAGGCAGGGCGATCTGTGAGTTGGAGGCCAGCTGGTCTGTTATATGGCATGGACTATGACAGTAAGACCCTGTCTTAAGAAAAAAAAAATAGGACATAGGATTATTTTATTTTACTTTTTCTTTATGGTAGTAGAGCATGGCAAGCACATTATTAGTAATCCACAGCCCCAATCTTGACTGTCTCCCTTCCCTTTCACCCCCCCCCTTTTCTTTCTTCATGTAGTCCTAGAGCTCACTATGCCCAGTCCTAGCCCTTGACTTTCTTCTTGTTCCCGTTGTCTGTCCCTTCACAGTATCTCTAGAATGTGACCACTTCTTCCTAACTTCACTGAATCCCTGTCATCTCTCCTGGTGATTACTGAATTGCCTTTGAATCCATCTCCTTGCAGTACTGCCTGCTGCAAGCCCTTTCTTGACCTCTTCTCCAGTTTGCTATTAATTCAGTGGTTAGTGTGAGAACATGAGTGAGCTCTTGCTACTTCCCCACTTGTAACCCTTTACAAGAAGAGAATGTCCCACCATGACCTACATAGTCTGAGTATTGCCTCTTACTATCTAACTTTCAGGAGTCAGTTCTCTCCTTCTACTGAGGGTTCGAGGGATTAAACTTGGGTGGTTGTGCTTATGTAGCAAATGCCTTTACCCGCTGAGCCATCTCACCAGGCCACCACATATTTCTAACTTTTATTTTCCCTTTCTTCAGGCATAGCAGAGGAGGGATGATTGTGAATAGCCTCTCCCTGTGCTACCACAATAAGATCATCTTAGCCCCTATGGTTCGAGTGGGGACTCTACCAATGCGACTGCTAGCCCTGGATTATGGAGCAGACATTGTTTACTGTGAGGTAAGGTATTCCTGGCTTTCAGGGAGTCTCAGGGGAAGGGAGTATAGGTTTCATTTTTGGGTATGAAAGTATTTAGAAGATGGGGAGGCAGAATGGGACCTTCACTCATGGTCTTACTAAATCAGGAGAGAGCCACACACATGATTCTGGTGAGTTCTGTTGCTCCTGATGCCCTCAGGAGTAGGGCAGCAGAGAGCTGTGGGTCAGATGGGTAGATGGGCTTCCTGTCATCCACTGCTCAGGCCTCCAGTATGCCAGTAAACTAACTTAAGTTTAGAAGAAAAGAGAACCAGATTCAGAGTAAGGAAGTTGCATGAGGTTGGTGATAGGTCAGTCAATATTTCCACTGGCTGCTCCAGAGATAATTAGGGCTTCAGAAAGGTCTGATAGGAAAATAGAATCAAAAGAGTAAGCTGCTCCTGGAGTGCTCTCAGCTGAGCACTTATCAGAATGATCTGGAGTGCTATCAGAACATGGCTGTCCAGGGCCATGGTACCAAATCCCTTTCTTTAATCCAGCACTCAGGGAGGCAGAAGAAGGAGGATCTTTGTGAGTTCAAGGCCAGCCTGGTCTACAAAGTGAGTAAGTGAGTCTAGGACAGCCTTAAAAAAAAGAAAAAAAGAACATGGCTGTCAAGATGTGTGGTAGAAGAGACTTCACATCTTGTATCAGCCAAGAGGCAGAGAAAATGTAGCAGGCATACATACCCCTTAGACATTCTTCCTCCAGCTGGGCCACATCTGCAAGTGTTTGTCATCTCCCAGTAATACTTGACTTTTATTGTGTGAAGTCCAAAGCCCCACTTCAGGAAATGTTGCTGAAGCTTGAGGTTTGAGAGAAGTAGGGTAAAGGGAGCTGTTTGTAGATTCTTAGAGTGTTTATAGAATATGAGGAGGGCATTCAGTATGGGCTGGGTTAAGGCGAGAGGTAGGGTCAGGTATTGGGTGCAGGCCAGGGTTTTGTTTCTTATGCTGAAAATGAAATGTAGGGCTTTGCAGCTCTTAGACAAGTTACATCCTGGTTGAAGATTCTTCTTTTAACAAAACGTTTGTTGGGGGGTGCTAGACTTTCATGCAAAAGTCAAACAACAACTTTGGGAGTTGGTTCATCTTCTCTTGGGTTCTGCAGATCAAACTTAGGTCATCAAGCCTGTGCATTGGTGTTTTTTTTTTTTTAAATTTTAATTTAATTAATTAATTAATGTTTTTTTTTTTTTTTTTTTTTTTTTTTTGCCTGCACGTATGTCTGTGTAAAGTTGTCAGATCCCCTGGAACTGGAGTTTTAGACAGTTGTGTGCTGCCATCTGGTTACTGGGAATTGAACCTGGGTCTTCTGGAAGAGCTGCTTGACTCTTAAGCACTGAGCCATCTCTCCAGCCCCCCACGATCAGTCTTGTGCAGGAAGGTCTTTTACTTGCTGAGTCACTGTACTGGCTCCTCCCTTTTTTGAGACAGACCTTTGTGACCTAGATTGGCCTCAGTCTTCAGAGTACTGGGATTATGGGCATGTGCCACCATGTTCAGCTGCTAACTGGTGTGTGACATTATTTCTGGACAGAAATGAATGAACATATACTCATCCCAGATAGGGTACCTGTGACAGAGAAAATACAGATACCACCAAAGGCCAACCTGGTGAGCCAAAGAGTTTTTTTGTTTTAATTTTATTTTTGAGAATATAATATAATGATCCAAATACTTTTATTAGTTACTTCAGGAGTATGAGTAAGGAGTTACATACAAGAGCAGAAATGACTTAAAGACAGCTATATTACCAAAGCTCACCCCAGCTGGAAATGTCGAATGCATTGCACAACTTTCAGGCACCTAGACAGATTGGAGAATGTCTCTTTTAGGCACCTCAGCTGGTCTGAGCCTCTTCTACGAAGTTCAGCCAGTCTCCGTCTTTCCCAGGTCGCTTAGCTAATCTGAGAGTGAGTGTGTCTTTTAGAAGTCCTTACTGCTTATATGTGCTTGGGCTGGGAGGAGCCTGGTATATCTGGTCAGTTTCAAGAATTTCCTGAAGCCTTTGAGTTGTTTACTTCCTGAGCCTAAGGTGCTCCCTCAGGAAGGAACGCAGAGAAGGTTAAAGGATGGAAGATTTCACCTCTCTGTTTTATCTTGGAGGACATTGCTTCACAATACCAGCCTAAACTTCTTGACAAGGTGGTAGGAACTGCCTCTGTTTGAGATGACAAAGAAGGAAGAAACAATGGAAGGACAAGAAGCCAAAGGAAGGCACTCTTCTGTTGAAAATGAATGGGACAATGAAATGATCTACGTGATATAGTTATTGACAAACATGCTAATTAAGCCAGTTAAAGTTTTGAGTCCTCTTTTTAATGACCAGACCAAGAGTGGGCTGGTGCCTCTGAAAGTCTCTTAGTACTGAAGAACAGGTATAAGGGTTTTCCCAGCACAACGGTATCCATGCAGTCAGGAGCCAAGAAATACCACAAGTCACATCAGGCAAAAACCTCCCCCAAGAGATTTACTGGGGAGAAATACAAAGTGGCAGCTGCTTCTGAAGGCGAGGAGAGATAGCAGAGGGCTGGGCAAGGTGGAGGGCTTTTATAGGGCCCTGGAGCATGTGCAATAAACAGGGCGTTCTTCTTCCCTGTCCCTGGTCCCCACATCAGAGGTAGAGGGTTTTTTGTTTGTTTGTTTTTTGTTTTTTCCAAGAAGGGGTTTCTCTGTAGTGTTGGTTCTCCTGGACTCCTTTTGTTGACCAGGCTGGCCTCGAACTCATAGTGATCTGCCTGCCTCTGCCTCCCTGAGTGCTGGGTTCAAAGGCATGCACCACCACTTACAGCAAGTGCTGATATTGTATTATTCAGGGTTCTCTAGAGGAGCAGAGCTGATAGAATGGTGTGTGTGTGTGTGTGTGTGTGTGTGTGTGTGTGTGTGTATGGTATTTATCAGAGTGGTTTGCAGGCTGATCGTCTGAACAGAGGTTCTCATACCTAGATGTCAGGCACTTTACCTGTTGGGCCATTTATTCAGCCACTATACCTGTTTTGTTTTGTGTTGGGGATTTAATTGGTTCCTCAAGCTTGTACATCAAGCGTTTTCCTGGATGAGCGATCACCCCAACTTGGAAAGCATGTTTTACCAGTAAATGTGACTAATTCTCTCTTTCAGTGTCCTCCTCAAATTTGGGGTGGAAATTCTAACTACGTTAGCCCTGTTTGGTGTGCGCTATCCTAAGAGAAGAGTTGTGATTTAGGAACAAAGAGGCTTTTGCTAGATGTGTCAGTCCTAAGCCTCTCACCCAGGCCCAGCGTCTGAGGAGAGCAGGCAGAGAAGCAGGTGTATGTCTTGCTTCCTTGGGACTAGAGTCTGTGAATTGGGCATGGTACAGTGTGGTGCCTAATGCCCCCTGGTGGAGCCAGAGTTGCTGTACAGGCCAGCGTCAGTACTGACTGCCTGCATGTTCTTTCTAGGTCATTCACATAGTTGATCTGTGAGGTTAAGTAGTAGAATCAGCTAGCCTGCCGTGTACAATGGAGCATCCGGTAGCGCTACTGTAAGGAGACACCTGACTTACTTTCATTGTTTGTATCTTGGCCTTTTGAGACAGGCTCTAACGTTATAGTTGTGGGCCTGCAACTTAATGTGTTAGCCAAGTTGGCCTTGACTTCCCAGACAAAACTTCTGCCTGTTTCCTGAGTGCTGGAATTAAAGGCATGCACCACCACACCTGACAAGATTTATTTTTTATTTTTATTATATATACACTGTAACCTTGGAGCATAGTGCCCAGCCTGCAGGGAAGCTAATGTGAGTTGTTTTAGTTACTATTTTACTGGGCTTCGCTGCAGGATGGAGACTTTCAATCTTAGAGGAAACTCCTACCCAGTAATGCCTGTGGGTGCCTGGTGCTGCAGAAGAGGGCATGGGGTCCCTGAAATTGAGTTAGAGAAGGTTGTGAGCTGACATGTGGAGTACTGGAAACCAAACCTGGGTCTTCTTCAAGAGCAAAAAGTGCTCTTAACCACTAAGGCATCTCTCTACCCCATCATAACTATTTTTAGTGTACAGTTCATAGTGTTAAATAATCTGTGTTGTTATGAAACAGATCTCTAAAGCTGTATTACCTTGCAAAACAAACTCCATAAGAGCAACTCCCTAACCACCTTCCTAGCTAACCTCTGATAACCACTGCTGTTTACTGTTTCTATGAGTGACTCAGATAAATGGAACTACACAGCATTTATCACTGCAGAAATGCCTTAGTTTATCTAGCATAATGCCTTTTTTGTTAAAGATTCATTTTAATTTATATGGGTATGAGCTTGTAAGTACAATGCTTGTGGATGCCACAAGCAGGTATCAGATTCCCTTGAACGGGAGTAACAAGCAGTTGTGAGCCACATGATGTGGGTGCCAGGAACTGAACCCTGGTTTTCTGCAGGAACAGCACGTGCTCTTAATGCTGATCCATCTCTCAGGCCCTAGTGTAATGTCTTAAAGATTTATCTAGGCCATATGTGATAATGAATGTCTTTAATCCCAACCCTAGCAGGCAAAGGCCGGCATATCTGAGTTCCAGGCCAGGCAGGATCTACAAAGGGAGACCCTGCCTAAAACAGGAAAGAAAACAACACATGCACACACACACACACACACACACACACACACACACACACACACACAC
>NW_026596034.1:22407334-22511108 GCF_907164565.1 Psammomys obesus
ACACACACACACACACACACACACACACACACACACACACACACACAGTGAAACCAAATATACCTAGCTAGGGCCAGTGAGGTGGCTCATTGGGTAAAGATATTTGCTGCCTAGCCAGATGACTTGAGTTCATTCCTTTGAACATGCATGGTGGAAAGAGAGAAACTACTTTCAAAAAATTTCCAGGGCCTGGAGAGATGGCTCAGCAGTTAAGAGCACTGTCTGCTCTTCCAGAGGTCCTGAGTTCAATTCCCAGCAACCACATGGTGGCTCACAACCATCTATAATGGGATCTGGTGCTCTCTTCTGGCGTGCAGGAATGCATTTAAATAGAGTGTGTACATGTATAAATAAATCTTAAAAACAAGTTGTCCTCCTGTGTGTGTGAATGATAGTATGGCATTTACATGTACACACACACACAGAGAGAGAACCAACATTTCCCTCGCTCATTTTTGTTGTTGTTGTTGATGTTTCTTGAGACAGAGTTTTGATTTGTAACCTAGACTAGTCTCTTTTGAGATAGAGTCTCATGTATTCCAGGCTGTCCTCAAATTCACTATGTAGCTAAGGATGACTTTTGATTCTCCTGCTTCTGCGTTCCAAGTGCTGTTATTACAGATGAACAGCCCACATCTGTTTCATGCAGTTGTGCTGATAGAACTCAGGGCTTTGCACATGCTAGGCAAGCACTCTACCAGCTGAGCTATATACCCGCTCTTTTCTGCTTTTCTGTTTTGTTTTGTTTGAGATAGGGTGTTACTGTTTAGTCCCAGGTGACCTCAAACTCAAAGATATCTGGCTGCTTCTCTTTCCTGGAAACTACAGTCATAAGCCATTATACCCAATGTTCTAGGCAGGTCTTGAACTTGTGAATCTCCTGCCTTCACTTTTCAAATGATAGCCTTACAGGCAGAGACTCCCACAGCATTCTTGTTTTGCTGGTTGTGTTGTGTTTTATTGTGTTGGTTGTACTAGGGAACAGGTTTAAGACTATACTGTTGAGTTGCATTGCCAGCACTTTAAATTTTTTTGAGTGTTTCTGTGGTGAAATTGGTTAGATTGTTCAACTGTTTAGACATTTGTTTTGGGGCTGAAGAGATGTTTCAATGGTTTGTTTTGGACCTGAAGAAATGGCTCAGTGTTTACACACTTGCAAGAGGATCCTAGTTTGGTTCCTAGCATCCACAAAACACACCATAGCTCTAGAGTGTCCAGTATGCTCTTCTGACCGCTGTGGACACCAGGCCGGCACGTAGTGTACATACACACATGCAAGCCAAACACTCACACGTAAAATAAAATACATCTTTTTTTCAAATATACAATTTTATTTTGAGATATGATCTCGCCAAGTTGATCAGATTGCCCTTAAACTTCTGACTTCTCCCTCTGTCTCCCAAGTAGTTGAGATTGCAGACATGTGTTATCGTATGTGACAATTTTCTTCCCTTACAAAGCTGAAAACATTCCATTGTATGGCTGGGCATGGTGATACATGCCTTTGATTCCAGCTCTTGGGAAGTAGATGCAGGTGGGATCTTTGTGAGTTCAAGGGCAGCCTGGTCTACATACTGAGCTCCAGGCCACCTAGGGTTACATAGTGAGACCCTATCTTAAAAAAAAAAAGTCCCATTGTGTATATATAGCACATTGATTTATTCATGTATCTGTCAAAAGACATTTGGGTTGCTTCTGTGTCTGGAGATTGTGAGAAATGATGCAAGTATCTCTTTGAGATCTTACTTTCAGTTAGAAGATATGGTCAGAAGTGAGGTTGCTGAACCTTTCCCCTACCTGGTAATGAGTATTGAATTCAGGGCCTCCCACATGTAGGCAGAGTACCTCCCCAGCCTTTTCAAAGAAGAACGGGGCTGGTGTGATGGCTCAGGGGGTAGAGGTATTGTTGCCAAGCCGGACAATCTGAGTTCCATCTCTGAGTCTCATGTGGTGAAAGGATAGAATGAGGTCTCTCAAGTTGCTTCTATATCCGCAAGTGCACCATACACATATACACACAGTATAAATGCAATAAATAGATGTCAGAAAAGAATTTTTTAAAATAAGGTGGAGAGCAATTGAGAAAGACATTTCGCATCAATCTGCGGCCTGCACATACAACTTCACGGGCTGCTGCCACAGGCTACTGCGTCAGGACATGTACATCCATCCATAGAGCGTATTACTTACTGAATGCTTTCCCACAAGCGCACTGCCTTTTTGCCTGTTGGCTATTGCCCACCCTTTGGGGTACTACAGGAAATCTTAGGGCATAGAGGCATAACCATGTGCCCAGACTTGACTGTGGTTGTTTGTTCAGGACTGGACATTAGATTTTTGATGATTTGAATACTGTATGGAAAGAACAGATACAGAAATATATAGAGCAAAGCTGGGCAGTGGTGTCCTTTAATACCAGCATTGGCGAGGCAAAGGCAGGCAGATCTCTGAGTTCAAGGCCAGCCTGATCTACTGAGGGAGTTCCAGTATAGCCAGGGAGACACAGAAACTCTGTCTCAAAAAAACAAAACAAAACAACAACAAAAACAAAAGAAATAAAGACATACATGTGTTAACCTACATGTTGGTTATGTTGAGAGGAGCTGCATACATACCATCAGGATCCATTGGTCATTCCCTTACACTCCTGTGCATGTAATGGTAGCCACCAGGCTGGGGTTGTGGTTTGCCGAGGCTCATAAGAGCTCAGTGTGGGATGAATATCTTGGATGATAGGTTTTTAGTTTTTTCTTTTGGATGCCCAGAGTCCACAGCCACGAGCTTCAGACTTGTCTTCCACGTCTGCTGAAATAATTACTGAACAAAGCAAAACAGTGTTGTATCCAACCAGGAATTACCTACCTATCAGTAGACATCACATTTCCCTCCATTTATAATGCTCATTTTGAACAAATCTGTTTTCTTTTCTGCCCTGAATCTGTTGGAATATTTTACCTAAGTGGGAGGATTACCTATTTGATTACATACAGTGAGCTGAGTGGATTTTACTTTCCTGTGTTTCAGATCTTCCTCTCTGGGCTTTTTTATTCTCTAGTTCTAATTTTGTTTGCTTGCCATGCTTAGTTGTAGGAGATAGCACAATGTCCCCAAAGCCATGGTTTGTTGTCAGTATTGTGGTTATTGGCTAGACAGTGGTCATCAGAAATGTAATAAAGATCATCTGTGTGGAGGGCCCAGTGTCCAGGACTTACGAGTGTCTTTTGATTCCTCTGCAGGAGCTGATTGACCTTAAGATGCTTCAGTGCAAGAGAGTTGTCAATGGTAAGCTCAGCCCTGGCCTCAGGGTTCTGTGTGTGCCCAGCTGGCTCAAGCACAAGTGTCACTGCCCTTGCCCAGGAGCCTTCTTGTTATATCATGTAATTGCATAGATCACATGCTCCCTCAAGAGCAGTCACTGCCCTTCAGTTGCAGGGACAAGAGCCCATTTTTGAGGTTCAGAGGTTCAGTTCATTGGTAGAGTGCTTGCCTAACATGCTTGGAAGGTTTGATCCTCAGTATTACAGGAATACATGCATACATACGTACAAACATATATAAATAATCAGTTGTGGAATGCTGTTCTTGATAGACTTGAAATCAGAGAAATGTCCATATTTCATAGTGTAGGAAGGACCTCAGGGGCCCTGGAGTAAGGATAACTTTAATACTGGGCCTAGCTCAGGTATGTGGTAGATGTGTGACCTCGGGCAAACCTCATGTCTTCTCTCCATCTTGGTTTCTTAATAGTGAAATGAAAATCCTAAGCCTTTTACTTCATTCATAGAGCTGTATTATGGCTCAAAGGAGAGAAAGTACCAGTAAGTACTTAGCACACCTTAGGCTCCATGGGCTGGAAGTAGTTGTGATACACTGTGACTCCCTTCTGCTTTATTGATAGGTAGATTATGCTTTGATTAGTGTTGTAATCCCTAAGGGTCTAGAGATTTTGTTTGTTTTCTTAGGCTGTCCTTGAGCCTGCTGTGTAGTGGAGGATGACTTTGAACTCCGGATACTCCTGCCTCTACCTTTTAAGTGCTAGGGTTATAGTTGTCTAGTACTGTTTATTTTACATTCATATTTTATTTTGTGTTAAGAAAACTCAGAGCCGGGCATGGTGTTGCATGCCTTTAATCCCAGCCCTTGGGAGGCAGAGCAGGCTGATTTCTGAGTTCTATGCCATCCTGGTTGACATTGTGAGTTCCAGGCTGGCCAGAGCTACATGAAAGCCTGGAGAGATGGTTTAGTGGTTAAGAACACTGACTGATCTTCCATAGGATCTGAGTTCAATTTCCAGTACCAACATGGTAGCTCACAACTGTCTATAACTCCAAGATCTGACACCTTCACACAGACAGACATGCAGGCAAAACACCAATGCACATAAAATAAAAATAAAAAAAGAAAATAAACTAAGTAAATAAATTTTAGTATTACTGGGCCTGAAATAGTAATATATGCCTGTAGCCTCATCAGTTTGTCAGGAGGATTAGGAATCCCAGGCCTGTTTTTGAGGCCTTGTCCAAAATAAATTTTAGTATTGCAGCTCTATATAACCTAGAAAATAAAATGCCCCAGAATCCTACACCTAAGTGAAAATCACAAAAGGGGACAGTGTATATCTTTCTATGCATACAATTCGTAAACTGTGTGTACGTAAATGTGAATTTTTATATCTGTCTTTCCGCCCCAGGGCATTCTGCCTCACATACTGCTTTGCCACTTCCTTTTCTGCTAGGACATTTTTCTGCGTTAGAAACTATAGGTGACTATTACTAGAAGGGGTGTCCTCAGCTCCTTAATGGGATTTTCCAGTATTTTGCTGTTATAATGCTGCATTATAAGCACAGCAGTTTTGTATGCTTCTTAGACATTTTCCTACTATCTTTGGCTATCACTGTCAGGAATCAACTACCTTTCTCAGCAAGTCATCCCTTTACCCTACCTTTTAGAACTGTTGTTCGGTATTCACCAGAGAGGACACCCAGATATGAGTTTAAGCCAATAGAAAGTCTTTATTAGCCAGCCAGTGACTACACTGGGTGTTTGGGATTTCAGTGTAGCCCTGAGCCTTTCTCAGAGTGAGCTTTTAAGCACAAAAACCATGTTCTGGAGTGACATAATTCAGATAACAAGAACAGTTAGCCAGAAGCAGAACTACAGAAGCTACAAAAGCAAGATTAGTACATTTAGAGAATTTCCTGAACTGTGTATGGACTTCGATGGATTAGATCTTTGTTTTGGTAGGTAGTACTGTCTATGTGCTAAGTTTTACAGCCTGAAT
Source organism: Psammomys obesus (assembly GCF_907164565.1). Taxonomy (NCBI): domain Eukaryota; kingdom Metazoa; phylum Chordata; class Mammalia; order Rodentia; family Muridae; genus Psammomys; species Psammomys obesus. The sequence goes on from NW_026596034.1 coordinate 22,412,616, forward strand.
AGTTCTTCCATCATGGAGTAAGTGGTGCTAAGGTTAACTGCTATCTGTTCAGTGCTAGGATGTTAATAATAGCTTTCATTTGTGGATGTGCTTTACATGCTTTAAAGAGCTCTTGTAGTTTTAAGATAGTCTTTGTCATAGATGTATTCGATCATCTGCCATGTTGGATCTTTTTCTTGTAGTAATCTTCTTTGATTTGAAAGTACTCTTTATTAGTACTTACTAAAGAGTAAATGAAAAATTTATATATAACTATTTTAATATGTAACTTTAAATAGTATACATAACTTTATATATAAAACTTTTAATATATAACAGCATGTGTATGTAAACATATACATAATAGCCAATAGCAGTATGATTTCATGCCTGAATAAAGGTTATCCAGGGCTGGGGATACGGTTCAGTGGTAGAATATTTGCCTACCATGTGGGAGGTCATTGAAAAAGACAAAGAAAGGCTGCCAGGTGTAATATACACCTGTAATTCCAGCATTGGGAAGGCAGAGGCAGGAATGTCCAGACTTCAAGCCTTGGGCTACACAGGGAGACCCTCTCTCAAAAAGAAAAAGAAAGAAAGGAAACAAAAAACAAGAAATAGAAGAAAATTTCTAATGCATGTATTTTGTCCCTTAAGCTCACCTCAGCCTTTTTGTAATTAGAAATAGTATTAGAGTGGTAGACAAATGGGTCAGTGGTTAAGCACACAGGCTGCTCTTGCAGAGGACCCAGATTCATTTTTCAGTATCCTCATGGCAGATCACAACCATCTATAACTCCAGTCCCAGGGGATCCAGTATTCTCTCTGGCCTTTGAGGGCAGGAGGTGCACAAGTGGTACACAGATACACATGTAGGCAAGACACCCACACCCATAAAATAGAAATAAAAAATTTTAAATGAAAGGAAAGAATCAGTGTTAGAAACATTACACAGTACTTTATTGCTATGCTTGGAGCTATTTATTTCTTTCTTTATTTTTAAGGTGGATTTTTTCTGAGTAGGCCTGGATTTCCTGGAACTCAGTCTGTAGACCTGTAGGCTGGCCTTGAACTCAGACCTGCCTGCCTATGCCTCCTAAGTGCTGGGGTTAAAGGCGTGTGCCACCATCACCCAGCTCTTGGAGTCACTTTAAACAATGAGAGTACTAAACATAAAACAACAACAAAAAGAATGCAACGAAAGGCACTAAATGTGACCTTTTTTTTTTCTTTTTAAATTTTGAGACAGTGTCTCAGGTAGCCTAGGCTGGCCTTGAACTCACTGTATCTGAAGATGAGTATGAACTGCTGATCTTCCTTCCTCAGCCTTCCATGTGGTGAGATTACCAGTGTCACCATCATGCCTAGCTCTGAGGGATACTATAGTATGAAAACAAACAAGAAGAGTATCCCTTTGTTTGACCTCAGCTGGGAAAGTCACTCAATTTATTTTGTTATATTTTATCTGTCTATGACTAACTAGAAATATTGGAAGTATTGATATGCAGGTCATAAATAAATAAGTGAATTTACAAACATTGCGACTTCAGGTAATAAGGAAGGTCGACTGAAATGCAGTCCATCTCCACTCATGCTACTTGGGCACTACATAATTAAGAAATGATAACTTGACATCTGGTGCTTTCTTCTGGTGTGCAGACACACATACAGGCAGAATACTGTATGAATAATAAATATTAAAAGAAGAAATTATAACTTTGCTGAACCTTAGACTGCTACTTTCTAGAGCAGTTTGGGCTCAAGTTTCACATATGTTTCTTTCTCCTGATTAAAATGCTAATAGCATTTTAAAAATTATGGAACATTAACTGTAAACATGTCATTTATCAAATAATTGTAAAGTGAACTACCATCACTCTGAAAACACACCATCATCAGCAACTCAAAAGCTTCCCAAGAACATATTTCTGTCTTTAAGAAGAGTATGTATCTAGAATCCACAGTTTTCCTTCCTAGGTTATAGTTTTGCTGTGGCTTCCAAGGCTTAGGCTGGGTTGAACTTGCATCTTAGCTGTGTGGTCAAGTGTCTGTTTTCTTGCAGAGGTGCTTGGCACAGTGGACTTCGTTGCTCCTGATGACCGAGTGGTCTTTCGTACCTGTAAAAGAGAACAGAGCAGGGTGGTCTTCCAGATGGTAAGAGACACTTCCCACCTCAGTGGCTAGAGTCCTTCTGAGGCTCCCTGTTCCCTGAATTTCCTAATTCCTGCTTATGTCTGCCAGTGTTGAGTGCCTGTAATACGCTGGCCAGCGGTGGCCAGTGGTGGTGTTCTGTAATTGGCTTGAACATTTTTCAGAGATTTGTTAGTGATTGGGCTCACTGTTGGGGACTGTGGAAATTAAGCTGTTGCAGTCTGTTCATGCTTCCAGTCTCAGACTTATTTAATTATTAATTAATTATCTGTTTGGCATGACTTCTATTAGGATTGATTATCCTGGCCAAGTATTTGTTTTTATGTAGTACATAACAAAGGACTTAGGTTGTCCTTTTCTTTTTCTCTCTTTCTCTTTTTATTTTTGTGTGTTTTCAAGACAGGGTCTCTCTGTGTAGTCCTGGCTGTCCTGGAACTTGCTCTGTAGACCAGGCTACATAGAGGTCCAGCTGCCTTTGCCTCCCGATGCTGGGATTGAAGGCATGCGCCACCATGCATGGCTGGACTGAGGTTTTCTAAAGAGTAGTTAAGATATATGTTACATAGGTAATTATACTATAGCTTTTCTCTTTTTTTTTTTTTTAAATTTTTCTTTTATTTTTAAAATTTTTTTGAGACAGGGTTTCTCTGTGTAGTCCTGGCTGTCTTGGTACTCACTCTGCAGACCAGGCTGGCTTCAAACTCAGAGATCCATCTGCCTCTGCCTTCCACGTGTTGGGATTGAGGTGTGTGCCACCACTGCCCAACTAGCTTTTCTCTCTTTCTTTAGGTATAACTTGGTGGTTTTTAGGAGTAGCTCCTGAATGATGCATTTAGATACTTTAAAAATTTGATAACAATGGGTAGACAAAATACATCATAAAATGTTAATTATAGAATTGAGTGATGGGTATCTTAATATGTGCCGCAGTTTTTTAAAAAACTTTTTAGTGTGTATGTGTGTGCACATGTGTGTAGGTTAGAAGTTGACGTTTGGTATCCTCCTTGATTGCTGTCCACTCTGTTGACTGAGGCAGGGTCTCTTGCTGAACCCAGAGCTTGCTGATCTGGCTAGTCTAGCTGGTGAGCTTGCCCCAGGGAGCCTCTGTTTCCACCTCATGAGCACTGAGATTATAGACAGGCTGCCACTCTGCCCTTCTTTTAAAATAAAGTTTTATTACATTGCTTATTTGTGTGTGTGTGTGTGTGTGTGTGTGTGCGTGTGTGTGTGTGCGCGCGCGCGTGTGTGTGCATGCATGCGTTTGTGCCATAATGCATTTGTAGAGATAAAGGGACAACTTGCAGGAGTCAGTTCTCCTACCTTCTGCGTGCCAGGAATTGATCTCAAATTGACATTCTTGGTAGTAAGCGTGTTTACCCACTGAGCTGTCTTGCTGGCCCCCCACCTGGTTTTTATGTGGGTACTAGTGATCTAAACTCTGACCTTCATGCTTGCACAGCAAGTACTTTATCTACTGAGCCACCTCTCTGGACTCTGAGTTTATTTTTTATTTTATTTTATTTTTTATGTATGAAAGTAACCATGATATTAATGATATTTTCTAGGCCTTCCAAGTTCATCTTTTAGCATTGTTGGTGAACAAGACTAGTGTACTGGTCTCTTTTTTAAAAAAGTGTGTGTGTGTGTGTGTGTATAATTTTATTTTATGTGTGTGGTGGGTGTTTTACATGGATGTATGTCAGTGTGCCATGTATGTGTCTGGTGCCTATGGAGGTCATTGGATCCCCTGGGACTGGAATTATAAGCTTGTGGGTGCTGGGAATCAAACTGGGATCTTCTAGAAGAGCAACCAGTGCTTTAAACTGCTCAGTCATCTCTCAGCCCCAAGTAGGCCTGACTTTTACAATGCTGGTACCTGCATATGCATTCATGTACATATGTGTGTAAGATACCAATAGGTGTGTTTGTCTACATGTGTGCACTTGTGTCAAGACAGGTTGATGTAGCTTCTTGTGTTCCCAGGGGACTTCAGACGCAGAGAGAGCCCTTGCTGTGGCCAGGCTTGTGTAAGTTCTTTCCTCCTTGGGAATGCCTTGTCTCTTCTGTAAGCTGTGAGACCTTCATGTTTCTAGCAACCCATCTTTTGCTTTCTAGCCCCTTTCTGTTTTCAGGTGAAGGGTATTGGGTTTCTTTCTCTGTGGTATCTGAAGGTTAGCCTGGGACTCTTGTCTTCCATTACGAGATACCATTATGGCGGTATCTCAGAGATCCTCTATATTGAGCCCCCATTTTAGTGTTTATTCATGGGTTTCCCTTTCCAGGGATTCTTCTGGGAATCCTGAAGCTTTACCCTTCATGACATGTAGATAAGGGTCCATTCCTTGCCAAGCCAGCGGTCAGGAGAACAATTTATGGTTGAAGTGGTAGCCTTTGGAGTTTCAGCAGAGCTCAGCTGGAATTCTGCTTTGCTGGTTGCCAACTGTGTGAACTTAGGTAACTTGAGAACTTGGTTCTCTTATTTATAAAATGATGCTTACCAACCTCTGCCATTATAGGAAACAGCAAATGAAATAATGTATGTCGTGTCTTCCCAACATGTGGCACATCATCAGTGCTTCATATGAGTGCGTATTATTGATGACAGTTAGAGTAGGAAAGAACTCAGGCCTTAATTGCTGTAAATCAGACTGCTATAAACCAGTGGATGAGTGAGGGTCCTTCTATATCCCAGAATTATTTGGAGTAAACCAATCGTGCAGCTCAGCAAATGAAGCTAGTCTAATATAAGGATCACAAGCACCACCAGCACCACCACCTCTTCCTCCTCTTCCTCTTCCTCCTCTTTTTTTTATCTTACGTAGCACAGGTTGGCCTCAAACATGTGATCTTCCTGTTTTCTGAGTGCTGGGATTACATGTGTGTGCCACCATACCTGGCTCAGTTTAGTAACTTTTACAGAAGGTGAGCGCTGCCGATGGCTCCGTGCCCATACCACCTCTCTCCGTTGACAAATGGCTTCCACTACCCCAGTCAAACAAGAGTCTTAGGATGGAGTTCAGGGTTGCTGAGTATTTGGAATAGCTGACACGACCCTCAGAGTAGTAAAGTCCCCTACATCCAGATTACTATGGATGTGGATTCGTTATGTCTTTCTTCTGGGCTCAGCTCACATAAGGCAGTTGCGGCTGGGAGACAGGCTTCTTTACTGATTTTCAGCTTTTGTTGTTGAGATTTTCGTGTGTTTCACGGGCCCAGGAGGCCGAGGGGATTCAGGAGCTCAGAACCCTTTAACGCTCATCTAATTCTTCCCTCAAGTAGAATGTTTACTACCTTTTCTCTTTTATGCTTTTCCAGAGAAAATGATGTGGCTGGTATTGATGTCAACATGGGCTGTCCAAAAGAATATTCCACCAAGGTAAAGTGATTTCTTTATATTCCTTGTAATTATACTGTGCAGAGTAAATGAGGCTAACTATTACAGCACCTGGCTCTGGGCTAGACCCTGTGCTGGACAAGAAAGATGATCAAAGGGATGTTATTAGGCTAGGAATGGTGGCACACACTTGTAGTCTGAACTTGCAAAGACCAGGGCAGGAGGATGATGAGTTGGAGGCTAGCCTGAGCTACAGGATGACCTTGAACTTCTGGTCCACCAGTGCTTATCTCCCAAGTGTTGGTATTATAGGTGTTACCACCACATTTATTTGATGAGATGCTAGGGATTGAACCCAGGACTTCATTTATGCTAAGCAAGCATTCTTCCTCTCCAGCTCACTCACTTTATTCCTAACAAATTCAGACCTTTGCAGATCCTATGGGTCAGCAAACTGGCTCAGTGGGTAAAAGTGCTTGCCACACAGGCCTGATTGCATTAATTTAATCCCTGAATCCCACTGTGGAAGGAGATAATCAGCTCCTAATTTTGTCCTCTAACCTTCATACATATGCTGTGGCATGCACATGCCCCTCCCCACACACCATACATATACACAGTAAGAGCAAATAAAATTGAATTTATAATGATCCTCCGTCTAGGGCTAGAGAGATGGCTCAGCAGGTAAGAGTGTTTGCTGCTCTCTTAGAGGACCTGGCTTCAGTTCCCGGAACCACGTCAAGCACTCATAACCACCTGTAACTCCAGCTCTAAGAAACCTGAACCTTTTTGGGTTCCAAAAAAAAACCCCCCAAAAAACAAACAAACAAAAAAGACCAAAAAAAACCAAACATGCCTACACATGTGGCATACACACATGAACACATACATGTTTGAAAAAAAAAAAAGCTCCCCTTTCTATTTCCCACCCATGATTTATTAAAGTAACTCATAGCAGCTAGATAATCTAGTTTACAACTGTAATCTTGGTTCTCAGGCTGAGGCAGAAGGATTACCATGAGTTCAAAGCCAGCCTGAACTCATCCAGGATTATATAACATAATCCTGTATCAACAGAACAAAACACAAAGTAATTCATACTATTTCTAATACTTAAAAAATATAAATAATTTTGAAAAAAAAAAAAAGCAGGAAAGTTATGGGTAAATAAGCTTATCATCAAGAGACAGCATTTGGTAGGAGTGATGGCTCAGCAGGTAAGGGCACTTGTTACCAAGCCTGACGACCTGAGTTTAAACCCCAGCACTCACATGTGGAAGGAGAGAACTGACTCCTGTTAGCTGTCCTTTGATCTCCAAACATCATACACACACACACACACACACACACACACACACACACACACACACAATCCTGAAAAGTTAAAAGAGAGAGAAAGAGCCATTACTGTCACTGAATTGCTGGTTTTTTAAAAATTTTTATTTTTTAATAGGATCTATATGTGAAGTACAAGCTAGATTTGAACTCACCACTATGCAGTAGAGGCTGGCCTCAAACTCTTGATCCTCCTGAATCAGCTTCCTGAGTATGTATGCCACTCTGCTCAGGTGGACCCCTTGTCTTAAGGACACAGTAGATGGTGGGCTCAGTTTGCTATGACTCTGAGATTTTTTATGGGGGTGTGACGTCCTTAAAAATAAAATTTGCAGTGCCCATTTTTAGGTTGATACATGGTTTTGCAAATAGGGCGAGAGTGAGTGTTTTTAGGGTTCATCACATTCTGATTCCTGATGGGGTGTGCACAGACAATGCTACCTTCCTCTGTGGTTAGGGAAATAACAGTTTCTAGTGGGCCATGGCTACACTGTATTGCCTTACTGTGGTTATGACCATCTCCTAAAATCATTAGGTCTTCTCTGTGCTTCTCCTTAGGGAGGCATGGGAGCTGCTCTGTTGTCAGACCCAGACAAGATTGAGAAGGTAAGTGACAGTACAGTCCTCAGACATGCTGTGTCTCTGCCCCTAGTCGAGATTCACTGAAGTCTCCCTGGATTTTCTACTTTAAAATTTGTTTATTCTTAAGTGTTATGGGTGTTTTGCCTGCATAGAAGTCTGTACCGTGTGTGTGCAGTGCTTGAAGGTATCACTGGATCCTTGGGAGGTGGCATTACAAGTGGTCATGAGCTACCTGATGTGGTTTCTGGGAACTGAACTTCAGTCCTGCTGGGAACCCTTCAGTTAGCCTTCAGTACTCTTGATTTCTGTAAAAGGCTATAGATAGGGTCACGTTCCCTGAGAGCCAGAGGGCCTGAGAACTGGGATACAGCCTCCTCTATTTTGACACTTTCCCTTCCAGGATGATCAGAGAGCAGAGGGCAGATCACTCTGGATAAGGCAAGCTCAAAAGTCTGTGTGTAAAGATGGCCAGGCCTCTTCTACCGGGCTGGATGAGCATAGCTGGGTATCCCTTGCATTGATCACATAGAAAGGGTATCACAGTGTACTTCCCATCCCTTGCTCCTCACCCTTTCTTTTTTAAAAGAGATTTGTTTATTGTTTATTTATTTTAAATATTTATTTATTTTTTATACAATGTTCTATCCACGTGTATACCTGCACACCAGAAGGGGACACCAGATCTCACTATAGATGATTGTGAGCCACCATGTGGTTGCTGGGAATTGAACTCGTTGACCGCTGGAAGAGCAGCCAGTGTTCTTAACTGCTGAGCCATCTCTCCATCCCTATTGCTTATTTATTTATTTATTTATTATATATTTGGTATTCTGCCTGCATGTATACCTACATGCCAGAAGTGGCCACCAGAACTCATTATAGATGGTTATGAAGCCCACCATGTAGTTGCTGGGAATTGAACTCAGGACTTCTGGAAGAGCAGCGAGCAGAAGCTCTTTTAACTTCTGACCCATCTTTCTTGCCATTCTTTTAATTTTTTTTTTGTTTTTATATTTTATTAATTACATTTATTCACTTTGTATCCCCCTGTAGCTCCCTTCCTCCTTCCCTCCCAATCCCACCATCCCTCTCCCTTCACAACCCATGCACCTCCCCCAGTCCACTGAGGGGAGGTCTTCCTCTTCTTCCTTCTGATCTAGTCTGTCAGGTCTCATCAGGAGTGGCTGCATTGTCCTCCTCTGTGGCCTAGCCATTTTTTGAGATGGGGTCTTGCTATATAATTCTGGCTGGCCTGTACTCGTTTTGTAGGTCTCACTGACCTTGAACTCTGAACAATCCTCCTGCCTCAGCCTGTTGAGTACTGGGATTCCAGGAGTGTACCACAATGGCCTTTGAGAACAGACCAGGCCAGGGTTATATGAGGCAAGTTGAAGTTAGTCGCTCTTTGTTTCCCATCCTTTGCAGAGTATACAAATGGGCTTAATACAGGCCAGGAGATAGGTTGGCATTTGCTACCCAGTGCTGTGGTCTGTGTGGGCATATGTGGTTAACAACTTTGCCTTAGCACTGCTTTTCTTCCCTAATTTACCAGCTTTCACCTTCTTCCTGTACTGACTCTTTTGTCTTCCTTTTCCTCCTCCATCCCCACTTCCTTGCCTGAGTTTTGAGCCTCATGGTATTTCCTATAGACGTGAGTGACTTTGCAGTCAGATCCGACCAGTGAGAGCTGCTGTGGTGTATGCTGGTTGTCACAGCTCAGTCCTATGTAGTCATCATTTCAGGGATCTCTGGGGTGGAGGGGGATCACTATGCTCGTATCTTCTTTTCTTTTGTTCAGCCTCAGATAATGTTCCTTTAATCTATTGTTATATAATGCATCTTTGCTGTTTATAGAATAGTGTCTTTTCAGTGCACATTACAGTATTATTTCATTTGTTTTCAAAGTCCTTTGAGGCAGACGTGGCAGGCATTTGTACTTTTTCACTTTCTCTTTCTCTCTCTGTCTGAGACAGTGTCTACTTGTGTTGCCCACGTTAGTCTCAGACTCCTGAGCCCGAATAATTCTCCTGTATTAACACTATGCTTTAGTTAGGTTTCTAATTCTGTGAAGGCAACTTAAAGAGGGAAGGATTTTTTTATTTGTTTGTTTCGTTTTTGTTTTTTTGAGACAGGGTTTCTCTGTGTACTGTTGGCTGTCCTGAACTCGCTTTGTAGACCAGGCTAGCCTTGAACTCACAGAGTTCTGCCTGCCTCTGCCTCCCTGAGTGCTGGATCAAAGGCATGCACCATCATACCCAGCTAAGAGGGAAGAATTTAATGGGCTTATACTTACAGGGGGATAAGCATCCATCATGGCAGGAGGCATGGCAACAAGCTAGCAGGAGCAGGAAGCTGAGAGATCATATTGGGGACATTTCTCCTTTAAACTACCACATACCACCAGACCACTGTTATTGTTTGGATTTAAAAAAATTAAACTAAAAACCCAAACTAAACAAACAAAAACAAATAAAAACCTAAAACTGAAATTTAAATAGATAAAAATAGAATAGTATATTGAAGATGACTTGTGTGTGGTACATATATACTTGAAATCCAACAATTGGGAAGAGGAGGCAGGAGCATCAGGAATTCGATGTCAAGTTGGACTGTATAAGGCCTTGTCTCAAAAGACCAAAAAACTCAAAACAAAACAAAATAAAAGGGGCATGGAGAGATGGCTCAGAGGTTAAGAGCACTGACTGTTCTTCTAGAGGTCCTGAGTTCAATTCCCAGCAACCACATGGCAGCTCCCAATCATCTATAATGAGATCTGGTGCCACTTTTCTGGAGTGCAGGTGTACCTGCAGACACCACATATACATAATTAATAAATAAATAAATATTAAAAAAAACCAGAATAAAAAAAAAAGCACAGAGAGAAAAATTGCTAAAGATCCTCTTTCAAATATGTGGCAGACAAAGGCAACTTCAGAGCTATAGTTCTGTGGCCCCTCACCACAGCATTAGTGTCCTTCTCAGTGACACCTTGTGCTAAAGGCCACTGTGGCAGTTCTTAACTTTCTAGCCACAGTTCAGTAACCAGCTGGACTTTAGAGCCTGCAATCAGATGCCCCGTGCAGAATGGAGGGCAGAGCTGTGGATCTCAGAATGGTTTCCACACTTGCGTAAGGGATGCCTCAAAGCAGGTTATGGTTCACGTGTGTACATAGGAGTTTACCCTATTTTACTGACTTCTTAGGCCAATGATACTGGCTCTGACTCTGCCCCACTTTAATGAGGCTCATTTGGCAAGAGGCAGCAGTGAGGCAGTCCATCTCAGGAGCTTACTTCATTCTGCTACAGTCACATGGGATTTAGCTCATGGAAGGGAAGTTTCAGGCTTCCACAATGAAGTTAGATGTGAATTAGGAATATGGAGCAGGATTCCACTGAGATCTACACTGTACTGGCAAACTGGATAATGGCTGAGAGCTCTTTGGGTACTTTGAAAGTTTTTTCAAGATAAAGATGCTCATGTAGGGTCAAAAAAATTTGGAACTACATAATGATTGTGGCTTTACCATGTGAATAACTGAATCAGTTACACTTAAAAGTGTTTAAGCAAAGCATGGTAGCATACACCTTTAATCTCAGCACTTGGAATGGGGCAGAGACAGGTGGATCCCTGAGTTTGAGACCAGACTGGTCTACAGAGCAAGTTCCAGGACAGCCAGGGCTACACAGAGAAACCCTGTCTCAAAAAATGGGTCAGGAGGGAGGAGGTAGCAGACACTTACATTCTTAATCAGTACTGAAGAGGCTGAAGCAGGAGGATTTAAGGACATCCTACGCTATGTAAGAGAGTCCAGGATAGTCTCAGATATATAGTGAAACCTGTCTCCAAAACCAAGAAGTTGAGGGTGGGACAGATCTTATAATGACAAATTTCCCTCTTCCCTCCCTCCCTTCTTTCCTTCCTTTCTGAGAGGGGATATTATGCATTCCAGGCTGGCCAGTGGATCTGTTGAGGCAAGTCTGCCTATGGGTAAATATGAATGCTCCTCACTCAGATATGGATTTTCTCTCTGGTCCTTTCCCTCCTCTAGCAGGGACATGTGGCATGACTTAGATCCAGATGGTGGGGTGTCCATATTTCATGCTACCTACCACCTGGCAAAAAGACAGCCTCAGTTTGCCTGTTCCTCCCTCATGTGATCCTAGCAAGTGACTAGATCTTTCACTTTCCTAATTTCCTCCCTGATCTTTAATGTGCATGTGAACAGAAATACCTAGAAAGTGCCTGGAACTACTTAGAATAAATCAAAAGGAAGTTCTCTGAGGCGGAAGACTGTGTCAAACCACTTGGTATTTTGTCAGCACATTTCAAAGGGTTCAAAGTGAGCGCTTGCAAGGGAACCTTCACAGATATTGTTGTGAACCAGAAGTATTGGGCGACATGGTTTGCTTATTTATTGATTTGTGTATTTTGAGATAGGGTCTCATGTAGTCTGGCCTGACCTTCTACTCTTTAGTCAAGAATGACCTTAAACTGCTGTTCCTTCTGCATCTACCTCCTAAGGTATGTGCCACCATGCCTCGCTAGAGTGAGAATTTCTGTGATTTATCCTCATGGGTCTGGCAGTCCCTTTCCTTAAAGCACAAATGCCCATTTAAGGCTTACCAGTCTTACTCTGGGAAATCAGGTCTAGACTGCTGTCTGAGGCAGCACCTGGCCAGTGATCCTTCCTGCCTGGTCAGCAGAGAAGGTCTTGTTGGTGACCGGTCCACCTTTTAACAGTTATCTGGCCTGATATCCTGAGTGGCCTACCTTAGCTCTTAGATAAGTCCTGTTTTTATCATAACTGGCTCTCTGCTGCCCCCATCTGTCCAGAATCAAGACAAATGTAAGTGTTCCTGCATATCTGAACGCTGCTGCCTGGGCGGCACCTCTGCTGGTTAGTTCTTGGAAGAGGGCTGTTGAGATCATCTCTCCGCAGTGCCTGGCCTGAACTTTTTTATGTAGGAAGAAGATAGCAGTGCAACAGACACCAGGGTCATTTGTATCTCTCTTGATCTCTGATTCTCATGCTGCCTTGTCAGGCTTACCTCCTTGACTCCTTTCCTGGGTGACTTGATCTTTGTTTACAATCTTTTCTAATTATTGTATTAGAAGCACTTAAAATATGTTGAACGTGTTGCATTTCCCTTTTCTAGTTTATACATTTGTATATCTGACTTCTCAAAAGAGGGGGACTCATGAGGACAGGGCCTAGGCCCTTAAAGACCTTTCCTTTCTCATTCTATAGTACGTGGGATGACAGTTAGGGAATATTCCTTTTATTTAAAAAAGAGCCTGTCAGTTCCTGAGCTCATGCCTTTAATCCCAGCACTTGGTGAGGCAGAGGCAGACAAATCTTAGAGTTCAAGGGCAGCCTGGTCTACAGAGTGAGTTCCACGACATCCAGGGTTACACAGAGAAACCCCGTCTTGGAAAAAAAAAAAAAAAAGAAGCCGGTCATGTGTTCATAAGCAGGACTAGGCCTCAAGGTTATATTGAGTGTGTTGGGCAATGATTTTGAAAACACAGATTTCTAAGCTCTGTCCCTAGACACCTGGTCAGGAGATAAAGTGGTCAGATCTAAGAGTTTGTGTTACTTAAGCTCTCTAGGTGATTCTGCTGTTTTTCCTGGCAAAGAATCACTGTGTGTCACTCAGGACTGCATGCAGGTCCATGCACTTATTTCTTCATTCAGTGTATTTAACACACACACACACACACACACACACACACACACACACACACACACCACTCTATGTATCAGGCAAGGACTTGCCAGTGTTGCGATTTTAGCATAGAACAGAGGGAGAAGTCTTACTCCATAGAGTTTACATGTAAATACATACAACAGATAACAGCAAGTTCTCCTGGTATGCATGAGTCTTGTCGGGATGCTGACAATTGCAAGCAGTATAGTGGTTTGTTCCAGAAGAGACATGTTCCTGCCTACTCCTCTTTGCAGATCCTCAGCACTCTTGTTAAAGGAACACACAGACCTGTGACCTGTAAAATCCGAATCCTGCCATCGGTAAGGATGCATTTGAAGGTCTGTTCTCTCGGGTGGTGTTGGCTCTGGTGGTGGAACTGAGCCCATTTTAGGAGTGAGCAGCTCCTTCCTTGGGTCCTTAATGACCACCTTGTGCTGTAATCTCTCTTACCTAGCTGGAAGATACCCTGAAGCTTGTGAAGCGGATAGAGAGTACTGGCATTTCAGCCATTGCAGTTCATGGGAGGTGAGTGGTTGCCCTCTCAGTGATTGGCTGGCAAGGGGAATCCTCAGCCATCCTCATGGTCCCTCAACAGACCCCAGGTGACAAACAGCTTCCCCGAGTATTTAGCCTACCTCTGCCTAGCTCTCTAACAGCCTATGAATCCAGAAAACATTTTAACTCTGCAAGGGCTTGCATTTGTTCATTCACCGAGTATCTTTGTAGGCACAACTCCAAGCGTTAGAAACACAAGTGGAAGGAGAAGGGTTATCGCCTGCAAGATGTAAGTGGTAGAAGTTGTGCAGTGTGTTAAAATTGTATCACATAGGGGCTGGAGACATGGCTCAGTGGTTAAGAGCACTGGCTGTTCTTCCTGAGGACCCGGGTTCAATTCCCAGAACCCACATGGCAGCTCACAACTGTCTGTAATTTTAGTTCCAGGGCATCTGACACCCTCACACCAATGCACATAAAATAAAATAAAATAAAATAAAACTAGTTATTTTAAAAAATTGTATCACATAGCCATGAAGTAGTGGTTAAAATTAAATTTTGAATCTTTTTTTTCTTCCTTCCTTCCTTCCTTCCTTTTTTTTTTTTTTAAGTTCTGGGAATTAAGTCCAGGGTCTTCTACATGTTAGGCAAGTGCTTTATCACTGAGGTATATCCCTGGTCCATTTTTCTGTTTTTGGCTTGGTTTTGTTGTCATAAGACTCATAGAGCTCAGACCTGCTTCAAACTTGACACAGCTGAGGCTGGCCTTGAACCCCTGATGCTCTTGCCTCCACCTCCTAAGTGGGATTATAGGCATGCACTACTATAGCGAAGTCCTTTTTTCTCTCTCTCTTTTCTTTTTTTTTTTTGAGACAGGGGTTCACTATGCAACCTAAGCAGCCCTGAACTTTCAATCCATCTGCCTTAGCTTCCCAAGTGCTGAGATTACAGGCATGAGCCACCACACCCACTGAATCTCATTTTTCTTTCCACTTCATTGAGCACTGGCTTCTCCCTTGAATGACCCCAAGCAGATGGCTGTTCTTTTAAAGGCTCTGCCTTTCTTTCCTGCCCTTGTTGGACTGCCAGCTGTCCCAGTGTCTGCTTTAAACAGTTCTTGTATCTGTAGCTCATGTGTTCTCTATTGGAAACTGAGTCTTTTTTTTTTTTCCTTTTTTAAAGATTTATTTAATTTTTATTATGTATATGTGTGTGTGTCTCAGTGTAGGTGCTTGCAGAGTCCGGAAGAAAGTGTTGGATTCCCTGGAGCTGGAGTTCCAGGAGGTTGTGAGATGCTTGATCTGGGTGCTGGGGACTGAACGTGTGTCCTCCATTAGAGTAGTATGTACTCATAACTGCTGAGCCATCTCTCCAGCCACACACACAAACACACACTCTACCTCTCTCTCGCGTGCACGTGTGTGCGCGCGCGCACACACACACACACACACACTCGTATAGCTATGGGAGAGGGGTGCTCTCACTGTTGGCTCTGACTAAGCTAAATCTCATCGCATAGCCCAAGCTGACCTTGAATTCATGGCAATCCTCTTGTCTCAGTTTTCCAAGTACTGGGATTATAGGCATGCACACTAGGACCTGCTGAGCCAAGGTGTTTCTGAAGGCTGCTATCTTCTTGTCAAACTTGCGTCCTGTGCCTAGCATGCCCCTTTTTATATAATCCTGATTAGTAGGCTTTGTCAGTACTCTTATTGAAGGGAACTCAGGGGTTTTGTAGGAACAGCCAAGGTTGCTTCTTTTGCCTGTTACTACATTTTGGGGTATATCCTGAACAACATACAAAACAGTAAGGTGAAGCTGCCTGGATCCACACTAGGAGGGTTTGGAAGTGACAGATGCACACATCCTAGACTCCTTGCTGAGGCAGTGGGCTTTAGACTCAGTGGTCTATTTGATATCCCAGCACTGCAGTTTGCTGATTATGTATCCTTAGGGAAACCACTTAACCTCTGTAATTAACAAATTCCTCATTTGGCAATTAATATAACTACTGCTTGAACCTAGTTATTTTGAAGCTTTTATGCGATTGTGACTACACAACCTTGCAGACAATACTAAGGAAACTTACTTTTCCTGGAAATCAGAGGCAATTAGAAAACAAATTTGGGAGAGTTTAAGGAAGGATTTCCTGACCATCAGAAATTCAGGAAATGCAGTTGTTTAGTATGGTGTAAAAATCAGCTGCTGGAGATGTAAGGAATCAGAGGTACAAGCTGGATTGGCAGGCTTGTCTGAGAAATCAAAGAATAAGTATATATAGCTTAGGAGCTAGACTCAAGCAAGAACTGGTTAGTCACTTCTCCTGCTTGTCTTCACGAATAGCTTGGGCCAGGAGTCACTGTACATGCCTAAGATTTGCTTACTCATTCACAAGAACTTTCTGCTGTTGACCTTGGTAGGAAGGGGCCCTGGGTTGTGTCCTGCTTCTCCCGTGGCTTATGACGGTCATGATCTGTGGTTTACCCTAGCGGCCCCTGGAACAGGGCCTACCACATGTCAGGTGCTTCTCCCAAAGATCAGCTGTGCAACTTGGCCTCAGCACGGGCAGCTGTGTGGGAGTGGCCAGTCTGAGCAGTGGCAGCTGTTCCAGGTCCCTTGGGAAGGGCAGGGCTGGGGCTGTAGGGGTAGCATTTTTGTGACACTGTCTCTTATTTCTGGCAAAGGCAAGGGGAAGCCAGGGAAAAGAAGTGTGACCTTGGGAAGCAGGCCACCCACATTGTTCCTCTGCAGCTATGTCCCATCTTCAGACTCCTGAGAATTCAGCTTCACCTTCTCACTCTCTTGCCCCTTAGGACAGAGCTCTTCTCCATAGGTCAGGAAGGCCATTCCCTGTCCTAGATGACCACATGGCTGTCTGATCTGCTTGAGGTTTGCTAGGAAGGACAGTAGGATTTCAGGAATGATATGGCCTTTGGCCCACAGCCCCAAGGTCCCTTCTCTTTTCTTTATCTTTAAGGAATCGGGAGGAACGGCCTCAGCACCCTGTCAGCTGTGAAGTTATAAGAGCCATCGCTGAAACCCTCTCTATTCCTGTCATAGCCAAGTAAGCCTCCATTCTTTCTCATTTAGGTTCCACCTCATTCTATGTGCTAGCATAGAAAACTAGGGTGACACCATGAAAAAACTGATACAAGCCAGGCATGGTGGCACACAACTTTAATCCCAGCATTGTGGAGTCAGAAGCAGATGTAATTCAAAACTAGCCTGGTCTACATAGGACTTCTGGGACTGACAGGAGAGACCCCGTCTCAAAAAAACCAACCAACCAAACAAACAAAACCCAGTCACAACCAAAACA
Organism: Psammomys obesus; assembly: GCF_907164565.1. Classification (NCBI taxonomy): domain Eukaryota; kingdom Metazoa; phylum Chordata; class Mammalia; order Rodentia; family Muridae; genus Psammomys; species Psammomys obesus. The sequence continues at coordinate 22,429,520 of NW_026596034.1, forward strand.
AACACAGGGATGGCGATTTGCTTAGCAGTTAAGGGTGTCTAATGCCGAGCCTGATCACCTGAGTTCAATCCCTGAGACAACTGAATCCTTCAGTTTGTCCCCTGACCTCCACTTGGGTCATGTCGTGTATTTCCCACCACATAGATGTAAAAGAAGAAATCCTTAAACTCACCATAGCTGGGCACAGTGGCACACACCTGTAATCCCGGCACTCGGGGAGTCAGAGGCAGGTGGACCTCTGTGAGTTTGAGGTTAGCCTGGTTTGCAAAAACGAGTCTAGGTCAGCCAAGGCTACACAGAGAAACCCTGTCTCGAAAAACAAAAACAAAACAACCAAAAACCCTGACCATAATGGAAAGTGGAGGAAATAGAGCAAAAATATGAAGCTGGGGAGTGAGGCTGACAGCAGTGTTTGAAGCTAGAGCTCAGGGCATTCTCAGGGTGGGCTAGGCTATTGGCAGGAATAAGAACAGGGGAAGTGAAAAGCTTGCAGAATCAGGCCTAGGGCAAGATGATATCTCACCTAGAGTGAGGTATGCAAGGTGCAGGGGCAGAGTGAGGAGTCTTAGCAACGTGACTCAAGGAACATAAGGCAGTAGTGCACATCTTTAATCCCTGCCCTTGGGAGACAGAGGCAGGTGGATCTCTGTGAATCTGAGGCTAGCCTGGTCTATATAGTTTCAGGGCAGCCAAGAAAATAATGATGAGATGTTGTCTCTGAAAAAGAAAGGAAGGGGGTACTGCAAAGATGGCTCAAAGGTTAAGAGCACTGGCTGCTCTTCCAGAGGTCCTATGTTCAATTCCCAGCAACCACATGGTGGCTCATAACTATCTAAATGAGATCTGGTGCCCTCTTCTGACGTGCAGACGGGCATTGTCTACATAATCAATCAATCTTTAAAATAAAGAAAAAGAAAGGAAGGAAGGAAGAACAGAAAGGATTAAGGGAGGGAAGAAGGAAAGAAAGATGGATGGATGAATGGATGGATGGATGCTGGGCATGGTGGAGCACATCTTTAATTTCAACACTTGGAAAGCAGAGGCTGGCAGATACCTGTGAGTTTAAAGCCAGCCTGTCACCTCAGGGTCCTCCCAGCATAGGTGTCTCTGGACTGAGTCTGCTCCTTGACTGTGGATGAAATAATTGGGAATAGAGAAGGTTCTTAGAGCAGCAGGGTAGAAGGAAGGGAATTGACCAGGCCGGGTCCCCTTATTTTCCACTATGATCATCAGTGAGTGTGTCCTTCCTGTAGTCTAGGATTTTGACTTAGTCCTTACAGGGTCTGTGCACAGCTTCTCAGATTGGAGTTTTTCCTGTGGCCCCAATTCCACTGTTTTGTTTTATGTTTTAGGCAGGGTTTTACTGTGTAGCCCCATGCTGGTCTAGAACTGGCTATGTAACCCAGGCTTGCTTTGAACATATGCTCCTTGTGCCCTAACCTCCTGGGTGCTGGGATTATAGGTGTATGTCATTGGGTCAGCTCATGGCTCAGTTCTGTACCTTCAAATATTCTTTGCCCTTGGCCATGTTTTAGGTAGTAGAGAAGAAAAGTCAAATTTCTAAGATACCCCTTCTATGACAGACATGGTTTAGGCTGTCTCCTCACTAAACAATGGGGTTTGCTCTATAATCACTATTAAAGTTCTGATAGTTGAAGGGACTTAGCTAAAGCCGTGCTGATAATGAATGGCAGATCTGGGACTCACCCTTGTCTGGAAATACTGGTAGGTTCCATTATGAAATCCTTCCATCCCCCTCCTGTTGCTTTTTAGTGGAGGTTCCCATGACCATATCCAGCAGCATTTGGATATAGAGGCCTTTCGACAAGCCACAGCTGCTTCTTCAGTGATGGTGGCTCGAGCAGCCATGTGGAACCCCTCTATCTTCCTCAAGGATGGCCTTCGTCCCCTGGAGGAAGTCATGCAGAAGTATATCAGATACGTAAGTCTCTGTACTTTTCCTTTCTTTTACTTTTTAGTTTTGACATACAGTCTCACTGCCCAGGCTGACTGCCAATTCCTTATTCTCCTGTCTCTACCTCCTCAGTGTTGGGATTACAGGCATGTGCCACCACACCTAACTTGAAAATAGTCTTTTTTTTTTTTTCCAAGACAGGGTTTCTTTGTGTATCCTTGGCTAACCCAGACTCCCTTTTTAGACCAGGCTGGCCTTGAACTCAAAGAGATCCGCCTGCCTCTGCCTCCTGGAGTACTGAGATTACAGGTGTGCGCCACTGTGTCCAGTGAGAACAATCTTTTCTAAACTAGTTTCTTTTCACTATAAGTGTGGTAGTTGCATTTTTTTTTTTTTTTTTTTTTTTAATAAGTGAGTTCATTGGGTATAGCCCTGAGATGCTGGGAGTCTCTACTGGGCTACACATGGACATGGGCAGAAACAAAGAGTTGTCCTCAAATTCTTCAGTGAGTTGGATCTGAGCAGAAGTTCCAACCCTCCTCCAGAGCAGTTTCCACCTTTCTTATCAGCCCCAAGTCTCACCAATGCCTGGGGTTATCTGTGTTCTCCTCAAGCTTTGACATAAGGGTATTTTTATGAATGTTAAGATGGGCTAGTAGGAGGAGGCATGTGTCCTGTTCTGGGAAGCTTCTGTCCTAGAGCCTCCTTTCCTCAGGGCTGCAGCCCTTATCCTCTTGGTTCTGGGTGTCCTGGTAGCTAGGTTGGTAACTGTCTAAGTCAGCTACAGACAAAGGGCTTTAGCTCAGCCCAGGTCAGCTGTCCAGTTCTTCTGGCCACCTGGCAAGCATGTGGCTAAGAAGACATGTTCAGCAGTGCTGAGCCTGCTTACTAGGTGAAAGGTGATGCTGTCACTCTTGTTCAGCCATCCTTTGGCAGCTTTCATGCGGGCGCGTTGTCACGGAGAAAAGGAGTAACCTCAAGCATCAACATTGATGCTTCTGGTGTGATCAGGTGCTTTCTGCGCCAGGCAGGCTGAATCATGGTCTGCCCCTGGCTAGGACTTACCCACTTATTCCACACTTTCTCCTGAGCATGCCGTGACATCTTCCTAGGCTCCAAAGACAGGTGTAGAGGAGAGTCTACAGTAGTGTGGGGGTGGGGTTGAGTGCCTGAGGGGTCTGGAGGCCTGGCTATAAAGTCTTTACCTACTGCTGCTCTCTTGCCTTGCTTCTAGCTGTGTGAGCATCCATAGTTTTATTTTTTGGGGAGTCATCTTGCTTCCCTGGGCTTCACTTCTCAGGCTATAGAGTAAGGTAGCAGCTGTACCTGTGTTTTTATAGATATACAAGTTGATAAGTAATGTGTATGAACATGCTTATAGATGGGGTTGTGCTCCACCCATGTAGGGGAAGCTGGAGAGCGGTTTGTCAACATAGGGTTGATCCTGGTTGTAATGCATAGAAATCTTACCCCTGTCCTAGGGCTAGGTTTGCCCTGCCAAAATCTGGTGTGTTCCTTCTCCCTGCCCTGGAGATACTCAGCCTTAGGTTCTGAGTGGTAGCTTGTGGTGTCTGTGTGTTTCTTTATACTTTTATTCCTCAGTCAGACTGTCTTGGTGGGTATACTGGTGAACATGAGCCTTAGTTTGGCCCTTAACCTTTGTACGACAGCAGGAGGAACAGATGGCAGGGTGTAGGTAGTTCTTCTGTGGGGTCACATGGGCTTGGCTAATTCCCTCTTAAGAGTTCCTTTCCTTCCTGCCGGAGGCTACCTGAGATCTCAGCGTTTGCTGCTAGCTAGTGAGCTCATGGTGGTTCTCCTCTCAGGCAGTGCAGTATGATAACCACTACACCAACACCAAGTACTGCTTGTGCCAGATGCTGCGGGAACAGTTGGAGTCGCCCCAGGGAAGGTTGCTTCATGCTGCCCAGTCTTCCCAGGAAATCTGGTAAGAGTACGGTGGTCTCTATCTATTCTTGCACACTTGATCCAGGGTTGATCTTGATCCCTAAGCTTATTTTGCTGAGCGACCAGGGACGCAACTTCTGAACGTATATGTGTAGGAGTTTTGCTTTGTAGAAGGGTACTTTCACAGCTTTGAAGCCTTCCATTGTTCGACAGTTTTAGTAGCTAGGGTGCTATTATAATAGAGAAAGGCAAAAGATAGGCCTGGGAATTTTTGAGGAAGAAGTTTTTCTATTAATGGGTCTTTTGCACGCCAGACTAAAAAACAAAAACAAGAGCAAACAAACAGAAAAGCCCGAGTGGTCAAGAGGGACAAGGCTTGCTGGGTGATGGTAGTGCATGCCTTTAATCCCAGCACTTAGGAGGCAGAGGCAGGTGGATCTTTGAGTTTGAGGCCAACCTAGTTTATAGAGTGAGTTCCAGGAAAGCTAGGGCTACACAAAGAAACCTTGTCTTAAAAAAACAAAAGAGAAAGAGAGAGAGATGGGGTGAACTTTAGAATGGAGCTCTTGACACATGCCAACATCCATTATACTGGTGAGAAGGCTTGGAGCTTCAGATCTAGTACAGCTTCAGATCAGGTGGTTGACACATGGAGGTTTTGGGCAGCTTAACCTCATCCCAGCTCTTTCAGCTTCCTGTCTACTGTCGCTATAAGTCAGATTTGGGTCCTCTGCCTTTTTTTTTTTCCCCTAATTTACTTATTTATTTGTTTGTTTGTTTGTTTGTTTAGTATGCAATGTGTGTTTGCATGTACACGTGCACTCCAGAAGAGGGCACCAGATTTCGTTTCAGATGGTTGTGAACCACTATATGGTTGCTGGGAATTGAACTCAAGGACCTCTGGAAAAGCAGCCTGTGCTCTTAACCTCTGAGCTATCTCTCTAGCCCTGGGGTCCTCTGTCTTAAAGGTTGTTTCTCCTAACCTTGGCTGCCTGTACCCTCCATCCTCTAAGGCTTTCTGAATCATACTTGCCTTCAGTGATCCATGTGTAGGGTTTTTTCTAGAAGCCAAAGCTCTTCCAGAAGCCTTCTTCCCTCCTTTGCTTGTGGTGCTGGTTCTCATCCTGTCCCATATAGGTCAAACAACTGAGTATCAGTGTTTTGTGAATTGCAAAAGAGAATGTAACTATGGAGCTTTGGGTGGTTCAGATTAGGACCATGGTAACCATGGATAGTGAGGAATCAGTCAGTCCTAGGCCTTTGTCTTTTCCTCTCATAGGCCCACATGAAGATACTATGTATATCCCAGTATAGATCCTCTCTATTATGCTGGCTGGTTGGGTACATCCATCTGTGTGTGCAAGAGCAGAGAATGAGCTAGTTGAGTACATCCATCTATGTGATGGATCACACAGATAGGTCACATCATCCTTGGGAGAGAGCAGAGAATGGTGGGGGTAACCTCTGGAACCTTTTCTCCCCAGCCCAAGCTTCCTCCATTGTTCATACTGAAAGGTTCACATCCATTCTCTACATTACAGTCTAGGCAGATGCTAGGGTGTGTAAGAATTATGTTCTGATGGTCAGACTCAGGTGGTTTTGCTATATGTGGTTCAGGAGTTTCTTGGTTGTAGGGTCATGGGCTCCTGTAGTACCCCGGATTCTGTTTCATTAAGGTTTTTATCCTGCTCCACCACTTTCTCTATAGTGAGGCCTTTGGCCTGGGTGTCTTCTATGAGGAGACCGTTCGGGAGCTCGATGCCCGGAGAGCTGACCTCTTAGCCAAGACTCCAGAGGCCTTTGAGGATCCAGCTGAAGACACCTCTGGTATCATTAAGATGGCTATCAGGTTTGACCGGTAGGTTTCCAGAATATTACAGGGCTTGTTGATTTGGGGTTTTAGTGGTAGTTATATGTGAATAATGTCAAACTTAGGGACTACAGGTCACCTTAGTGTGGATGCTTGTTCTTAGCTTTCAGCTTCCTAAGAAGGTACCTTTGTTACTATTTTTTGTTTGTTTGTTTTTTTGTTTTGCTTTGCTTTTTTTTTTTTTTTTTTCCTGAGACAGGATCTCTCTGCATAGCTCAGGGTGTCCTAGAACTCATTATATAGACCAGACTAGCCTTGAACTCACACATATCCACTTCCCTCTGCCTCCAGAGTGCTGAGATTCAAGGGATAAGCCACAGATATTGTTACTGTATTTTTTAAGACAGAGTCTCATGTAGCACAGACTGACCTTGAACTTACTATGTAGCTACTGATGACCTTGAACTTCTTATCCTCATGCCCCCAAAGAGAGGGTGCTCTCAGGGAACACTGTCCCTGAAAGCTCAGGCAGCACTGGTCAGAGCATATTTTTCTAAGACAGACAGAATTGAACTCCATTTTTTTTCCTTTCCACAAAGGGGAACAGGGATATGTGTCTTTTGCTGCTCAAAGCCTGTGCTTGCCCCAAGCTCTTCAATGGCTGCAGGAGCCTTGCCTTTATTTGGTTCTGTACTCCTGCCTACACCCTGCCCCTCACCAGGCCAGGGGTGCCCTCCCTAGGTGGCAGGAGCCTCAGTCTGATTCTTGCCTCACATTGTGTCTCAGCTTTGAATGGTATCCTCATTCTTGCCCTCTGCCATCCGGGTCTGAGCCTTCTTTAGTCTCCATACCCAGATCAAGAGCTGGTCTTAATCTGCCAAGGGCTTGAGGTGGGGTTAAAAGGACAGCTGTTGGGCAGTCATATGCTAGAGGGAGCTCCCAGTAGAAGTTGGATCATGTCCTTTTCACCCTGTCACAGACTGTCTCTGCAGCCAGAGTTTATTGTGTCTAAAGCAGAGCAGATAACCCTGATACTCAAGCAGATAGAATCATAGTGGGTATTAAGCTAGAGCTCTGAGTCTACTATAAAGCCACCTCCACTCCTTTCTCCACCCATTCCCTCAGATCTTGTCTTGAAAGGTAAAGCGAACCTTCTTTGCTGGCTATTGAAGGCTGTTTTCCAGGCTGCAGCTCAGAGAACTAGGAGTTGTCTCATATGCATGCCTTATTATTGCAAACATGAAGAAGCCCATCTTCCCTTTAGATGAAAACCTGGCCTGCAACTGCTGGTAGAACAGGAAGGGTGTAGACACAAGAGCCTTGGGGCAGCAGCCTGATATCTCGGTTTCTTCAGGAGCAGCTATCAGTGGCTGATTGGTGGCTATTGCTAAGGGCTAAAGTAGAAATGGTGAGTGGGCCTTAACTATTCTTTTTTCCTTTCCCTAGGAGAGCATACCCACCCCAAATTACCCCCAAGATGTGCCTGCTGGAATGGTGTCGGAGAGAGAAGTTGCCTCAGCCTGTGTATGAAACAGTGAGTTTTTCTGGCTGTTGCCTGTCTAGCATCCAGCCACAGTGTTTCCTGCACTGCTGTCATCACCCTGGTCCACCTCCAGCCTCTATCCTCAGATTCAGGCTGCCTGGTTAGCACCTGAACTTCCTTTCCATAGATGTACATATGATGTTGGTAGTAGGGCCAGTTGCTGATAGCTTCTTACCTCCAACCTTGGGTGTATCACCCAATTCTGGCAGATATATCTTTGGATTGGGCTTCAGCCAGTGGGGCACAGAATTATGCCCATACATAGGGACCCTGGGGTAGAAACCTTGAGATAATCTTGCTTTACTTCCTTTGGTCCCTGTGACTGCTCTGTCTTTCTTACTGGCCTTCTGGCCTCCAGTGTTACACTTCCCCTTTTTCAGAGTGACTTTTGGAAAACAAATCTAACCTCTGTCTCCTTTGTTCAAAGTACCAACTCCTCAGAACACAAGACCCCCCCACCTACCTTGCTTTTTCATCTCTTCCACTCAGCTTTCTACTCCAGCCACATTCCTTGACTCCTCTGCCCATACATCTGTACCTTTTTTGCCCTCACCCTTGTCCCTTCTCAGTCTTTTGCCATCTGGTGAGCCCCTTTCTGCTGGGAACTGTCCCACATAGATGTTAGTAGGCAGAGGCCCCAGAGACAGGTGCAGATAAGGGCCCTTTGTTTAGTGCATTGACAGAACTCTGACACACTTGATATCATTGTCAATTTGCATAACTGCCTTTTTCCCTGAAAGCTGCAGCAGGTACTTTCACATGGGCGGAGCATGTGGTCAGGCAGCCTTCATTTGACTTAAGTTAGAAGTACTAGCCCTGGTGGTTCTGTAATAGGCCTTTAATCCTAGCACTTGGGAGGCAAAGGCAGGTGCATCTCTGAGTTAAAGGCCAGCCTGGGCTACAGAGCAATTTCCAGGACAGCCAGAGCTACATGAAGAAACCCTGTCTCAAAAACAAACAAACAAACAAACAAACAAACAAACAACAAAAGCAAGGGTGCAGGGGAAAGAAGTACTTCCCTTTTATTTATGTGTTCATTCTGTGATGAAACAGGTGGGCAGTCTACCCTGTTTCCTTTCTTCTCTCTGCACCAGGTTCAACGACCTATAGATCGCATGTTCTGCTCTGTTGTCACTGTTGCAGAAAAAAAGTACCAGTCCACCTTGTGGTAAGTGTCTCATCAGATGTTCTGAGACTGATGGTGTCAGGTTCCAAGTCTACTTTTGGTCTGGGAGAGTTGGGTACATTGTGTGTGGGGGTCCTGATGATGAATGACCAACCCTCTTAGCAGGTTTATCAGAATCTCTTCAAAGGATGTGTAGAGGTAGGGCTTCAAAGCTGTATACCTGCTGTTTGCTTGCTTTATTAATTTTTTTAAATTTCTTTATTTTACGTATATGAGTGTTCTCTCTGCATTTACACCTGCCAGAAGAGGGATACTTTATTAATCTTAGCTTCATTTACCAGGGACAAGTCCAAGAAACTGGCAGAGCAGACTGCAGCCATTGTCTGTCTGCGGAGCCAGGGCCTCCCTGAGGGTCGGCTCGGTGAGGAGAGTCCCTCCTTGAACAAACGCAAACGAGAGGCTCCTGATCAAGACCCTGGGGGCCCAAGAGTTCAGAAGCCAGCACTAGCTGAGGAAATATGCAAGAAGCCATTTGTAACCTTGGGAAGTAGTGAAGAGAAGCTCCTGGAAGGCTGCTGACTCCTACCCTGGTCGCCTGTGTGGGACTGATAGGAAGGTGGTTATAGGTGCTGGGACCTAAACAGGATGCCAGTGGACAGTTTGCCGGCCCTTGACCTGCAGAAGTTAGAGGTCTTGGCCCAGGCCATCAGCCTGAAACAAGTGCCAAGGAATGTCCAGGGGTCATACTATCTCTCATAGATCTGAATGGCTAAGCCAAGTTCCCAGCGACCTGAATGTTTTGACAACAAGGTTTTCAGGCCTCACCTCTAACTTGACATTGGTTCGTGCAATAAAGACACCTGGACTCTCACCCAAAGCCAGCTGCTTCAACCTTGGATTTATGTCTTCTACCCTCTGTGCAGAGCTGGAGCTTCCCAAAGCATGTCTCGATCGTGTAGGGAATAAGTGGACCTTTGGGGTCCCCTGGATTTTGGTGAAGGCAGGAAAGGACCAAGAAACCGTTTTAATGATGGGAAACCTGAGGTGTTAATCATTGGTTGACTCTCCTGATGAGAGGTTCTGTGTAATCTCAGGGAAAAAAACAAGGGGGTCTGATATCACATTAAAGGGCCAGTCTAGTGGAGTGGGGTAAGGGCCCGAGTCTCCTTTATACCTTACAACTGACTTTAACTCAGACCTGATGAAGTGCCTGCTCAGGACAGGGACACCTGTAGGCTGCTGATGGCAGCAATTTGGCTTTTGTCTAATGCAGCAGTCACAGATCACACTGTCACTTTCCCCACCCCAATCCCACCTGAGGTGGAAGGAAGTGGTAGATTCTCTTTAATTTCCTCCTGGCTGTGAGATGCAAACAAACAGCTCCCACACATTTATTGGGGCCTCCCCACTCCTCTGCCGGGAGGGGTGGCCTGACCAAAGGGCTCTGTTTTGCCCCACCCCCATTTCCTCTGCTGTAAACAGGCTGTGTGAGCTTCCTTTTGCCAGGCTATATGGGCGCACGATTCCCCTCTAGACCAAACCTGTCTTTCCCTGTCCCCTGGGACAGCCTCATGGCTTTTTGGCAGGCTGGTCCAGGGTCAGGCCCTGTGTCAGCCTGCAGCCCCTGCCTGTCTCTGAATCAAAGGCTTAGTGGAGTACACTTTGCCTTATTCCATCTATACTCGTACTAGCTCTTCTTTGTTCAGTTAAAGATACCATACTCCCAGAGGCCTCACAGAGCCTCTGACCTTTTGACCTTGGGTAACTCACTTCCAGTCATCAATTGTCCTCTGCATGTATGAGACTGGTTTGTGATGAGGTACTATGTGGCTCTGTGTTTCTGCTTGCTGAGAGACTACTTTATTACCTTTTTGCTCCAGTCCTGTCAGGGTAGGGGTCCACTAAGGATAGTCTTGATCTGATCTCAGCCATCCAGATTTAGAAAGTTTGCATCTGGTTTTGTTTGTTTCTACTAAACCTGTTTTAAAATTTTCCCTTTACCTTTTCTCATACTTAGACTGGAAGTAGGAAGACCAGGGGCCCCAGAGGATCCCTTCCTTCCAGGCATGCGGAAGAGGATTTTGGGGACAGAGCATCAAGTGTAGTTTAAGTAGCCCAGGGCATTGATTTCAAGCATCTTTTCCCACTAGAGTAGTTTTCCTGGGGAAACCCCTTCCCTGGCAAGGCTGCCACAGGAAGCAGGCTGTATTCAGGAGGGTGGGAGGAGCTCTGGGGAGAGAGGTTTGTAGCCAGCAAGGAGGGACTGGTTAGTATGTGTACAATAATGGGGCACGCTGGCAAAGATTCTGGGCAATTGTGTTGTCTCATCCTCAAACAATTTGTTCATTAGCAATAGCATAGTTCAGTGATGTCTGCTTTGAACTCAGTGACCTGCCCAAGATCTGGGACTGACTGAGAGGCCCTGTCAAGCCTGAAGGTACTGTCTCACCATGTCTAGCCTCAGAATAATTCACTTTAAGAGTTCTCAACCCCTTCTAGGAGTAGTGGTAGTAGCCAACCATTTATGTCCTTGATTGAAGCATCCTTCTTAGCCTGTCACATTATTGAGGGTCTTTTTGTTGTTGTTGTGTTGTTTCCTTTTGTTTTGAGACAGTATCTTGTGCAGTACAAGTTAGCCTTGAACTGTATTTTTTTGTATGTGTTTATTGTTTATTTATTATTTATTACTCTGTGTGGGGGAGTGCATGTGGCTATCAGGGGATGACTTCATGAAATCATTTCTTTCTTTCCATCTTTATGTGTTTTCCAGGGAACAAACTCAGGTCATCAGGCTTGTGTGACAAGTACCATTTTGTTAGCTCCTTTAACAGATTTTTCTTTTATTTATTATTTACTATTTTTGAGACAGAGTTTCTCTGCCTGTCCTGGAACTCTGTAGACCAGGCTGGCCTCAAACTCACAAAGATCCACCTGCCCCTGCCTCCCAAGTGCTGGGATCAAAGGCATGCACCACCACTGCCTGGCAGAATTTTCTTTTTAACATTTATTTTTACTTCCAGTTTTATGTTGTGCTGGTGATTGAATCCAGAGGTTTGTGAAGGCCAGCCAACTGCTCTAGTACCTGACCTATATCCCTAGTGACAGATATTTTTGTTTTTTATTCTGTGATAGGTTTTTGTTTGTTTGTTTGTTTTATTTTGTTTTTATGTAACCTTGGATGGCCTGAAACTTGCTATGTAAAATCAGGCTGGCTTCCAATGTGAAGGGAATCCTCTTGCAGCTACCTCCATGTGCTATGATTACAAATGTGTACCACCACACTTTGCCTAGAATAAATGCTTTTGATACATCCATGAGAAGGAGGATGAGTAAAGTTGGATAGGTTGGTGGGGATTACAGAGATACAGAAAGAAGCTTGATTTGGAGAAAGATAAGGGGGAATCTTTGGCCTTAACTCCCACAGGCTTAAGCTCTCCCAGGTGCTGCTCCTTTTAGGATTCTGGTCTTGGAGACTGCTCTCTGGACCAAGTTCAAACCCTTAGTCCAGCAGGAGGAGACAAAGTGATGGCCTGGCTTCTCAGTACTCCGAGACTTTAGCAGCTAACCAGGTTACCTGGTCTATTCATCCAAACTGGAAGCTACTCAGGGGCAATCCTTTGTTCTATGGCCAGCATTGGCATGGAGGTAAAGATCGGGCACAGCAAACTAAGAGTCTGGAGTTTGAGTAGGAGGGGTATATGGCACAAGAGGAAGAATTTCTAAACTTGAAGGTTCCAGGTTTTCCCTAGTATGAAAGAAGGGACCAGGCTGGGCTATGCTGACCGACCATCCTATGGCTCTGAGGCATAAAAGAAGCCTCAGCAATAGAGTCCCAAGACCACACCTATGGCAACAGATGAAAGAAAAACGTTTCTCTTGATTCTTAGGCCTGGGCCATAATTTACACGGGAGGGGAAAGGGCCTCCGTCTCTGTCTACACTGGGGTTCTACTGTTCTGGTCCTCCAGGCTCCCTGAGAGATCTGTAGACAGAACAGATGATGAGCAATGGCACTGGGGGGAAATCAGAGGGGACGCAGTGAAGAGTATGCTTACTGGAGGAGGGGAGTATCTGTGTGTGTGTTGGGGGGAATCTTCATGGCCTACAGGATCCTAGCCACTCTTTCATGTGCTCTCTCTCTCCATCTCTCCTTTACCCCCACCTCTACCCCTGCCCAACAGGGTTCATGCTGCCTTTCTTACAGACAGTAGCTCGTTTCTTGCAACCAGTTCTTACCTCTGATGAGCCTTTATCACTCTATGTTAGAATGTTAGTTTACCCAAAGCCAGAAGCCTTTCCTACAACATGACCCCTTTCTAGATATTCTCAGGTACTCAATGTCTGGGAAAAAGTTCTATTGCTGAGCATTCAATAAGGGTGACTTTTTCTAACCATTCATAGCTTCTCTATGGTCCCTTATGAAGTGTAGGAATTGGCAGGCCAGGGTCTACATTCTGCCTCCCTGGCCACATAACTGTTTTTTATAGGATTTATTTATTTTGACTTTATGTGCATGAGTGTTTTGCCTGCTTGTATATATGTGTACTACAAGTGTGCCTGTCGAGCCAGGAGGTGGCATCAGGTTCCCTGAAAGTTACAGATCACTGTGAGCCGCCATGTCAGTGCTAGGAAACAAATCCACATCCTCTGGAACAGCAAGTGCGCACTCTCTCCCTCTCCCTTTCTCTCTCTTTCTCTCTCACTCTGCTGCCTCCAGTTTAGCCCAATTCACCAGATTTAGGTGAAGTATAACTGGGGAGATCATGCAATCTAGTTGGTAAGCCTGTCTCCGGCAAAAGGCTGCAGAGCTGACATAGCATTTGGTGTTTTAGTTTCATATTCAAGCTTATTAGTTAGCCCCTTTAAAGGCAGGATGAGAAGTTTTTTTTTTATCCACCTAACACATTAACTCCTCCATTTTTGTTTGTTTTGAGACTGAGATGGGATCTCATCCCCCCTCCCCCCCGCTGCCCTCAAACTCACTTGAGCTTCTTACACTTTTTGTCCACCTTGCAAGTGCTGGGATTAGAGGCTTGTGCCATCAAGCCTGACTGCCTCCTCTTCCTTGATTACTGCTTGATTGCTGCTTTTAATATCCTGAGTCAAGTGTTCTCTATAGAAGTCACTCTTTTAGCCTCTTGCTTTAAACCCTAGTATGGTTGCCTACCATCCTCAGGATAAAGTCCAAGAATCACACAGTGACCTATTGCACTCTGCCCATCCATCCACAATCACCTTTGGCTTCTGCCCACTGTTCCCTCTCTGGAACAAACTTGGCTCATCTTTTGTCTCCAGTTCCTATGAATCCTGTCGAGGCTCTGTAGTGTGTGGGTGGGTGTTGAATGTCCTCAGAGCTCCTATCACAGCTCTAATCTCGTTGCACAGTAATTATATATTTGCTATTTCTCTCTCCAACTCTTAAGAGAGACTATCGTTCTATCTCCAGGTTCGGCGTAAGTACTGGCGTAAAGCCTTGAGCAGGAATGAGCCAGTCCAAGATGAATGGCTCACTCAGAATATTCCTTGCTTTTCTGACCCTAGGCTTAGTTGGGCACACCCTAGGGCTCACTTAGTACCCCAGGAATCACTGAGATACAGAGTTCTTTGCAAGGAGCTTGAGTTTGCTTCATGCTTCCAGGGGCTTTTGTGACTAGTGTAAGAAGTGCTGTTGTGGGGGAGGTGGTCACTGGCTTCTCCCAACTCCCTCTCGTAATCATGCCCTAAGTAAACAAGAGTGAGTCCCCAGACTCCAAGGGATGGTGTCTTGGGCCATCTCATGTCTCACCGGGGAAAGGCAGGCTGTTTGAAATGGAGCCAAGATTGTAAACGGGTTCTTTTGACAGTGTCACTTCCTATACGCTGCCTTTGGCTCCGGTTTCACAATACCTCTCAATTTCATGCTTGTGTACTGGGATGCAGAAGTCAAGAAAGAGCCTTTCCTCTCTGTCTGCCCAACTTCCATCTGGGACCAGACCTGGCTTCTCTGATTTAAGTGGGACCTAGAATGCACGAGGGTCCTCAGATAGTAGCTATCTGCGCCGGCTAGTTGGAGACAAAGGCACAGCTACTGAGGCGGGGCACCACGCTGCAGGGGTGGACCAGAATCGACTCCAGACTCGTCTCACAAGGTTTCCTTCAGCTCCACCCCAACGTACGGAGAAGCTCGAACCAATCCCTGACCATCTCGAGATTCCGCCATTGAAGTTGGTATGGAGGGATTCGGGGGTGAGTGGTGCACAGGGAATCGGGGTAGTCTGACATATCCTCTCTAAACTCGGGCGTAAGAGAAAAGTACCTCCGTGGGGCCAAACATCCTGATACCCATACCCTAGCGCTCTGTTACCCACTTCCCGACGTGAGCTCCACCCAACGGGGTTCCCAATCTAATCAGACTGCGTTATTGGCCCTGCACTGATCTCGGTTTACAGACTGCGGAAGAACTAGACTTTAACTACAACTCCCGAGAGGGAGCAGGGCGCGCTAGCTCCCCGTCACCTGACTTCCTCCTTGCAAAGGATTCACGCGATAGGCCGGCGAGGAGGCGGGGCCCATGACTGTCAGCGGAGCCCGCGGCCTATGGGCCGCCCGGGCGGATGGGAGCGCGGCGGGGGGCGGGGCTGGGCGCGCCGCAGGGCGCGGGAGCGCGCCGGCGGCGCGACCGTGGGGGTGGGGGGGGCGGGGAGCCTCGGTCGAGACGACCGCGGCTGTTAGGCACCCTCGACTGGCGGCGGTGGCGGCTCCTGGCGTGGCGGGGCGATCGGCCAGCTTTCTAGGTCGGAACGGAACGCTTGGCTTCGCGGGCGCCGCCCGGAAAGTTTGCAGTGAAACCGCGACCTCCCGGCCGGCGCGGCCCAGCATGAAGCGGCGCTGAGGAGCCGCCGCGGCCGCCTGAGGAGGAGCCGCTGCACCCCGGGCCACGCCGATGACTACTGCAAACTGTGGCGCCCACGACGAGCTCGACTTCAAACTCGTCTTTGGCGAGGACGGGGCACCGGCGCCGGTGTCCCAGGTCTCGCGGCCTGCAGGTGGGTGCCGGGCCCTCCCCGCGCCCCCGAGCCAGCTCGCCTTCCCCCCGGTCCCCCCGGGGCGTGCGTGTGCTGAGTGAAGCCGGGTTTAATCTGAGGAGGAGGCGTGTGGTTGCAGGCGACGTGGAAGCGGCTTGGCTGGGAACGAACTAGTCAGGGAACTCGACTCCGAGAGGCCGGTGGCGGCCGGGCGCCCGGGGTTTGGAGGCTGAGGGTTGGGGCCAGAGCCCCAGGAGGGTTTCTGGTTGTCGCTGCTGTGCCAGCGCGGTGCCAGCGCGGTGCCGAGGAGCGTCCTCGAGAAGTCAGCGCACTTAGCCGATTTTGGGTTGTTTGTGGAAGTCTTCACGTGAAAGACGCGTACTCGTGTAGTGTAGGACCCTTTAAAAATCCGTTTGTATTTTTAAAAATCTACATTTTGGAGAGTAACACGTTCAAGTTAGCGTCCAATTGGGCAAATTCCACACCTAATCTCAAGTGTACTCTAACGGACTTTTCTGAAAACTGTTTTTGTTTGTTTGTTTTTTTGAGCAAAGTGTTTCTGGAGTTTTTTGTTTTTAACAAAGCAAGGTAGTTTTTTGTGTTTTTTTTTTTTTTTTTCATAATTCCCTCTAGAATGTTCTAGAAGTTAACTTTTGTTTTAAGAAAAAGCTTTTCTCAGAAGATATTTTAAAGATCTTAAGTTGGGAAAGCCGGGCACCATAATACTTGCAGGTCAAACCAGTCAGGAAATAGAAACAGGATGATGACTGGGGACCTAACTCTCTCTTGTGACCTGGTTAGGAATAGTGTGGTTCATTAAGTTCAGTTTCCCTATTACATATGCAAGAGAACCCCTATGTATTCTTTCCAGTGAGTTACTGGTTTACAAACAAACGTTGAGTTACAAATGCTGCTAAAGACCCTATTTACTGGGATATATTTTAAGCTAGACACTAAGGAAAGTCTAATAGACTTTTTTCCCCAGAGTTGCATTAAAAGATTTTTTTTTTTTTTGGTAAGCTGAACGTCTAGGTGGTACAATACCTATTTTATTAGTTCCTTTCAGCCTTTATAGGTCTTTTTCAGTGTAATAAATAGTTACAAGAGTTAAGTGTTGGCTGTGTTTCTTTTCAGTTCTATTAGCACTATTTGAGCCAGACTTATATTCAAGGTACTAGTGGGTTACTTCGTTGGATACTGTTATTTTGATCCTAAAAGTCTCAGATTCCTGAAGGAAGTTAGGAAATAAATGAAAGAGATGGATAGCCCAAATAATCATTACTAGGCAAACTGAAAACAAACAGAAAAAGTGGGGTTTATGGACAGTATGGTATTGGATTATACTTAGATTACAGAGATTGAAAAAATAAAAACAACTTGTGTGAGTGACTTTTTAGGAAAAAAAAATTGTTACTTGATTTGTAATTGGAATTCCCAAAAGTAAACATGAACAATTTTATTTTTACCAGAAGCCGACTTTAAAATGTTCTAGGTTTTCTTCCTCTTTTTCCTTCCTTCCTTCCTTCTTTCCTTCCTTTTTTCCTCTCTCTTATTCTCTTTCTCTCTCTCTCTTTTTATGATTTCTTTCATAGAGAACTCTAGTTCAGAGTGGTCTCCTGCCTTCTCCAAGTGCTGGGATTGGAAGCGTGTGCCACCGTATTCAGTGCTCATTTTCTTAAGAATGTTTGTTTCACATTATAGTGAAATTCATATTAAAAAAAAGTAAACTTTATCTTTGTATTTTATTGAGACAGTATTTCACTATGTATCACAGGCTAGCCTAGAACTCACTGTGTAGCTCAGGCTGACTTCAAAATGGAAGTGTTCTTACCACTTCAGCCTCTGAGAGCACTGGGGTTACTGATGTGAGACACCATACCCAACTATTTTATTTAATACAGTTGTGGAATTTTAATGAGTAAATCCCACTTAGGTTTTGAATCAGTACTCACTGTTTTTTCATGATAATTAGCATTGTTTTGGTTCTTTGGCCTATAGGTCAGTTTCATAGCAGATCTTGGTAATTTTGGCCTACTTTGGTTCTACATTTATCTGAAGGTTTGAGAACAGTAAGAGCAAATTGGCATTTCCGTACAGTGAAAAGATTTTTGAAAAGTTATTTGAGGCGGCTGAACATGGTGGCATATACCTTGAATCCCAGTATTTGGGAAGCAGAGGTAGATGGAGAGCTCTGTTCAAGGCCAGCCTGGTCTACATAGAGGTTTTGTTTTGTTTTTTTCTATAGAGGTTTTTTGTTTGTTTGTTTGTTTGTTTTTTGTATTTCCTTAGTGTCTAGCTTCAAACTGACCATATATCCCAGTAAATAGAGTCTTTGTGACCCAGTACTTTAAGAGGAAGTAGAGGCAGGCAGACCACACCAACTTTGATGCTAATATGGAGAGGTCTCTGCCTCCCGGTGCAGAGATTACAAGCCTGTATCACCACTCCCAGCATTTTTACGTAGCTTCTGGGAATCAAACTCAGATCCTAATACTTGCAAAGCAATTACATTACCTACTGAACTCTCTCCTGTTCTTATTTATTTGGATAAAGTCTTACCATACTGTGTATTCCTAGCTGTCCTGCTCTCACAGTGTACTAGAGAATGACCTTGGACTCTTACTTGGAACCATCTCGTGTGATCCTCCTACTTCTTCTCAAATGCTGGAATTATAGGCATGTCTTACTACACGTGCCTAGCTTTCAGTTTCAGTTTGTTTATTTGAGAGTGTTCCACAACACATAAGCTTTAATACACTCAAAGTTTTTGTGTGTGTGCTTTAGTGTGTGTGTGTGTCCAGGTGCACACAGGACAGAGAAGGAAGAGCAGTGTTTTCTACTTTATCACTGTCTGCCTTATTCCCTTGAAGACACGATCTTTCACTGAACTCAAAGTTATGCTGGTGGCCAATGAGCCCTGGCAATCCTTTTGTCTCCATCTCCCACTGGTTCTAGAGAGTTGTGAGTCCCCCATTGTGGGTCCTCATAACTGCTGAGCTGTCTTTCTAGTCCTAAATGAGGGTCACCAGAAGAAATGGATGCTATGTTATGTGTAGTACCTTATCTACTGCTGTTTCTAAAGAGAAGAAATACCTCTGCTTTGTAATGTATTTTTGTAAGAAATTTACTTTATATAGTCTTATCAAATATTGAATATACTTTTTTTTTTTTTTTTAAAGAGAAAGTTTCTTATGTAGCCCAGGCTATTCTTGAACTACCTTAGCTACTCCTACTACACGGGTTTTTTTTATGTGTAAACTTGAGGATATTTTCCTTAGATACAGCTTTTGGCTGTAATTTACCTTATTTTTACTTTGTCTATCACTGATTATATATTCAATATCATTTACTATGTCTTTCATCAATTCTCTTCTAATGTCCCAGTATTTTTTATTTTTGAGGTAGTCTTATGTGTAGTCAAGGCTGGCCTTGAATTTATAATCTTCTGTCTCATTTTCCCTTATGTGGGATTACAGACCTGTAACACCATGCCCAGCTCAGTTTTTATTTTCACTCAAGGCTTTTGTTCATCTTGTAAATGGGTTAATACACATGTCAGGCAACACACAACTGCTTGTAACTCCAGCTCCAGAGAGATCTCACACCTTTGGCCTCTGAGGACATCTGCACTCACATGCACATACTCACACATACACAAATGATTTAAAATAATAAAATCCTTTTTAAAAACTGACATGAGGGGCTGGAGAGGTGGCTCAGAGGTTAAGAGCACTGGCTGTTCTTCCAAAGGTCCTGAGTTCAATTCCCAACCACCACATGGTGGCTCACAATCATCTATAATGAGATCTGGTGCCCTCTTTTGGCCTTCAGACTGAATGCTGTATATGTAAGGACTAAGTAAATCTTTAAAAAAAAAAAAAAAAAGAAAAGAAATGTTTTTAAAATAAAAACTGACATGTGTTGAAGTATTTGGTTTTAGATATTCTTATTTTAGTCTTTATAATGTTTTTAACATTTATTTTATATATGTGGATGTTTTTGTGTATATTTGCGCACCATATATATGTGTTTTTAGAAGCCATAAGTTGGTATGAGATTCCTCTGTTACTGCAATTTCAAATGGTTGTGAGCCATCATGTCGGTACTGGAAATCTAATCTAGGTTCCTTGGAAGATCTTTATAACAACACTTAGCTCTTTTCTTTGTATAAATACTGGTGTTATTTTGTTTTGATTCAATAGTCATACAAGTATGATTGGCTATTTAAAGTCAAGATGTAAAAAGGGAAGTTGCTTTTTAGGATTTTCTGTAATATTTGTACAGCTAACTTATTAGGTATCATAAAAGAATTTGATTGCTGCTGCTAATTCATGTTTTCATACAGTAGACTAGTTTTTTTTTTTCTGTAGACTGTAGATACAGTGAGGATTATAATGAGTGATTGAGTCAGTGTTTAACATTTTACTGTTTACATGGAAGAATAGTTTAATATTCTCTTGTATGAGTTTGTTTTGTTTTGAGATAGGGTCTTGTGTATGCCAAGCTGGGTTGTATAACCAAGACTGATTTTGAACTCCTGATCTTCCATCTTCCAAATACAGGAATTACAAGCATAGAACATTATGCTTGACTTTATGTGGTTAGGTTTTTTGTTGTTTTTACTGTTTTGTTTGTTGTTGTTGTTGTTTTTTTTTTTTTTTTTTTTTTTTTTTTTTTTTTTTTTTTTTTTTTTTGTTTTTTTTTTTTTTTTTTTTTTTTTTTTTTTTTTTTTTTTTTTTTTTTGATGTAACCCTGGCTGGCCTGGAACTCATAGAGATTCTTCTGCCTTTGCTCCTTAAAGTGCTGGGATTAAAGGAGTGTATCACCAGGTTTAGCTGGTTTGTCTGTCTGTCTATCTTCTATCTGTCTGTCTGTTTGAGAAAGGGTCTCCTGTAACCCAAGCTGACCTAGAATTTTTTCTTGGTGTAGCTGAAGAAAATCTTAAATTTCCTGTACTCCTACCTCTATCTCTTCAGTGCTGGGATTCCAGGTGTGGACCAGCATGCATTGCTGATACTCTGTTTGTTTCACACTTTTCTTGGTAGGGATTGAAGGATGCTCCTAGGGATCCTAGCAAAGTTGTGTGATAGAGGTAAGTGAGCAAGAGTATTTTAGTGAGAATGAGGAAAAACCCAGTGGGGTTAGGGGTGGGAAAGTGAGAGTGATAATTGTTTTGTTAAAATCATTGATCTAGCTGGGCAGTGGTGGCACTCTTCTGTAATCAGAGCACTCAGGAGGCAAAGGCAGGAACATCTCTTGAGTTTGAGGCCAGTCTAGTTTACAGAGCAAGTTCCAGGACAGCCAGAGATACACAGAGAAACCCTGCCTCAGACTGACTAAAATTGATCTTATGTTAGGCATGATGATGTATACCTATAATCTTAAGACTTGGATAGTAAAGACAAGAGGATCAAGAGTTCGAGGTTAGCCGCTAATTATTAGTTAAAGAAATTTGAGGCCATCCTGGGCTACCTTAGATTCTGTCTCCAGAAACCAATAAAATAAGGATTGGTGAGATGTCATGGCAGTCAGAAGGCCCTGATGACCTGGGTTTAATCCCTGAACTCTGTGTAAAGATGTAAGGAAAGAACCTTTTCCCAAGATTGTCTTCTGACCTCCATATGCACGCTGTGACAAGCACATGCTTACACTCATGCATCATTCATTCATTCATACATACATACATACATACATACATACATACATACATACATACATACAATAATTTAAAAAGCCAATAAAACAAACTATGTTCATCTTAAAATTTTTTCTTTTTTCTTTTTTCTTTTGTCTGTGCATGCCCTGCCACGGCTTGCATGCAGAGGTCTGTGGCAAACTTGAGAGGCAGTGCTGGGCTCCAGGAATTGAACTCAGACAGTAGACTTGGAGGCAAACACTTTTACTTGCTCAAACACCTGGCTGGACCACATTCATTTGTTTTCATCATGTTGTGTTTGGGAATGGGCCTTGTTTTTGTGTGATTTTTGTTAGCTTATTTTGTTTGCTAATTTTGCAATCTTTTTCTCTCTTTCTTTCTTTCTTTCTTTCTTTCTTTCTTTCTTTCTTTCTCTCTTTCTTTTTAAAACTTATTTGGTTTTGGTTATTTGAGACAGGTTTCTCTGAGTAGCATTGGCTGTCCTGGAATTCACTTTGTAGATCAGGCTGGCCTTGAACTCAGAGACCCTCCTGAGTCTGCCTCTCAAGTGCTGGGATTAAAGGCATGCACCCCCTCACCCCCAATCTTTTTATTTCTAAAGGCTCATCTCTAATGATACTGCTACTGATTTCACTTCAGTCTGCCATGCAATTTGAAATTGTACCAGTCTTCAGAGAACTTTCTTTTAGCTCCAGCCCTCCAGAAATAGGTGAAAATTGTTCTTTAAAATATTTTACAATGAAAATAGTCAGGTTCCTGGAGATAGTGACTTGGCACTTAAAAAGGTAGAAAGGCCTCACTTTGTGTTAATTTTAGAGCAGTCTACATTACTCAGTGTTTCCCTGTGGGAGTTAGAGCCTGCCCTAGGCTTGTTTGTCTTGAGGCTTCTGGTTAAGTTCTTCCAGTTCAGATGTTTCTGACAAGAGTCTTCATCCCTTTCTCAAGCATCCACAAGCAGTATCTCAGAGAACTGAAACAGAATTCTTCAGAATTCCCAGTTGCTCAGAGATTTACTTTGGTTCATGGTTTGAGGGAACCCTGTTCTATGGCAGGGAAGGTTAGCTGTAGTAGCCTGAGGTAGCTGCTGGTTATCTTGTTTCATAGGAAACACTGGTATTAAATAGGTGTTCCATCCTTTTTCTTTATCTTTTGATCTACATAGATTTGTCTCAAAAGATAATTTTCTTTTTTGTTTTGTTTTGAAATATGGTTTCTTTGTGTAACAGGGATCCACTGGTCTCTACCTCCTCAGTGCTACTTTGTTCTTTAGTTATTGTTTGTTTGTTTGTTTTTTTTTTTTTTTGGTTTTTCAAGACAGGGTTTCTCTGTGTAGCCTTTGTAGACCAGACTGGTCTGGAACTCCACAGAGATCTGCCTGCCCCTGCTTCCAAGCGCTGGGATCACAGGCGTGCATGCCCAACTTTGTCCTTCAGTTCTTAACCCTGCCTCAGCTTCCCAAATGTTGGGATTATAGGCATGTAAACCTAGAAATACCTAAGCCTAGAGTTACAACTTTAAAAACTTTGTTATTCCTATACTCTCTAAGGTCTAATCATTTGCTAATACAGATGAGATATTTTGGCAAGTATTCTGGGATATTAGTTCAATAGAGTTTTATAGAATAAAATGGTAGGTATGGTAGTGTACATTTGTTATCCCAGCACTTGGGAGGTAAAAGCAAGAGGATCAAGAGTACAAGGCCAGTTTTAGCTACATATCAAGTCCAAGGCTAGCGTGGGGTACATCAGAATCAACTTTAATGTGTTTTGTCTTGTTTTGTTTTTCTTGAGACAGGATCTCATGTATCCTTGTAAACCAGAGGTAACCTTGAACTTCTGATCCTCCTGCTTTAGAGTGTTGAGGTTACAGGGTACCACACTCAATTTATGTGGTACTGGAGATAAAACCCTGAGCCTTCTGCATGCTAGACAAGCACTGGCTATCAACTAAAGTTTATCTCTAGCTTAAAAATCTTACTTTTTGTTAAGACTTCTTTTAGTAGCATCCATAGATCACTGGAGTCATAGTTATTTTTATGGAAGGTATAGTTCAGATGCTGCTTCTGAGGGTTGCTTTATTTTTTCCAGTTAAGTCTAAGCAGAAGGACATTTTTGGAGAGAAATTATACTGTTTGCTTTTCTTCAGTCATAAACATGGATATTATAAACTGGAATAGATGGCTTAGTGATTAAGAGTGCTTGCTGCTTTTGCAGAGGGCTGGAGTTTGGTTCAACAGTGGACAGTCTGCAGCCACCTGAAACTTTAGCTGTGTGGGAATTCAACATCTCTCTGGTTTTCAAGGCACCTTCACACGTGTATGTGCACACACACAATAAAAATCCTTTTTTAAAAAGTTATTAATCAGAATATGGGCGTGCGTACATGAATACATATGCAAGTGTATGATTAATCCAAGGGCGTTTTTTGAATGATATAACTCTGGTTATAGCTCCATCTATGAAATGAAAACTTCTAAAAAGAAGATAGTGAGTTGTATTACCAGTTCTTTCTCATCATTGGTAGTTGAAAATATTTTATTTTAAGTAGGGATGGGGCTGAGGAAGCAATAATGCAGTGAGGGCAATCACATTACTCCCAAGAGGTAGGAAACCTGAGTATCTTGAGCCCTATTGGATAGTATGCTGTAGTTTGGCCACAGCAGTAACATGAATAAGGAAGGCGTTTAAAGCTATCTTGGTGGCTAAGGAGAATAGACACAGCAGACTTGGCAGTAAGCCTGGCTTCTAAAACTGAATCCAAGTCATCAAATTTGCCCAGACATGCCATATGAGGTTCAAGTAACAGAGGAGTGAATTTTATTTAGGGAAGCTTAAAAAGAGACACAAACAAGAGCAAGCTTTTTTTGTGTGTATACATTTATATTATGCGGCTTTCCTACTTGCTTGTAGTTGGCAAGCTTTTGGCAAAACAACAACAACAACAAAAAAAATTGGAGATACAAGATTTAAGTAAGATAGCCTGTGAATTGATAGCTTACCTTTAGCTGAATTTTGTTTGGAAAGTTCTGGTTAACACATTGGTGTTTGTGTGTGAAAGGAACTGTAATTCAGTGAAAGACTGAAAATCCCAGACACACATAAGCAGTAACTTAAAAGTTTCATTTCCTACAAAATATACAGTTTCAGTATGTCTTGCTGCTAGCAGCAGGTAAGAGCTTTTGCATCTAAAACACACGTTTCAGCCAAGCCTAATGGCTTTATGTCTGCAGTTCTGTGTTTTGAGAAGCTAAGGCAAGAGGACTGCTGGGGGTTTGAGCCTAACCTTAGCTTCATGGTAAGTTCTAGGTCAGCCTGGTTTTTAATGTGAGATCATCTGTCAAAAGTTCTTTTTGTCAGTGCTTTTGACTTTTGTTATTTCTTAGCTAGGCAGTGGTGGTATATGCTTGATCCCAGTACTTGGGAGGCAGAGACAGATGGATTTCAGAGTTCTGGGCCAGCCTGGTCTACAAAGTGAGTTCTAGAAGGACAGCCAGAACTACATAGAGAAACACTGTCTAGAAAAACAAGTGTATGTGTGGTGTGTTACGTGTGTGTAATTTTGTAATTTGGGGTGAACTTTTTACCATCTCTACTCTTTTATTATAATTAATTCATTTTTCTCTTATACAATACATCCTAACCCCAGCTTCTCCTCTCTCCATTTCTCCTAGTTACCCCCACCTTCCCTTTCCACCAAATCCCTCCCTTCCATGAACCCTGCTTAGTTGATTCTGTAGGCCATGCTCAACAGCTGCCCTTGACCCTCTCACTCCCACAATTCCTCCTCCCCTCTTCCATGAGCCCTGAGGGGAGGGACCTGGTGACCTGGTGGAGACCTCCAACCTGGGTTTTGTCTCAGCCTAATGTTTGGCTGTGGGTCTTTGCATCCGCTTCCATCATCTGCCAGAGGCAGCCTCTCTGATGATGACTGGACTAGTCATTGATCTATGAGTATAGCAGAACATCATTATTGAATTTATTTTTATTTTATTTTGGCTAACCATGTTTGGTGGTGGTTATTATCTCTGGGCTATCCTTTGATTACAGGCAGTGTCAGTCCTGGACTTAATTATGATACTCTTTATCATAATTAAAAATGGGTAGAATTAGAGCTCTGAAGTTGCATTGATTTTAGATTTTTTTGTTTTTGTTTTTGAGACTAGGTCTCTCTACAAATCCCTTCATGCTCTTTAAAGTGACAAGTAGGAAAAATACTCACTTTAGAAAATAATGCTCTAAGGGAAGAGACTCATGAGATCTTAACCTTTTTTAAGGTAGAGTCACTACCAGTAAGCTCTTCATGCTCCTTTAAATAATAACTCACTCTCGCCTCAAGTAACCCTAATTAAATTGAGTCACCATTTTAAAAAGGGGATGGGGACTGGAGAGGTGGCTCAGCAGTTAAGAGCACTGGCTGCTCCTCCAGAGGTCTTGAGTTCAATTCCCAGCAACCACATGGTGGCTCACAATCATCTGTAGTGGAATCTGATTCCCTATTCTGTCTGATGCTTTCTTCTGTCATGCAGGCATATATGCAGATAGAGTGCTCATATACATAGATAAATAAAGCTTTTTTTAAAAAAAGGAAATATGAAGGATTAGGGAGATGGTTCAGCAGTGAAGAGTTGTTGCTCTTGAAGAGGACCCAGGTTAGGTTCCTAGCACCCACAACTATCTCTAACTCCAGTTCTAGGGGATCTAGTATGCTCTTCTGACCTCCACAGACATTATTTAGTTATTTCTGTAGCCCTGCTTGTTTTTTTATTTTTATTTTTTTTGAGACAGGCTTTCTCTGTGTAGCCCTGGCTGTCTTTGAACTCACTCTGTAGACCAGGCTGCCCTCAAACTCAAGAGATCTGTCTGCTTCTGCCTCTTGAGTGTTGGGATTAAAGGTGTGTACCACCATGCCCAGCTTTGTTTTTGTTTTTGTTTTGTTTTTTGTTTTTTGTTTTTGTTTTTTGAGGCAGGGTCTCACTCTGAATGTCCAAGCTGGCCTGCAGCTTGTTGTGTAGACTAGGCTGGTGGTGTTGAACTTGCTGTGATCCTTTTGGTTTTGTTTCCAGGGTCCTGGGATTACAGGCATATACCATCAAACTGGGCTGAATGCCTTATGTGAATTGCCTTTGCTTATTATGAAAATATGGGAATATATTACCTTACTTTTTGTTATTTTCTCTTGTAGTACATTTTCATATTCAAGCTGTAATGTATTTTCAACAACTTGTTTATTTGTGTGTGTTTGTGCAAGCACAAGTCCAAAAGCTAGAGGAGGATATTGGGTGGTCTATTTACCCTTGAGACAGGCTCTCTCTGAATTTTACATCCTTTTGCCCCAGCGTCATTCGTGCTAGTATTACAGGCTTGTATTGTCACACTTAGCTCCCGTTTAATCTTAAATGAGCACCTGTTTGTTTGATTTTCCTTTTTTTGTTTTTGAGTCATGGTTTTGCTCTGCTGCTTACTTAGGCTGGTTTGAAGTTTATTATATCTTAAATTTGAGATCCTCTCCCTCAGACTCCAGTTAGCTTTTGTTAGGGGCATGTGCCACTGTGCCTGGCTTTTGACTGTTAAGTTTTGAAGCTTTTCTCAGCTTCTTCGGTGATTTAACAATCTGCTTATCACTTAAATGGGACACCAAAATTATATTGATTGTTCTGTGTTCACAAGTGATGTTTGCTAACTGCAGGCCTCCTTGTAGGGGTTCTTACTGGGTTACCTTTGAGGTCATTATCTGTAGTTCTTTTTCCTTGGGTTAGATTCCCAAGTGAAAAGTCTGCCAGTCTCTTGCCTAGAGAATATAAGTATGTTATGTTGTGAGCCACGGGAGCAGAAGAGCACTTAGGGTTTCAGTATTCAGGTTTTAGAATAACTTTATTTCATCATCCTGTTTTCAGTATGGTTGCCCAGGTTCTTAGTCTTCCTTCTTCCACTTTGTCTGAAAATTTCATTTACTGCCTAGAGAAAAATTAGAGTGGGAGGTGTGGCAATTTAGGAGTAGGGTTAGTCACTCATTAAAAAAACTTTGTACCCAGCTAGTTTTTTACTTTTTCCTTCACTTTTTCCTAATTCTGGATTTGCTTATTCTGTAAATATAATTTAAAGGGCATAATGTAATTATTGTGTGACTTTGTGTCAGTGTCTTTCACTTAGAGTGTTTTCAAGGTTCATTTAACCTATAGCAGCATTTCTTTCTTTTTTTGTTTTGTCTTGTTTTTTTTTAAGACAGGGTTTCTTTGTATAGCTTTGGCTGTCCCGGAACTTACCCCTTAGACCAGGCTGGCCTCGAACTCAGAGATCCGCTTGCCTCTGCCTCCCAAATGCTGGGATTAAAGACGTGTGCCACCACCGCCTGACTAGCATTTCTTTTCTTACTGAGAAAGAGTCTTATTATGTTGCTTTAGCCTGCTAAGTATGTTGGGTTGCAGTGTGTGGTACCACAGCATTTATTCTTCCTTATTATATTTCATTGATACCATATTCAATGGTATATTTGAAAAAAAATTTGAAATATTTGAAAAAAAAATTTTTTACCTTTTGGCCATTTCAGATAATATTGTTATAAACATATGTATACAAGTTTTTATATAGACAATTTTTTTCCTCATGAATATTTAACTGGGAAGAATTACTTAATCCATAGTTGTTCTTTTTGTTGTTTTGCTTTTTGAGATAGTAGCCCAGACTAGTCTGGAACTCACTACATAGCTCAGGCTGGCCTTGAACTTTTGCCAGTTCTCCTGCCTCAGCCTCTTTGAGTATTGGAATTTCAGATGAGCCACTGAGCTGGATTGAGGAGCCAGGTGTATATAGCCAAGGGTGATCTAGGATTTCTAACCTTTCGCCTCTACTTGCCAGTACTGGGAGTATGAGCATTTGCTACCACGTTCATCTTGCTAATTTATTAATTGATTGTTGTTGCTGCTTTTATTTTTCTTTTGAGGGAGGGTCTCTTTCCCCACCCTCTTCCATCTCTGTTTTTGAGACAGAGTCTTCCTATAGAGTCTAGGTTGCTCTTGAATTTTCTGTAGTGTAGCCCAAGCTGTCTTGAGCTTTCAGCAGTTCTGCATCAGCCATCCATGTTCTGGAATTACTGGGGTTTGCCAAGAGGCAGAGGCAGGAGGTTCGCTGTGAATTGAACGCATATAGAGAGTTTTGGGCCAGCTTTGCAGACCAGTCAGAGATGCATAGTGAGACACTCTCTCCCCTACTTCTCAGTCTCAAAAACAATAACAAAAATGGCTGGGTATAAGCTTGGTGTAGTATGTTTGCCCAGTATTTGTAACACCCTAGGTTCAGTTCTGAGAACCACAAAACAACAAAACCATATTACTGTGTCTCAAGCAGCACTGTGCTATCTATTTATGTGGTTTTTTTATGGTTACTCTTCTCTATCTTTGTGGAAAGTAACCATGGACAGCACATTGAGTGTGGCCAAGTTCCAATAAAATTTTATTTATGGACAGCAGAATTTGAGTCACATTATTGTATCTCATAAAACAGTTTCTTTTAAAAACCATTCTTAGTTTGTAGGCTGTCATTTAAAAAAAAGGAAAACAAACAGGTGGTAGGACTGATTTGGCTCACAGGCTGTATTTTATTTTGCCAGCCCCTGGTTTACTATTAGTAAAGACATGAGCATGCTATCTGTGTTCTCTAGATTATTCTCTGCTTTCCTTAGGCCCTCTGGTGGCTGATAGAACATTTTAAGAAATTAAGTAATTCTGGAGATTTGTGAAGTCTAGAGTTGAAATCTTACAACTGTTAAAAAGTGTGCTTGGAATGGCTGCTATCATTTTCAGAGTTGGAACTTCTGGACACATGGGAAAAAGATGAAACGGTACATTATCTTTGGTGTTCCTGTTTTTGTACTACTTTAAGGTGTGTGTTTGTGTCTCCATCCATGTTCCCATGCATGAAGAGGCTAGTGGAGGATGTCAGGATTTTCCTCTTTTGCTGTTCACCTCAGGGCCTTGAGACAAGGTCTCTCGTCTATGAACCAAAAGCTCACCATTTCAGCTAGGCTGTATCACCTGCTGGGAATTCATGAGACCTGCCTGCCTCTCAGCCCTTGGTGCTAAGGTTACATACATGCCCTCCCCCATAGGTGATTTGAATTCAAGTTCTCATCCCAACACAGAAAGTACTATTACACAATGAACCGTTTCTGTCAGCCTCAAGACATCATTTCTGTATGTGCTTGTTTTTATCTACACGTTACTTGGAAGAAGGCATGAATTTCAGCATTAATCAAACACTGAAATAACTGGTATAATAATTACATTACAGTGAAACTATAGTCTTTTATGGGTGATTTTCAATCAAAAAAGATTTTGTAAGTACTTCTCCCCACCCCCACCGCTGAGACAGGGTTTCTGTGTGTAGCCTTGGCCTGTCCTGGGCTCACCTTATAGACCAGGCTGGCCTCAAACTCACAGAGATTCATTCATCTGCCTTTGCCTCCCCAAATTCTGGGATTACAGATTACAGGCGTGCGCCACTGTGCCTGGCTTAAAGTACATTCTTAAGTAAAAATGAGTTTTGTTTTTTTAAATGGATTGTATAATGATGAAGAATATAATAGTTGCTAGTATAGGTAAGTCTCTGGTAGGACTTGCTTAGTATTAAAAACTATGTAATAGGGCTGGAGAGAAGGCTGAGAGGTTAAGAGCAGTGGCTGTTTTTCCAAAGGTCCTGAGTTCAATTACCAGCAACCACATGGTGTCTCCCAACAAATCTATAAGGAGATTTGGTGCCCTCTTCTGGTGTGCAGGCAGAACGCTGTATAAATAAAAAATGAATAAATCTTTAAAAATAAATCTTTAAATAAAAACAGAATTAATATAAATAATATAAATTTAAAAATATAAAAAAGCAAGAGGTGGGTTTTATTTAACTTAATCCATCTTACTTTTATTTATTCTGAGACAGGGTTTCTCTTTGTAGCTAGGGCTAGTCTTGAACTCTATCCCACTGCCTAAACTGAGTGCTAGGATTACACAGATTGTGCCACCATGCTTAGCAAGGGAGTAAATAAAAATTCTAAATTTATGGAGATAACAGATTGTGCCATGGTACTTAGCAAGGGAGTAAGTAAAAATTCTAAATATATGGAGATTAATAATCAACTAATTTTAAATTGTCAGTTGGTTATTTTCTGTTTAGGTAAACGAATCTAGTGGTGTCTGGTTGCTTTTTTTGTTTTACTTTATGTGTATAGATATTATGCCTGGTATGTGTCAGTGTACCACGTGCATGCCTTGTGCCCACAGAAGAAGGCATTAGATCCCCTGGGACTAGAGTTTTAGGCCCTTGTGAGCTGCAGTATGGGTGCTGGGAGTCAAATCAAACCAAGGTTCTCTGCAAGAGCTCTCTACTGATAAGACACCTCTCCAGCCCCATCTAGTGGCTTTTGTAAACTGGTCTGCTGTGTGCAGACATGAATTTGTTTGTTTATTTGTTTTTTTTGGGAGGGGTTGGTATTTTTGAGACAGGTTTCTTCTATGTAACCTTGGCTGTCCTGGACTCATTTTGTAAACCAGGCTGGCCTCAAACTCAGAGAGATCTGCCTGCCTCTGCCTCCCTGAGTGCTGGGATTACAGGTGTGTGCCACTGTACCCGGCCAAACATGAATGCTGGATGGTATGACTATCAAGGAAGAAGATATGTTTGTTAATTATATACACTTCCTAAAAGAAAAGTCTTGAATTTTACTGAAGGAAACTGAGACCTGTAGGTAGTAAGTGATGTGAATAAGAGGCAAAGTCAATGTTAGTGGTAGAACAGATAACAAACCACCAGTAAGTAATAAAACCCCATCTATTGTTGTTGTACTGTTTTTGAGACAGAATCTCATTGTGTGGCCTAGATGGGTCTCAGAATCATGGCCTGGCCTAGAACTGGCAATTCTTCTGCCTCCTAAAATCTAGTATGAAGAACCCTCATGCCCTCCCAGTCCAAAGATGCTTTTCTCTTTCCACCCACTCTCGTTTTTCAAAACAGGGCTTTTCTGTGTAGCCCTGGCTGTCCTGAAACTCTTTCTGTAGACCAGGCTCAGGCTGGCCTATAACTCATAAGATGCACCTATACCTGCCTCCCAAGTGCTGGGATTAAAGGCATACACCAACACCACCTGGCTGCCAAGGTGGTTTTCAAAGGCTCTTTTTCATTCATTCTTGAACTACAATTGCCAAATACAGCACAATTTCTATCATTAAAAAAAAAGGTCTTTAGGGCTGGAGAGACGAGTCAGTGTTGAAAGCACCTGCTACTCTTGTAGAGGGTCTAGGTTCTGTTTATAGCATCCACAAAGTGACTATAACCTTCTATAACTCCAGGTCCAGGGGACCTGATGCTGCCTTCTGGCTTCCAAGGGCACTGTACACATGGGGTGTATAATATAAATACAGGCAAACACACAAAAAAATGAAATAAAATCTCTAAAATTTTTAATTAAATATAGTTTTTTTATATGTGTGTGCATATGCCACAGTGCTCATATGGAAGTCATAGGACAATGTACAGAGGTGGTTCTGTCATACATATATATATATATATATGTAGACCCCAGAGCTTGATCTCAGGTCATTGGGCCTGGCAGGGGGCATCTTTTCCCTAAAACCATCTTGCTGGTCCAATTATCTTGTAGTTCTGTGGCTTTAAAAATTATTATTGTTATTATTTGTGTTTGAGAGAGCATATATACTTATGCTCACACACGTAATTATTTTCATATGTAATATTCATGCATATCTTCGAAAATAAATGCATTAAAAAAGTCAACCATTGTTCTTGTTGAGATGTGTGATCTGATCAGATAGCTTAAGCTGGTTAGGCAGGAGTGGCACATGCCTTTAATCCTAGTACTCATAAGAGCAGACATATCTCTGTGAGTTCAAGGTCAGCCTGGGCTACAGAGTGAGTTTCAGTACAGCCAGGGCTACACAGAAAAACCTTTTTTCAAAACAAAAAAAACCTAAAGCTGAAACTCCCCAACTTAGCTAAGATAGGCGTTGGACTCTCAGTAGTCCTCCTGCCTATGTGTTGAATTAGCAGATAAGAATCACTGTACCCGGCCTGTTAGTAAACTAATGACATGCATTTTGGTGTCCAGATTTTTTCTCTCAGGGTTATTACTGCTTTTTTATCTAGTAATTTATACACTTGCATCTTCCAGTTTCTTATGTTGACCTTTTTGGTTGTGTGTTTTTTTTTCTTTTTCATAGATCTTGAGCCAGATGATTGTGCACCCATTTACATCTTTAATGTAGATCCACCTCCATCTACTTTAAACTCATCACTTGGTTCACCACATCATGGACTGCCGCAGCCTCACTCTTCTGTTTTGTCACCATCATTTCAACTCCAAGGTCACAAAACTTATGAAGGAACTGGTGATATTCCTGAATCTAAATATAGCCCATTAGGTGGTCCCAAGCCCTTTGAGTGCCCAAGTATTCAAATTACATCCATCTCTCCTAATTGTCATCAAGGAACAGATGCACATGAAGATGACCTACATATAAATGACCCAGAAAGGGAATATTTGGAAAGGCCTTCTAGAGATCATCTCTATCTTCCACTTGAGCCATCCTACCGGGAATCTTCCCTTAGTCCTAGTCCTGCCAGCAGCATTTCTTCTAGGAGCTGGTTCTCAGATGCATCTTCTTGTGAATCTCTCTCACACATTTATGATGATGTGGACTCAGAGTTGAATGAAGCTGCTGCTCGATTTACTCTTGGCTCACCTCTGACTTCTCCAGGTGGCTCTCCAGGAGGCTGCCCTGGAGAAGACTCCTGGCATCAGCAGTATGGACCTGGACACTCCTTGTCACCTAGGCAATCTCCTTGCCACTCTCCTAGATCCAGTATCACTGATGAGAATTGGCTGAGCCCTAGACCAGCCTCAGGACCTTCATCAAGGCCCACTTCTCCCTGTGGTAAACGACGGCACTCCAGTGCTGAAGTATGCTACGCTGGTTCCCTTTCACCTCATCACTCACCTGTTCCTTCCCCTGGTCACTCCCCTAGAGGAAGTGTAACAGAAGATACCTGGCTTACTGCTTCTGTCCATACTGGGTCAGGCCTTGGCTCTGCACCGTTTCCTTTTCAGTACTCTGTGGAGACTGATATCCCTTTGAAAACAAGGAAGACTTCTGAAGATCAAGCTGCCATACTACCAGGAAAATTAGAGATCTGTTCAGATGATCCAGGGAGCTTATCACCATCCCGGGAGACTTCAGTAGATGATGGCCTTGGATCTCAGTATCCTTTAAAGAAAGATTCATCTGGTGACCAATTTCTTTCAGTTCCTTCTCCCTTTACCTGGAGCAAACCAAAGCCTGGCCACACCCCTATATTTCGGTGAGTTGATAGAAATGGCTGCTGATCACTTTTTCACGATTACAGGTCATTTGCATTGTATAACTACCTTATCTATGTTTGACTACTGCCTCCATTTTCTCCTTTCCTTCCTTCCTTCCCTTCCTCTCCTTTTTCCCTTTCCTTTATCTTCTTTTCTCTCCTTCCTTCTCTTTCCCCTCTTCCTGCTCTTATCCTTCGTGTTCTTCATTTTAAAAAAAATTAATTCTACTGGTCAAATAACTTAGAAGTCCTTTTTATTTCCCTTTAAGTCTTAAAAGTGTTTTTAAATTGACTAAAGTTACATTTTAAAGTATATAAATGAAGAAAAATATAACGACTATAAGTGATAGTCAGTGACGCTTAAGGATTCTTAAGAATTTCCTTGTCTGGAAAAGATTATTGTACAGGTGGGTTATTTTATTAATGATGTTACTGATAAGTTAATTGTGAATTTGCATATTTTGAAGAATTTATGTGTGTGGGAGCGTGTATGTGTGTGTTTATGTGGAGGCCAGAAGACAGCCATAGATGTTGTTTCTTGGGAATCTTGTAA
This sequence comes from Psammomys obesus, assembly GCF_907164565.1. Classification (NCBI taxonomy): domain Eukaryota; kingdom Metazoa; phylum Chordata; class Mammalia; order Rodentia; family Muridae; genus Psammomys; species Psammomys obesus. Next base: position 22,463,393 of record NW_026596034.1, read on the forward strand.
TTTGGGGTTTTTTTTGTTTGTTTGTTTGTTTGTTTGTTTTTTTGGGACAGGGTTTCTCAGTGTATCCCGGTTCTCCTGGAACTCATTCTTGTAGGCCAGGCTGATCCACAACGCTGAGCCAAACATCTTGTTTTTTTTCTGTGCCACCACACCCAGCTGTACATCTTGGGTTTTTTTTTTTTTAAATCTTGTTTTTTGAACAAGGTTTTTTTTTTTTTTTTTATTTAGAGTTTACCAAACTGCTGGCTTTAAAAAAAAGTGTGTGTGTGCATGCTTAGGGGTGATATGTATGAATGTGGGCATATGTGTAATACCTTATTTTTGCTGTTTAGAGAACAACTTTCTGGAGTTGGAGTTGATTCTTACTGTATACCTTTATGTGGGTTCTGGGGATTGAACTCAGGTCCTTATGCGTGCATAGCATGGCAGGTACTTTACTCTTGATTTGTCCTATTGATAGCAAGCATTTTCTCACACAATCTATTTTTAAATATTTATTTAATTGAGACAGTATCTTGCTGTCTGTCTGTGTTGACCCATGCTAACCTAAAATGTGTGATGATGCTGCTTCAGCCTCCCAAAATAGCTGCGATATGTTTTGTTTTGAATCCTTCAGCAGTCTTGATTTCTTTCTTTGAGACTGGGTCTTATGTAGCCCAGACTGACAATGGCCCCAAAGTTCTCACCTTCCAACCTTCACCTCTTAAGTTCTTGGGCTAACAGGTATGTGCTACTACACCTAGTTTTATGTAGTGCCAGGATTCAAACTCAGGTTTTCTTGCAAGCCAGGCAAGAATTCTACTAACTGAGATTTATGTCTATTACTGTTTGACCTGTAGATATGTAAGTAATTTTTTTGTTCTATATTTTGTGTGTTTATGTGTACACGTGTGCATGTATGTGTATGTGGATGCCAGAGGTTGACGTTGGATATCTTCCTCGTTTCTCATTTTCTTCTCCACTTGGTTTTTGGTTGTTTGGTTTGGTTTTTGCTTGAGTGGATTGCTTGAGATAAGCAGTTTTTCAGAAGAAGAATGAAATGATAGAAAGTAGAGGAGGCCCACAAACATGAAAAATTTCTTTCCACAGATCCATATCAGATGGGAGAGAGATAAGTATTTAAAAAAACATAAACATTTAGATTTTTGAAGGTACTTAATCTTGGGGCCTGGAGAAATTGCTCAGTGGTTAATAGTACTTGATGCCCTTCTAGAGGACCCAGATTCGATTCCCAGCACTGACAGGCAGCTGACAGCCATCTGTAACTCAAGCTCTAAGGGTTATAATGCCCTCTTCTGGCCTTTGCAGGTATTAGGCATGCATATGGTACACAGGCATACATATGGACGAAACACTCATACACATTAAATAAAAATAAATAAATAGAAATATATATTGATATATATCGATATATACAGATATGGATGAATATCTTTGCTGTAAGAAATTGACTACAGCCTGGTGGAAGTGATGCCAGGTAATGGCTTTAATCCTAGCACTCAGGAGCCAGAGGCAGGTGGATCTCTGAGTTCTGCACCTCTAAGTTTGAGGCCAGCTTGGTTTACAGAGCGAGTTCTGTACTGCTAAGTACAGAGTTCCAGGACTGCTAAGGCTACACAGAGAAACTTAGTCTCCAAAAACAAAAACAAAAAGTAGCCTATTAAATACCTACCATGATCAGTACTATAACTTACTAAGTGAAATAAGTTGATTTTGGAATAGTTTGTTTTTTTAAAACCACTTGTTGGGGGGATACTGAACTGGCAAAGAGATGCTTTGAATCTTTAAGTCATCTCGGTAGTGACAATGTGATAAAATTGTTTGTGTGTTTTGTTTATAGCACATCTTCATTACCTCCATTAGACTGGCCTTTACCAACTCACTTTGGACAATGTGAATTGAAAATAGAAGTGCAACCTAAAACTCATCATCGAGCCCATTATGAAACTGAAGGTAGCCGAGGGGCAGTGAAAGCCTCTACTGGTGGCCATCCTGTTGTGAAGGTATGAGCCTTTGGAGTTTTTCTTTATAGATATCATATACATGTTTATGATTGGAGGAGTATATTGATTTAGCTAAAAGAGAGAAAATGCACATCTGGAGAGCTTCTGTTTTGTGTGCTTGTTGATATGGCTGTACTTTTGCATTGAACTTTCTTTGCTAATCTAGGAAAATCCTTCTTAAATGACTTTTCATCTGGGGAAATAAGATGTTGGTGCTCAAATTACTGTTTTTCTGATTTAAAAAGAATAGTGCCAGGTGATGGTGGTGCACACCTTTAATCCCAGCACTAAGAAGGCAGAGGCAGGTGGATCTCTGAGTTTGAGAGCAGCCTGGTCTACAGAGTGAGTTCCAGGGCAGCCAGGGCTCCACAGAGAAACCCTATTGTGAAAAACAAAACAAAAGAGTATACTGTGTTTGTAATTATAGCACATTCTCATTTAAAATTAAGTGATACAGGATGGGGGAAATGACTGTGGAGAAAGAGCATGTTCTGTTATCATGAGGACTTGAGTTTGAATTTCCAACAATGATTTAAAAAACAAGCCTTGGCTGCATGTGCCTGTAACTCTCAGCACTAGGGTGTAGAGGTAGGTTGAGTTCAGGAGTTTTCTGGCGAGCCAGCCTAGTCAAAAGAGCCAGCTTCAGGTTCAGTGACAAACTAGTCACAAGGTAGTAAGACAGAAAGTAAAACAGGAACTCTATGTGCATTCATGTCATGTGATACATGTACACACACACACAGACACATAACAAATTAAAGTTCTGCAGAAAGAAGAAAGAGTAATTCAGTAGATTACCCCAAATTTGTCACCCTGAAAAATAAGCAACACCTGATAACATTTTAGTAACATTTCAGCTGTCCACTCTCCTTGTCTTGAATTTATATTGAGTGTCTTGAATTTTATATCTAGATATCTAGGTAGTTATCTAGAAAGATGAGTTAGTTAAAAAAATTATTATATGTATATTTGTGCATGTACCTGCTTGTCTGTAGGTGCCCTCAGAAGAGGGCACTGAATCTCCTGGAAATGGAGTTATAGGCAGCTGTGAGCCTTAGGATGTGCATGCTGAGAACTGAACCCAAGTCTTCTGCAAGAACAGCAAGTGCTCTTAACTGTGGAGCCATCCTCCAACCTCATTAATTTTTTTAAGGATGGTGGGAGCACATTGGGGAGGAAGACTCTCACCTTACAGAAGCTCTAATTGAAAATGAAAGTTGGAAAAGGACTGCTTCTCAAAATGTTCCCCTATCAACCATGCTTTAGTAAACTAATTTTTTTTTTTTTTCCAACTAACCACCGTGCTTAAAAGTCTCTGCCACTTAGCCAGTGGCACACACCTATAATTCCAGCACTTGGGGAAGCAGAGCCAGATGGATTTCTGTGAGATCAAGGCTAGCCTGGTCTACAAAGAGAGTCCAGGATAGCCAGAGCTACACAGAGCGGGGGGTGGGATGGGGTGGGAAAACAAGAAAAAAGTTTCTGCCACTTCCCAACAGCACCATGGATTGGCAACAAAGGCTTTAACCAATAGCCTTTGGAGGATATGCACATAAACCATAGCAGATATAATTATACAGAATATTTTTTTGATTAAAGTATTTGTTTACTTTTAACTTAACTAGAATAAAATTATATAATATTTGCATAGTTGACATTTTAAGTATGTCTCATATTTGAAAGCTTTGAATCAAGATTTTTAAATTTTGATTTCACTTGGATGGACTACAACATAAAAAAAGAAACCAAAGTAAAACTAAGAAATGCTGAATCTTAAGCCATTTGGTGGTGATTCTTGCTTGTAATCCCAGCCTTCAAGAGGATCACTGTCATTCAAGGTTAGCCTGTGACTCATCATGAGGTGTAGGACAACATGAGATACAAAGTGAGACTGCATCTTTAAAAAGATGTGGGGAAAAGAAACAATAAACAAAGTTATAAAAGATGCACAATAATCTGAATACCAACACTCATAACTGTAATGAACCCAAATTAGAAACAACTCAAGTGGATTAATAGTTAAACACTCTCTAGTATAGTTATTAGGTACTACTGCCCATCTGTAAGAAGGAACAAATAGTTGATATTTGCAACAACTTGTGTGATTCTCTGTGGTATTTTGGTCTGTCCTTAGTATAACACCACACCCAGTTTTCATGGTTTTCTTTGGAAGTATGCTGTTTGCAAAAAAATCTCACAGTATAATTCTATTTATATATTTATTTTAAATAACTTTTTATTTATTTTATGTATGAGTGCTCTAACTGCATGTACACCTGCGTGCTGGAAGAGGGCATCAGATCACATTATAGATGGTTGTGAGCTGCCATGTGGTTGCTGAGAATTGAATCAGGACCTCTGGAAGAGCAGACAAAGCTCTTAACCACTAGGCCATCTCTCTAGCCCCTAAATAGCTCTTTATTTACTTATTTTACATATGTGAGTATTCTATCTGCATACACTTGCATGCCAGAAGAGTGCATCAGATCCCAGTATGGATGGTTGTGAACCCCCATGTGGTTGTTGGGAGTCGAACTCAGGATCTCTGGAAGAGCAGACAGTGCTCTTAACCAGTGAGCCATCTCTCCAGCCTTTTTTTTTTTTAATTGCTCTTTTAAAAGATTTATTTTGATTCTATTTATATAGTTTTCTTAAATTGAATAAACTGGGGGCTGGAGAGATGGCTTAGCAGTTAAGAGCGCTGACTGCTCTTCCAGAGGACCCAGTTCAAATCCCAGCACCCACATGGCTGCTCACAACTATCTGTAACTCCAAGATCTGACACTTTCACATAGATATACATGCAGGCAAAACATCAATGCACATAACATAAAGGTAAATAAAATTTAAAAAATTGAATAAACTGTAGAAACACAGAACAGATTAATAGTTACCAGGAAACAGAGTTTAAGTGTCACAAATATAAAGGGGTAGCACAAGAAAATTTGTTTGTGGTGATGGAATATGTCTGTATCTTTAGCAGCATAGCAATTTCTTAAATCTCTGCCTCTGATAAAAATGCATACTGCCAAACAGACATACAAGAATGCATATAAAATATGTGGAAACTGTGTGGGACTATAGTCAACAATTATGCCAGTGTTAGTTGCCTGGTGTTTTTCAATAGAATTCAGTGCTGTAAGTACATACTATATTACATTTGTGAAATCTAGGTGCTGATAGATGGGGAATTTTTGTAACTTTCACGAAGGAAAAAATGCTTATATTATGCGGTTTGATTAACCTGGTCTGCTTAGTGAGATTCTGTCTAAAAAGTAAAAATAAAAGAGTATAGATTAAATAGTGGTAAATCAGCTTTTTTCTTTTCTGTTTTGTTGCTATGCTGAAGACCAAACCCAGTGCCTCATAGATGAAAGGCAATTGTTTCTGATTCAGAGGCCCTTCCTAAGTAATTTGGCAGGACTGATATTGGAACTGCTGCTATTAAGGTAGCTGCAGTGTGTCCTGTAGTGACCTTCAGGCTTTACCCTCCAGTCTAAGTTAAATTAAGCAGGCACGAAGCTTTGCTATGGAAACGATATAGAAATATGACAAGCAACAGTTTACTTTCTTTTACACAGCAGAGGGAAGCCTGATTAGAAGAGTACTGACATTCGATGAAAGGTTTTAGAGGGTAATGTTAACAGTAGTAATTTATTGATAGCCTGTAGCATAATTGTTCATTCTGGATTGGATAAGGCGATAGTATAATTAGTTTATTCTTTAAAATCCCTGAGATGCACAGAAGCAGTCCCTGTTTTTCTTACGCTGTATTATATGCACTGAAAGCAGATGTTGGCAGAAAGATACTTATATATATCCCCTTTGAAATCTTATATGCATGATTACCTTCCACAGCAGTAGTTTATTTTATCAAAGTGAAAGGGACAGGTGGCTTACATCTTAGCCAAGCCAGTATGAATATGAGTCATCTAACACGACTAAGGATTCTTTGGTATATGGTGCTTATCCACTTGTCATATGATCCTTAGTAATAACATTCATATATAATAGTAACATTTAAAATTTTTATTTTCAATTTTAGATTTAACTGCTTCATTTGGTCAGGTACATAGTGCTTATTATTTAAATATTTACTAACCTTGAGTTATTTTGTTCTATGAAATGTGTCTCATTCTAAAATTTATTTATTCAACAATGATGTAGAGTTTTTAATGTATTAAACATGTGTAGACTGGTGAAAGCAAGGTAGATGCTGTTCTCTTCAAGAACCTAGAGGCAAGTGCTGAAGCTGTTGTGTCCTCCTTCACTGGATGAACTATTGATTGCATACAAGTTGAACGTGAAAGAGCAATAGATACAGCAGAAGGAGGCATTTATTAGCCTTGAGTTCCAGAAAGTTCCTTTTTTGAGTTTTATATTCTTCATCTGTAGACTAGAAAATAAAAATGACATTTCACTCCACAGGAGTTTTATGCACTCAGTTAAAGCAGACTATATAACCATTCTCTACCTTGACATTTTTGTCTCTGTGTAAGTATAGAAGAGGTGTAGTTTATGTGTGATGGCATTAGCATTTAACTCACTTACTACTATAGAATTGGAAGAAAGTCATTTAATTTTTGCACATGTACATCTGTACATGTGTGTGTTTTTCCAGTTTCTTTATTGAGGCCTTTTTATTTTACTGTATTCATATCAAACATTTTATGTTTTATTAACTAGTGTTCTTTCAATTAAATTTTCAATTTCATTAAGCTTTTAATGAAACAATTTAAATTGCTTTAAATTGTTAACCAAACAATTTAAAGCAATTTAAAATGAAAATATTGGTGGATTTCATTATTATGTAAGTATTAAATTATTGACAGAAAGCTATAAATTTTGCTTGAGTATAGTAAATTGCACATTGCTTTATCCTAATTGAATGTAAGACAGCTGCAACTTGAACCTGCTGATGGGGTGAAAGAAATACAACTCGTTTTTGTAACAGTTTAAAGTAAGCTGGGTGAGGTGGTAAATGCCTGTAATCCCAGCACTTGGAGGCAGAGGCAGGCGGATCCCCATGAGTTCAAGGCCAGCTTGGTCTACAAAGTGACTCTAGGACAGCCAAGGCTACACAGAGAAACCCTGTCTCAAGGGGTTTCAAACCAAACAAACAAAAAAAGCAAACAAAAAGAGTCCAAGGTAATGTCAAAAATAGAGGCACTGACATCTCTGGAAAGGGGATGTGAGATGAAGGTGAAAACAGAGTTGGATAAAAGTCTAGAATAATGAGTTAGGCTTCTTAGATATTATGTGTGTGTGTGTTGTTATTGTTACAGACCAAGTGGTAACTTCTATCTTGTCATGCAACAGTGCTAATAATTTTAGTAGATGAGATATCTTTATTAAGACATGAATTAGAGGTTCTGAGGGCAACACTGGTAGATCTCCTGAAAATGCTAATTGAATGGGAGATATACTGAAAGTTTGCAGACTAAGCAGTAAAACTTAGGATGCCCTTTTTTTAACTTCCAGGAACCCTTAAAGTAGGTTTATGCTCTGTTAGATGACAGTCTGCAGGATTTATCTTAGGCACACTAACTGACCCTACAGAATCTGAAAAATAAACTTTATTATTTTAAAATGTTTACGTTACAGTTACTTTGGATTTTTCTGTTATAAGTGGCTAAACCTAATCTTAGAATCAAAGGCATATATTAACTCTAGGTCAAACAGAAAGTTTAATAAAAATGTAAGTAAGATCTACAACATAAAACTAGGCATTGTGGCTCTAAACATAAAAGATATAAACTCTAGCTCAAACAAAGTTTTATAACAATATAATTAAAATATACCAATAAAGCTAGGCATAATAGTTCACACCTGCAACTATTAGCATTTGAGTAGCTTAGTAAGGAAGATTACCACAAGTTCAAGGTCAGTTTGAGCTGCTTGGTAAGACCCTGCTTCAGAAAATGAAAATAGGTTATATATATGTATTTAAAATATGGCTTATTTATAACATACATGCAGTTACAGTGTAAACACAGAGTGCTGGTTTAAAATCTTTTTCGTTGTTTGGTGTTTTTTTGTTTGTTTGTTTGTTTTTTGGTTGTTTTTTTTGTGATAGGGTTTCTCTGTGTAACAGCCCTGGTTGTCCTGTAACTCAGTCTGTAGACTAGGCTGACCTTGAACTCACAGAGATCCACTTGCTTCTGCCTCCCAAGTGCTGGGATTAAAGGCATGCACCATCACTGCCTGTCTTAAATAATTTTTTAAGTACAAATTTGCTAGGAGAATAAGGATTGACGATGTGCATATGTTATTTAAAGTAACCAAACTCGGGGCTGGAGAGATGGCTCAGCAGTTAAGAGCACTGTCTGCTCTTCTGCAAGTCCTGAGTTCAATTCCCAGCAACCACATGGTGGCTCACAACCGTCTGTACTGGTATCTGATGCCTTCTTCTGGCATGCAGGTATACATGCAGATAGAGCACTCATACATATAAAAAAAATAATAATAAATCTTTGAAAAAACTTAAAAAAAAAGTAACCAAACTCCCCCCTGAGTGGGGAGTAGACTTACCAAGCCACGGAATATGACAATGCAGCCACTCCTGATGTGATCTGATAGACTAAGGTCAGAAGGAAGGAAAGGAGGACCTCCCCTATCAGTGGATTTGGGGAGGGGTATTCGTGAAGAAAGGAAAGGGAGGGTGGGACTGGGAGGGGACGAGGGAGGAGCTTATGGGGGGGATACAAAGTGAATAAAGTGTAATTAATAAAATAAAATTAAATTTAAAAAAGTAACCAAACTCTTTTTAAAATTAATTTATTATGTTGTTTGTATGGTATTATGGCTACATGTATATCTGTGCATTATGTGTGTGCAGTGTCACTGGAAACCAGAAGAGGGCATTGGGTTTTCCTAGGACTGGGGTACAGGCAGGTTGTAAGTCCCCATATCAGTTTATATCTTCCTAAATAGATGATCAAATCTTTTAAAAGACACTGACTCTAGTTCTGAAAAAAAATATGAAATAGCAGTATAAACCTGATCTTTCAATATATAAAAGTAAATCCTGGAATAAACAGCTTAAAAGAATTTAAAATGTTTACCTCTTGTAGCTGTGTAGGGATGGCTCAGCCATTAAGAACACTTACTGGCCAGGCGGTGGTGACACATGCCTTTAATCCCAGCACTTGAGGCAGAGGCAAGTAGATTTATTGAGTTAGAGGCCAGCCTGGTTTTCAGAGTGAATTCGAAGACAACTAGGGCTATACAGAAAAAACCTGTCTTGAAAAAAATTCCTCTTGAGGAACACAAATAGTCATCTAGAATTAATTATATCTATATATAGTTCATATGTATATTATACATATATAGTTATACATTAAACTCTGTATAAAACATTAAATTATATATATACACACACACACACATATATAGTTTAATTCCATAAAACGGGAAAACAGTTAACTGTTGGTTATTATTACTTTCCTGTTCTTTGCCAGTTTAGTAGGTTAAAAGTAATATGTTTTGGGACTGGAGAGATTGCTCATGGTTAAGAGCACTGGTTGTTTCTTCTGAGGACTCAGATTTGGTTTCCAAAGCCAACATGGCAGCTCACAACCATCTTTAACTCCGGTTCTAGGGACCTAGTACCCTCTTTTGGTGTTGAAGGGTATTGCACAAAAATGCTATGCAGTCATATATGTAGTCAAAACACTCATGCACATAAAAGTTTTTTTTTAAAAATTGGTATCTTTTGTAAATTTTGATTTCCCGTTTATTTACTAGCCATTTGTTTTATGCTTTGTGTTTTCTACTTAATATCTGTGTCCTTTGAAAAGGGTAGTTTGAATTATTGCTTATCCTTCTTGGATTAAGTTGTTTCTGGAATATAAATTACATTCAGGAATCTTGCCTTTTGTAAAATGGTTCCATAAGTCCTTGGTTGTATCCCTAGGTCTTTATGCCTTTTTAGGTGCAGATTTTGTAGACTAGTAGCTCTCAACTCTGTCAGACCTAAGCCTGTCCTTTAAAACAACAATAAAATGGAAATTCAACAATAATATAAGTGAATTTACATACAATATTAATAAATGCCAATGTTGCAGTATTAAGAGGAAGTATAGAAATTAAATTATAAAAATAATTTAACATAATATGAAAATAATGTTCCAAGTGAAAAGACTTGCTAATGACGTATAGAAGACAGTTAAGTAGTTAGTCATTTAATACCTACAATTCAGTGTGAGTATTTTAGGTACTAAGGCATGTGTGTTACTCATTAACCTAAGTTCCATGAATGGCATTATTTGCAATGACATGATTTTCTGAAATGATGAACTGTTGGCATGGTAATATAAATTATGAAAAACTTATAAATGTTAATTTTAAGATGTTTTCTGTTTTTATGTACCAAGGATTTGGCTCTTAGATTTAATAATCTTTTCTGATACTTGAGTGTCTAATGGGGCATTCTGAAATACTGTGTGTAACATAGGCTAGTTAGTTACTTTGAAAAACTGTGACTATTGAATGCATTGGTGGGAATTTCTGTCTCTGGCCCCTTCTCAATAATTGTGTATCCCACTTCTCATGTTAGGTGAACATGACCACTCCACTACAAAACCATTTCTCTTGTTGACAACTAAAATTCAAAATGCCTTTCTAACCCCATCCTTTTCCTAGAGGGTGATACTGTCAATGTTAAATACTATTCTGGAACTGGACATGGTGGCACAAAGCCTTTAATCCCAGCACACAGGAGGCAGAAGCAGGTAGATTTCCCATCCTGGTGTATGGTGTTCTGGGCAAGCCAAGGCTACATAGTGAGACCTTGTTCCAAAACCACAACACAAAAAGTACTACTGATCTGGACCTGGGTCAGCAAACAATAGCCTTTGTGAGCCTGGACAACCCCTATATATTTCTTTGTACAGTTTGTGAGCTAGGAATGGTTTCAAAATTTTACATGAATGGGGGAAAAATAGCAAGAGAACACTATTTGGAACATGTTAAATTCAAATTTAGTTGTACAGAAATATGATTATTGTAAGGACCCAAGGAAGCCAAGTAAGTTAAGTCCTGACACCACACCCATACACACAGACACACAGAAAGAGAGAGAGAGAGCGCGCCTGTGAGTGCTCTTGACATTAGGCACAGGCCATGTCAAGAACTCGTAGAGAAATGGCAGTCCATTTCTGGTCCATGAATGGATGTTGACAATCTATGCAGAGTATGTCTATCTTTTCTGGATATTTATGGCCTGAAGACTGCATCCCTGTACAGACTGTTGTATTGAGATTCCTAAACCATTCTCCATGACCCAGCTGTATAACATAAATCCTGCCTCCTTGTTCATCTGTATGTAATAACCCCAACTTTTTGTCCAGCTGTATGCAATATTTCCCCCTCTCTGTTCAACTCGACATTAAATATAAACATGCTGAGCTTGGGGGATGTGGGTTTCTTTGTGTCTCAGTGTGTGCCTATCTTCCTCATTCTCTCACTGTCAAGTCAGGCCCAAGTTAAGATACAAAGCATATGTGACACTCGTTGTTTGACACTGCTCCTCAAGACAGTTTAGCTCATATTGATGTAGCTATAATTACTATATTGGGACTTAAAAAAATAATCACTGCTTACATGGCAAACAGAATTTTTCAAAGCACACTATGTATACTATATATTATCTTGTTATCAAATTAAATACCAAACCCTATATTTATTATGCAATAATGCTGTGGTTGAGCTAAATGAGTGTATCTCTTAGCCCAGAGGTTCTTTACATGTGGGTTTTGACCCCCAAAACAACATTGGAAAACACAGATATTGCATTATAATTCATAACAGCAAAATTGCAGTTACGAAGTAGCAACAAAAATAATTTTGTGGTTGGGGTTTACTACAACATGAGGAACTATATTAAAGGGTGGCAGCATTAGGAAGGTTAAGAACCTCTGTCTTAGCTGGTTGATAGTGATGAATGCCTTCAATTCCAGTACTCGGGAGGCAGAGACAGGAGTATTTCTGTAAGTTTGAGGCTAGCCTGGTCTACAGAGCAAGTTCCAGAACAGCCAGAGAAACCCTGTTTTGGGAAGAAAAAAAAAAAAAAAAACTGTCTTAGCCATATATGGTGGTACTTGCCCATAATCCTAGCACTCAGTTTGGAGATGCAGACAGACCACAAATTCCAAGCCAGACTGAGAAACTTACTGGGTTTCAAATCAGCTTATGCTACAAGACTGTATGAAAGTTTGTCATGGTGATGCATACCTATAAACCTAGCATCAAGAGGCAGAGCCAGGAAGAGTCCAGGAGTTCAAAGCCAATTGGTACTCCATAATGAGTTTGATGAGTCTGCACTACCCAAGACCCTGTTGTTTTGTTTGTTTTTCAAGACAGGATTTCTCTGTAACAGCCCTGACTGTCCTGGACTCGGATTTGTAGACCAGGCTGGCCTCAAACTCAGAGATCTGCCTGCCTCTGCTGGGATTAAAGGCTTGTGCTACCACCCGTGGCTCCAAGACCCTATTTTAAAACAAAACAAACAAAACCCAGGACTGGACAGGTGTTTTAGCTGTTGAAGAATAACATAACCAAAATCATCTGCTTGCCATTTTAGGATTTGTTGGAATGTCCTGGTGTCTGCTTAGGAGGGCCTAGAGATGCTGCTGTAGTCTCAGTTTACTAACTTTTGACACCTTACTGTGGGGAAAAACATGGAGGAAGCTATTTACCGTGGAAACTGGAAATGGGTTCAGTATCTTTTGAGAATGTAGCTGTGGGTTTCAACTGACAGGAGTGCCAGTATGAGGATGGTCTTCAAACCTACCTTCTGTAGGTTTGTGATGGTTCGAGAGTTACAAGTCTGTTGTTCTTGGGGCATTGTATGTTCAAACCTGAGTTGATATTCAAGTTGAATGTGGACTTGGGAGTTGGGGCATAACAGAAGGCTTGGTCTGGCTTTTCTGCATCTCTCTGAGAACATGACAATATGGGATGAGAACATCATGATACTCCTGTTGACAGTCAATTCATGTTCTGAAGCTGATCTACCTTGTCAACCATCAAAAGTACACTTAGCAGAGAGACCTCAGCTGATTCCAGCCTAAATTACTGACCAGATCATGAGTTTATAAATGTAGAGTTCCTTGTTATCCAGGGTTAGGTAATTATTATTTCCATGATAGGCAAGATGCTGGAATCCAGTGACATCTTGCTCTCAGGCTTCCTGGTAAATAGTGGGTACCTTACAGTTACTGATTTATTTTTCCTCTTATTGAAGCTGTATTTCTTAGATGTGTTATATGGTAACTATATAGATACAGATTTACATGATTTCTGTTTAAATTCTGTTAAAACTCCACCACACACCACAGAAGGAAACAGACATCTACAGCTTGATTGCTAAGCTGGAGACACATTAGCAATCTAGAAAGTCTGGTGGAGATTGGACTCAACAGTGTGTAGGAATCTGTGATTCACATTTGAAACTTCCTTGGTTGCAGCCCCTTGAGTGCACTCAAGCTCTCTTTTTGGGGTATAAGGAGTTTATTAGAAAAGTTACTAGTGCCATAGACAGACAGAAGCAACAGCATGACAGGGTCTTTGAAAAGTTAGCTTACCACCACCACCACAAAGCACTGGATTCCCTCTCCTTAAGTTTTAGAAAGAATATCATTAGGAATTATTTTTTTCTCACATCTGTCATATCACACTCTTCTACTTACTAAAGCAGATTCAGGCTTTATTTGCTAGTGATGACATCTTTTGGGGATACTGAAACTTAGAATTTCTGACTTGTTTATTATGCTACATGTAGTCAATTACAATATCTTTTTAGGATTTCCTAGATAAAATTTATTTTATTTATTACTTTCTTCTCATAGTTTCTCTTATTTTCCTGCTTTCATTGTAATTTAAAATTTTAGAACCTTAATTTTAGTATTTTTAGATTTTTAGCTGGTTTCTATGATTCTGTTCATTCTCTTGCCCTTTTTTTTTTTATTAAGCCTTAAGTGATTTTTTTTCATGAGCTTGCTATATTTTATATTTTAAAGAATAAATTTATACCTTTCACAAACTTTATTTAATTCCTTAAAATTTAAAACTTCTTAGCCAGACGTGGTGGTGCACACCATTAATTCCAGCAGTTGGGAGGCTGAGACAGGCAGATCTCTGAGTTTGAGGCCAGCCTGATCTATAAAGTGAGTTCCAAAGCAGCTAGGGCTATGCAGAGAAATTCTGTTTTGAAAAACTAAAACAAAATTGTGGTGGATAATTTAAAAGTATGGTCTAATAATATTTATTATTAGCCCTATAATTATTACGGCAGTATTATCTAACCCGTTATTACAGTCAATAAAAGATATTGATACCAACAGAGATACCTGATAGAATTTAGAATAGCCTTATTTCACTTGGGGCATGGCTGATACTACCTCCTAAGCACCATTACCTGCCAGGCCCTTATTGTCTGTCTAATATTTTCTGTCAGGGCTACCTTCCATCCATAATCTCAAAATACTTGCTAATATTCTTCATCTGGGCTGCTTTCCTCAATCCATGCCTATCGGGCCATGTGCTCCTCTCCATGCTATTTCACTGTGGCTTTTCTTCCTTCTTTTAGTACCTTTCCTTCCCAAGATCCTCCTTCCCTCCAAGCCCTCTAACTTTGACCACACCTACCCTACTCTACCCTGCCCCGGTGTGTAGGCATTTATTCAGACAATCAGGAATAATTGGGGAACATTTCTTATCATCACATGGTTACTGGAGATAGTTCAACATTATACAATACCCAAGGCAGGGCAGTAACCAGATCTCAAGGTACTGAAATCAGCATTTGAAAACATAGTTGGTACCTTCCTTCAATACAACATTTAACACATCATTTTTCCCTTTTAAAAAAATATTTGCTTATTTATCTATGTGTGTGTGTACCTGAGTATATGTGTGTGCATATATATGAAGTGCCCACAGAGGTTAGAGGAGACCATCGGATTCCCTGGAACTGGAGTTACACACTAATATGTGTGCTGGGAATTGAACCTTCAAGAGCAATAAATACTCTTAACTACTGAGCCACCTGCAGCCCCTTGTTCTTTAATGTCATGTACAATATATTTATGGAATGCTGGTTGAAGTAATAACATTTCAGTAAACAATAACTGCTTCCATAATAGATTCTCAGTAAAAGAAAGTTATAATGATGAATAAGACAGTTTCTGGTCTTTGGAGCTTGTATGGTTCCCAGGGGAGTAGATAATAAAATTTAAAATAGTATTAATGAAAAATAATAAAGCAGTATGAGATATGGAAATAAGAAGGTAGGCTTCTCTGAGAGTACTGACCTTTGGGTATAAAGCTAAATGAACTGAAGGAGGGTGATACGAAGATCAAAAAGAAGAAAAACCCCAGAGGGATAAAATGCTGAATAGTCCTGAGGTTATAGTCAGGCATGATGGACACTGCTGTAATCCCAGCACTCAGGAGGCAGAGGCAGGCAGATCTCTGTGAGTTTGAGGCCAGCCTGGCCTCTAGTGTGAGTTCCAGGACAGACTAAAAAAATTAAAATTAAATAAATTTTGAAATAGTAATAATAATAATAAAGTCCTGAGGTTAGGAATGGGTAATGGTTCAAGTAGTAAACCAGCATATCTAAAGTGACTGTAGGAAGGGATATAGGACAACATAAGAACAAATCTCATAGGCCTTTTATGTAAACCATCATAAGGATTTGAATTAATTCTGAATATAGAGGGAAGCCATTAGAAAGTTCTCATTTGGGGAAAGAAATTACATAGGAGACTATGAATTTTTAAATGATTTTTAAAAGTCATTACATTTAGTGTCTGTGTGTGTTTGTGTGTGTGTTTAGATGTTTAGATATACACATGTGGAGGTCAGAGAACAACTTTTGGAAGTTAGTTCTCTCCTACTGTATGGTTATGGGTATTGAACTCAGGATGTCAGGCTTAGCAGCAAGTGCTTTTACCCGCTGAACTATCTCATTTACCTTTTTTTTTTTTTTTTTTTAAGCAGTTAATAGCCAAATGTAACAGCTCAGCCATTGGAGTGGTAGACTAAGAAGATTACAAGTTCAAGGCCATCCTGCCCTACCTAGCAAAAACCCTGTTCTGAAAAGTAAATTTATAAATAAAACATACTGATGGGACAAAGGTATAAGAAGAAAGACAAGGGAGGGGCTACAGCTGGGATACTAAGTGAATAAATTGTAATTAATAATAATAATAATAATAATAATAATAATAAAATAAAAAAGGATGAAAGTATCTTTTGATAATAGATGTAAATACACTTAGAATCTGAAAGAACATTAAAAAGATTGCATGTCAAATGAGATTTAGTCTAGAAATGCATATGGAAATAATGTAATATGTCTCAATAATATCAAAGGGAAAAACACTTATGCAGATTGATTTTAAAAATGCTTTTGCAGGGGTTGGGGACTAAAGCTCAGTGGTAGAATGTATGCTTAATCTGTACAAACTATGGCTATGTTTTCCTGTATCAGAAAAATGTATCCTTGTTTTTTTTTTTTTTTCTTTTAAGATTTATTTATTTATTATGTGTACAGTGTTTTGTCTGCATGTATGCCTACAGGCGAGAAGAGGGCACCTGATCTCATTATAGATAGTTATGAGCCACCATGTGGTTACTGGGAATTGAACTCAGGATCTTTAGAAGAGCAGCCAGTGTTCTTAGTCTCTGAGCCATTTCTCCAGCTCCCATGTATCCTTGTTTTTAGTTACATGAATACATGTAGTCTTTTGTCTCTGTGTATGTTTGTGTGTGCACATTTGTTTGGAGGCTAGAAGACCACCATGGGTGTTGTTACTTAGGTGCCATATATCTTGGTTTTAAGACAGATCTGCTTGCCTCTGGTTCTTGAGTGCTGGGATTAAAGGCATGTACTATGATGCTGGCATTTGGAGGCTTCAGAGCAAAAAATTTGAGACAGGGTCTCTCAGTGAATACAGGCTGGTCTTGAATTTATGTAGACCACCAAATGGGCCTTTAGACTCATGATCCACCAGCCTTAGTCTGCTGAGTCCTAGCTTGGCTTTTCAAAATTTTTGATGATTCAGGTGTTTGTCTGTCCTTGCAATTTTCCCCACCTTCACATTCCTTTGTAATGTGTTTCAGTGTTTAAATCTCTCTACTTTAAAAGCATGGGAGCTTAGTGGGCATGGTGGCACACACCTTTAATCCCAGCACTCAGGAATGGAAAGCAGTTGGAGCTCTGTGAGTTCAAGGCCAACCTGGTCTACAAAGCAAGGGCAGAACAGGGGTCAAGGGCCAGGGCTTGTTTATACATTGAAACCCTGTCTTAGAAAACAGCAAACAAACAAATGGGAACCAGAGTGATGACTTGGCAATTAAGAGAGTGCAAACTGCTCTTTCTGAGGATCTAGGTTTGATTCCCAGCATGCACGAGGTGGCTAACAGCTATCTGTAACTCTAGTCCTAGGGAATACAGTGCCATCTTGTTCTCTGAAGGCACCAGGCACACAAGTGGTACACAGGCATACATGCAAGCAAAACCCTCATGTACTTAGAAGAAAAATATTTTTAAAAAGAAAAAAAATGGAGGGCTTTTTATGGGTTACTTTTTTTTTTACTGACAGTATATTTATTGATCACGTCATGCACCCTGATCATGCTTGCTTCCCAGTCCTCCCATGTCTGATCACCCTCACTTTTGGCCTCATTCCTCCTTTCCCCCCCAAAAAAAAGAAAGAAAAAAGAAGTCCGTTTTGTGTTGTTAATATGTCACTGGAACGTGGTCAAACTCTCATGGGTTACTTTTTATTGTTTTTTTTTTTGTAATAATACTTTTATATACAATAGTATGTGATGCAAATATAGTAGACTTGTAAGCTTATTTTTAAATGCATGGATAATAAAAGTGTACTTTTTTGTATTTCCTCTTCTCATTTAGCTCCTGGGCTATAGTGAAAAGCCAATAAATCTGCAGATGTTTATTGGAACAGCTGATGATCGGTATTTACGACCTCATGCATTTTACCAGGTGCATCGAATTACTGGAAAGACAGTTGCAACTGCAAGTCAAGAGATAATAATTGCCAGCACAAAAGTTCTGGAAATTCCACTTCTACCTGAAAATAATATGTCAGCCAGGTATCTTTAGGGTTTGGGATTCTTTTTCTTTCCCCTTTTTTTTTTTTTTTTTTTTTTTTTTTGAGACAGGGTCTCATTGTGTATCTCTGGCTGTGCTGGAGCTTTGTAGACCAGGTTGGCCTGAACTCACAGGTCCACCTACCTCTGCCTTCAGTCAGGTATCTTA
Organism: Psammomys obesus; assembly: GCF_907164565.1. Taxonomy (NCBI): domain Eukaryota; kingdom Metazoa; phylum Chordata; class Mammalia; order Rodentia; family Muridae; genus Psammomys; species Psammomys obesus. The sequence continues at coordinate 22,481,687 of NW_026596034.1, forward strand.
AAACCTTTCTTAAAATGAGCTAGCTCAAGGCTGGAGAGCTTGCTCAGTGGTTAAGGGCACTGTCTGCTCCTCCAGAGGTCCTATGTTCAATTCCCAGCAACCACATGACAGCTCACAACCATCTTTAATGTGGTCTGATGTCCTCTTTTGGTGTCCATATATATATGCGGATAGAGCACTCATATACATAAAATAAATAAATAAATCTTTTTAAAAAAAAGATTTTAAAAAATCCCATATTCTTCTGGAGAACTAGAGTGAGTACTAGAGTTTAGTTCTCGGCCCCCACATCAGGGAGCCAGCAACTGCTTATAATTCCAGCTCCCAGTAATCTGATGCCCATAGCCATCACAGGTACTTACACTCGTGTGCATGAACACATTCACACATACAATAAGAATAAAACTTTGGCGCCGTATGCCCTTCCAAAGGACCCAGGTTCAATTCCGAGCCCCCATATGGCAGCTCACAACTGTCAGTAATGCTGATTCCAAGGGATCTGACACCTTCACACTAATGCACATAAAATAAAAAATTAAATTAATTATTTAAAAAAATAATTACTTTTGAAAAATGTAAATTAAAGAAAAAAATCAGTTTTGTTTTTTTTTTTTTTTTTTTGAAACAATTCTCAGAAAAATACATGGTTTGTTTGATTTTGGTTTTAGTTAAGTATAAAATACTCATTGTTTAAAGTTAACTGATTAACATAAGTAATTCTGACAATTTTGTTTAGGAGAGCAGTAGGTTTCATATTTCCAGAAAGAAAGCTGGTGGCTTTTGCCTGTAATCCCAGAGCTTGGGAGATAGAGGCAGGAACAACAGGAGTTCAGGGTAATCCTCAACCATGTGGTGAGTTAGAAGACAGCTTGAGCTATATAAGACCCTATCTCAAAACTGGGAACAGTGGCCAGTCATGGTGGCTCATGCCTTTAAAATAGTCTCAGCACTCCAGAGGCAGAGGCAGATGGATTTCTTTGAGGCTAACATTTTCAGTTCCAGGCCAGCCAAGGCTACATAGTGAGATCCTGCCTCAAAAACAAACACATGACCTAGGGAACAAACAACAACAACAAAAGTACAGAACAAGATAGTTTACATATATGATGCCAGTGCTTTTTTTTTCTTCCCTACTTGTAACTTCGTCCTGTCTTAAAAATAGGGTGAATGTTAATTTGTCAGTGTTACACCCTGATTAAAAATAAAGGTTAATTTGTTAGTATTATATCTGTAATCCTAGCACTTAGAAGTCTAAGTCAGGACAACTTCTGAGTTTGAGGTCATTTGGGCCACAAAGTGAGACTGTATTGTTGTTGATTATTAATATTTATTATTGATTTATCTTTTAGTTAAACTGGTTGTTCTTAAACCAGCTGTATACCCAAATCACCACACAGAGCCTAGGATTTATTTAATTAACCTAGAGCACAATGTTGGGCAATAGTTTCTCCATCCTAAACCTCCAAGCCAGCATAATTTCCTCCCCTTCAGATTTCCCACATTATACTTGCTTTTAGTCATATCTTAGGTCCAGTTCATCTCTCCTGGTGATTCTAAGCCCTCTCCTCCTAATCTCTCATCTCCGACTCTACCCACTCACTTCATCCTCCTCCTCTCCAAACCAGGATGTCCCAACCTATTCTCTTCATTGCTCAGCATTGGCTGGTTGTTTTATTGAAAATACAAAGAACAAATGGTGTCATGTTTAGACAAACTTGACACAAGTGATGCCTAGAATAAACATCACAATGCAATGTCCAGATGGAAACCAGATAGTCGAATAGAGAAATAAGCATTTGAATGAATAAGGATAAATTGTGTATATTCCACAAGAACATTATACCAACACCCTATCTCAAAAAACAATACGAGGTCATTTCAAATAAAATTTAGTGTGTATTTTCATTGCTAAATATGAGTGGTTTTGGAGGTTTATATGTTTTGTTTTTGTGTTTTGCATTTCTTAGTTTTAAAGATCATACATAAATTTTTGTTTTTTAAATCAGAATCATACATATATTTTTGATTCTTTAATCTTTTAAATAACTTAACTTTAAAACATTTTTTGAGATTTATTTTTATTATGAGCATGGATGTTTTGCCTGTATGTGTATCCATGCATCGTGTGCGTGCCTGTTGCCAAAGGACACAAAAAATGGCGCTCAGATCCCTGTAGCTAGAGTTATAGATGGTTGTGAGCTGCCAGGTGTTTGTTGGGGATTGAACATGGGTGCTTTGGAAGAGCAGTCAGTACTCTTAACTGCTCAGACATCTCTCCAGCCCAGTTTCTTTATTTTATTTATTTAAAAAATTCTTTTTAAGATTTATCTTCTATGTGCATGAATGTTTTGCTCAAATGAATCTATTTACTTTTATTTTTTATATGTGTATATTTTCTTCTATGTGTATATGTGTGTGCTGAGTGTATGTATGTGTACCATGTACATGTAGTGCCCGAGGAAATCAGAAGACAGTGTCAGATCCCCTGGAACTAGCATTACAAACCATTGTGAACTGCCTGGTTCAGGTACTAGGAACCAAACTTGTGTCCTCTGCATGAACAGTACTATCCTCATAAGCACTGAGCCGTCTTTACAGCCCCTTATTTTTGTTTGTAGGCCTAGGTAGCCTTTGAATTAAGGCAGTCCTCATGCCTCTGTCTTCCAAGTATTGAGATTATTGGAATGTGCTATCACACCTACCTCAAATATTTGTTATTGATCTAATTTGGGGTACAGAGTTCTTTTTGGAAATTTTTTTGTTGTTTGGTTTTGAGTCTCTTATAGCCCATTTTGGTCTTGAACTTGCTATGTAGCTGAGGCTGACTTAGAACTCCTGATCCTCCTTCCTCTCTACCTCTCAAGTGCTAGGATTACAGGTATACATCACCTGCAAATTGGCAGTGAGTATCTATGCCATTGAGTTGTTTAGAACCAGTTTCTGAATAATGGAATTTAAAATGTATTTTTTTTTTTTCTAGTATTGACTGTGCAGGTATTTTGAAACTCCGCAATTCAGATATAGAACTTCGAAAAGGAGAAACTGATATTGGCAGAAAGAATACTAGAGTACGACTTGTATTTCGTGTGCACATCCCACAGCCCAGCGGAAAAGTCCTTTCTCTACAGATAGCATCTATTCCTGTTGAGTGCTGTAAGTGAGCTTGCAATATGTTTTAAGATTTTGATGTAAGTTTTGTGTGTTTTGATTAAAATGGGATAGTTATTAAAATACAGACTGAGATTTTTAAAAATAATTTATTTTTACTTTTATGTGCTTTTTTTTTTCACCTGTATGTATGTCTGTGTAAGGGTGATAGATCTTGGAGTTACAGACAGTTGTAAATTGCCATGTGGGTGCTGGGAGTTGAACCCAGGTCCTCTGGAAGAAAGGTCAGTGCTCTTAACCACTGAGCCATCCCTCTAGCCCCCAGACTGAGATATTGAGTCTGAGGTGCTGGTTAGCTTTTTGGACATAAAAATAAGCTAACAAGGTGAGAAGAGTGCTAATTTTAGGTTACAAAATATCTTCTGACTGTAGTTTGATTCTAGGTAGCTGTGTGACTATAGAGAAAATCTTTTCCTCTTCTGCCTCCCTCTCTCCTTGTCTCCAATGTACATTTCTTTTATCTCCTGCCTTAAGCCTATGTGTTGGGATCGAGTATAGGTGTGTGCCACCTTTTCTAGCTATAAATGAAGCATCTGACAGTCCTGTCGTAAGCTATGATCTTGATGCTTTTAGTTGTCACTTTATTTATCTTTGTTTTACTCAAATGTAGCCTTCATATAATAGAATTCTCTTTTGCAAGCTTATCCCTCAGCTAAATAAGAATTAAGGGTTTTGATTGCTTGGTTGGTTGGAGACAAGGTCTCACAGCATAATGCTGCCTGGCCTAGAATTCTCTTTGTAGATAAGCTGGCCTTGAATTCACAGACACCCACTTGCTTCTGCACTTGGGAGGCAGAGGCAGGTGGATCTCTGAGTTTAAGGCCAGCATGGTCTGCAAAGTGAGTTCCAGGAAAGCCAGGGCAATACAGAGAAACGCTCTCTTGAAAAACCAAAAAAAGAAAAAAAGAAAATCAGATTATGTTCCTCAAACATAGAAGGTAGAAAAATGTAGTCATTTTAGAAAGCACAGCTGATTTTAGAAGTTAAACAGTAAAATGTGTTTTGTTATACTTTAGTTATTTTAAAAGATTGTCTGCCATGGAATCCTAATGATGATGATCCTTGAAAAAAGGATTGCTTGTTCTGTAGTAGTTCTTTATATGCTTGTCTTCTCTTAATTGCTCATAGTATAATTACATATTTTTGGACTTGATTTTTGTAATTAGATTTGTAAATTTTAAGTTCTGTAGATGATGTATGCTCAAGAGTTAAATTAAAAATAAAATATTAGGTAATATGGGAGCCAGTACATTAGTTAAAAACATTTTCTCTTTATTTATCAGGGTTTTTTTTTTGTTTTTGTTTTTTTGGCAGTTGTAGTCTAAAATAATTTCATACCAATTTAATGTAACTTGTTTCTAAACATCTTATCTCTTTTAATAAGAATTATTACTGTTGTCTTGATTTTTTTAAAAGCCTAAATGAATTAATCCCAATGTTTATTTGATAGTTTGAGCTTATCTTGTATGTGTGAAATATTTTAAAATAGTATTTTATTTTTCTTAACTCTTAAAAACAGCTCAGCGATCTGCTCAAGAGCTCCCTCATATTGAGAAGTACAGTATCAACAGTTGCTCTGTCAATGGAGGCCAGGAAATGATTGTGACAGGATCTAATTTTCTTCCAGAATCTAAAATAATTTTCCTTGAAAAAGGACAAGGTAAATAATATAAAATATAAATTTACTTCAGTGTATGTGATAAAAGAAGGAAATAAATTATGTAGATATTTCAGGCATGTTAATCACCAAATAGTTTTCCTAAAGCTATAGTCATCATCTAAGCCCTGGGTTTTATTGGAAACTTACAGTTATTAAATGTACATATAAATGTTAAATTCTCTTTAATGGCATATTAAAAATGATTCATTGAGTATTTCTTCTTGTAGTATTTGCTACTTTGTGGTTTTTTGTTTTTGTTTTTTGTTTTTTTTCTCCTACCCTTTTAATTCCCTAATGCTAGATAGGAGAGAAAAGTTACGTTATCATTAGAGTACCTCTTGCTGATTAGGGTCATTGAGCTCCTTGGGGCAGGGTTGCTCTTTGCCATCAGAATATCTGATTTCTTCTTGTTTCTTCATTGCACATGACTAATTAACAAACTGCATCAAACTACCAACCAGCAACCCACCTATGGGGGGCTCTAGCATTTATATACCCTCTGAAAAGTCCCCAGAATTCCACAAGCACACAGTCGCAGAAACATCTGCAGCTGGCAGAATCACACCTCTGCTAGAGCACGAGACTAATCATAGTCAGCTGTTTCGAAGCAGCCTCATATCCCTATACCTGGGATTAACACAAAAATATATTCCCATAATACGTGTGTGTTTTTTGAAGAAACAAAAATTTTCACTACATTTACTCCTTGATACACACTCAGGAAACCTGGAAACATATGTCCACACAAAAGCTGAGTTACAAATGTTTATGGGAGCATTGTTGATAGTAGCTCCAAAATGGAAAGAACTAAATCCTTACCAACTGAAGAGCAGAGAAAAACAATGTGCTATATTCACACTGCTCTAATTTCATCTCTGTTGCTTTGATAAAATACCCAGACATTCAGGTGACAAAGGAATTTTTGGTTTATAATTCCAGGTTATGACTTCTTGTGGGAAGTAAAGGCAGGAGCTTGAAGCAGCTAGTCACACCAACATTTCAAGATAATACCTCATAGTCATGCCTGCAGGCCAACCTGATCTAGAAAGTCCCTCATTGAGACTCTTCCCAAGTGATTCCAGATTGTGTCAGGTTGACAATTAAAATCCTCATACATTAGTAGACTATTATTTAGCCATAAAAAAGGAAGTACTACTAATGTGTTGCAACATGAATAAGTATTGAAGATATTAAAAGAAGACATGAAACACATAGAATAAACAATTCACAGCGGTAGGAAGTTAAGTGTTTGACAGTTGATTGATGTCAGTGGAAGTAAGTAGGGATGATAAAAAATGGTCTGGAATTAGTAGTTGGTTGTGCAACTCTCTGAATATCCTAAGTAATTTGCATACTTTAAAGGGATGAAACTTTAAGGCATAGTTGAAATACTTTTGTTTGTTGTTTCCAAAACAGGGTTTCTCTGTGTAGCCATGGCTGCTCTGGAACAAGCTGGCCTCAAACTCGGAGATCACCTTACTTCTGCCTCTTAAGTGCTAGAATTAAGGCTTGTGTCACCACCACCAATGACTTGACCTTAAATTCAGTCCTTAAACTCCTGATCCTTCTACCCTCACCTCTCAACTGCTGGCATAGCAGTCATCTGCTCCCACATTGGGTCTCTTGGTTTTCTTTAGTTTTATTTATTTATTTAGTTTTATTTTTCTTTTTTATGTTTGTATGTGTGTATATGTTTTGAAGGTATATGTGTTTGTTTTGTGCATGTTTGTAGAGACCAGGGATCAACATCAGTTGTCTCTTCAATTATTTTCTAATTTTTTTTTTTTTTTCTGTGTAGCCTTGGCTGTTCTGGACTTGCTTTGTAGATCAGGCTGACCTCAAAACTCAGAGATCCGCCTACTTCTGCCTCTCTGAGTGTTGGGATCACAGGCATGTACCACTGCCCCTGGCTTGTTTTCTAATGTTTTAGGGAGAAGAGAGAGAATAGTTTCTTGCTGGCTAACTGTTAACCTAGGCAGCCTGATGTTATTCTTCCATTATTTTTCATTGCTACAGTTTCTTTCTTTTTGCTAATTGGAAGTTGAGAAAAACGTTCTCTCTGCCAATAATATGTGATACTAAATAGATTAGATTTTCTGTTTTCAATCTTGAATTGCTTTTAACTGTAATTTTTTTTTTTTCAATAGATGGAAGACCTCATTGGGAGGCTGAAGGGAAAATAATCAGAGAAAAATGTCAAGGGGTAAGAAATTCACCTTAATTATTTAAGAAATAAGTATTTAAGAGGTTCTGGAGAAATGGCACAGTGGTTAGGCTCTCTTGCAGAGAGCCTGGGTTCAGTTCCTAGTACTCACATGGTGGTTAACAACCATCTGTAAACTGCAGTTCCAGATCTTCATATCTGATCTCCTGAGACACCAGGCACATACATGGTACATATACATATATGCAGGCAAACACTAAACACATAAAATTAAAAGAAAATTCTTAAAGAAAAAAATTTATAGAAGAAGTAGTATTTAAGGCCAGACGTAGTATTAAGGCCAGACATGGTTTTAATCCCAGAATTTGGGAGTTGGAAGTTGGTACATGTCTGTGAGTTGAAGGCCAGCCTAGTCTTTGTAGTGAGAACCTGTCCTCCCCCAAAAGAAAAATGTGTTTAAGAAACTTAGAAGGAAATGGAATAATCCATTGATACTTCTCTGGTATTCAGATTCAAGTTTAAGAAAAATAAATAAACCAGACAGTGGTGACACTTGCCTTTAATCCCAGCACTTGTGAGACAGGCAGGCAGATGCCTGAGTTCGAGGCCAGCTGGTCTACAGAGCTATTTTTAGGCTGGCTAGGGCTGCATAGAGAAACCTTGTCTTGAAGAAAAAAGAAAAGAAAAACAATTGATATTTTCTCTTCTGTATGAAAAAGTAAAAAACTGGAAATGAAAGATTAGAAATGGAAGGACTTTCATAATAAAAATGTCACCGAGCTGAGTGATTGGCCCCAACGTGTTTATTCCCAATAGAAGCAGCTGAATCTCTGGGTTATAGGCTAGCTTGTTCTACATAGAGAAGTCTAGGCCAGTCAGGTCTACTTAGTGAGACTCTGTCTTAAAACAAACAAACAAGTAAAGAATATGTGTATAGTATGATAGTTGTGGTGATACTAGCCTGTAACTACAGCACTCAGAGGGCCGGTGAGGAGGATGTTAAGTCTGAGGCTATCTGAGTCCAAGGCTAACAGCATGTTCTTCCCAGCCCCACAAAGCAACTGTGCTGGCTGAAGTCACTGGAATAGAGGGAGTCTCAGTTGAGAAAATGTTTCCATAAGATTGGAGTGTAGCCAAGCCTGTGGGCATTTTCTTAATAAGTAATTCATGTAGGAGAATCCTACTTATTATGGATGGGGCCACCCCTGGACAGTTGGTTCTGGATTCTATAAGAAAGAAGGCTGAATAAACCATGGTGAACTAGCCGGTAAACAGGTCCATGACTTCTGTGACAGCTCTTGCTTCCAGGTTCCTGCCCTGTTTTGAGTTTCTATCCTGACTTTCTTTCATGATGACAGTAATATGGAAGAGTAAGCCAAATAAACCCTTTCCTTCCCAAGTTGCTTTGGTCATGGTGTTTCATCACAGCAATAGTAACCCTAACTAGGACAGTGACCATACTTCTTTTTGAGTAGTTACTGGCCTTTTTTTTTTTTTTTTTTTTTTTAATAAACACCAATTTAGCTGGGTGTGGTGGTGCACACCTTTAATCCCAGCACTCAGGGAGGCAGAAGCAGGTGGGTTGCTATTTGTGGGTCTACAAAGTGAGTTCAGGACAGCCAAGACTGCACAAAGAAACCCTGTCTTGAAAAAAACAAGAAAATAATCAAAAGAGAAATAAACACCAACTTTGCTTCATTAAAACAAACAAACAAAAACCCCAAATCGAACACCCACTCAAGGTTGCCCATGCCTTTACTCCAAACGCTCAAGGGATTAAAAAGGGCCAGCCTGGTTTATAAAACGAGTCCAGGACAGCCAGGGCTATTACACAGATAAACCATGTGCCAAAACAAACAAACAAAAACCTATGTAGTGAAACAAATTCCTAGTGTATTTGTCATTAAATATACTTCTTAACACCACAGCTAATCATTAAGCCTTTTAGAATCCTTACTGAAAGAAGCTGTAGATTGATCTTGCATCTTGATTGGAATATGAGCCATCTTTTTTAGATTAGGGAACAATCACTTTGTACAGTGCTTCCTAAGCACATTGAACAGTTAAGACTGGTGATTAGATTTGGTTTTGAATGAAGGTTTTTAGTTTGTATGTGCATATATGTTTTACATATTTTTAACTTAGATGTTTTGAATATAAAATTAATGCTGAGAAATCTAAACTAGGGGCTGGAAAGATGGGTCAGCAGTTCAGAGCACTTGTTGCTCTTACAGAGGACTTGAGTTTGTAACTCCAGTTCCAGAGAATGCAAGATCTTCTGACTTCCTTGGGTACAGCACACATGTGGTGCACAAACATACTTTTGGGCAAACATCCATGTAAAATGTACTTTAAAAAGGAAACTATATATAATACAACTTGAGAAATGTTAAACATGATTATATATTCAAGTGGCCGTTAAGGTATGTCTAGTAACCTGAATGTTCAGTTGAGCCACCTATTTTACCACATAGTATTCAAGAAGACTTTATTTATTTTGAAAGGTATTACAACATAGCTCAGGCTGGCCTTGAATGTGTAATATGTCTGCCCCTACCTCCTGAGTGGTGGGGTTACAGGTGTGCAGCAGTGTGCTCTTATTTTTGCTATAACTAGAAAAAAGTTGAGTAAAAATCAGTTTCTTCTTCAGTCAAGATTTTGTCTCTATCAACAAGATATTCATGTAAATAAATCTCCAAATGACTTATATGACTAGTTGATGTACATAATTTTGTGTGATGGGGAAACCTTGCATTAAGAGTTGAGTCTCAGGGGATACAAAGTGAATAAAGTGTAATTAATAAAGAAAAAAAAAAGGATTAAAAGAAGAAAAAAAAAAGAGTTGAGTCTCAAAAAAAAAAAAGAGTTGAGTCTCATGAGTTGCTCTGAACTTGGCAGGTGCATTTCATTTTCAGTTCCAAGTGTAACACAGTCTTGCTTTCCTTGTTTTTTAGGCTCACATTGTCCTTGAAGTACCTCCCTATCATAACCCAGCAGTTACAGCTGCAGTGCAGGTGCACTTTTATCTTTGCAATGGCAAGAGGAAAAAAAGCCAGTCTCAACGTTTTACTTACACACCAGGTACAATAAGTTGTGATGGTTTAGAGGTTTTTTCACAATAAGAATCTTGTATTCAAATGTTTAATTAATGCCAACATACTCTTTTTGTTGTTTTTGTTTTGGGGGACATCGGTTTCTCTGTCCTGGAACTTTCCCTGTATACTGGGTTGGCCTCTAACTTAGAAATCTGCCTGCCTCTGCCTCCCAAGTGCTGGGATGAAAGACATACACCACCACTGCCTGGCTCCAATATATTCTTAAAACTCATATTGACTTTAAATATTCGATTAGAAAATGAAATATAAATTTGAATTTTTGTCAGAAGTTTGTCAGAAATCACCAGCACTATAAGAAGGGAAAGTGTGTGTACTCTTGGGTAGTGAACTTCCATTATGCTTTTAACACCAAAGAAAGGTAGTATGCTCACGTCATGGTGTCTTCATTACTTTTTCTAAGACAGGCTCTCTCTTTGTAGTTTTGACTGTCCTAGAACAACTTCTGTAGACCAAGTTAATCGAAAACTCAGAGATCCATCTGCCTCCACCTCCCAAGTGCTGGGATTAAAGGTGTGTGCCACCAAGGCCGGCTTATTCTTGCCCTTCATGTATCATAGAATTTTATAAGATGTAACATGTAACACGGAGGTGACATGATATTCAGGGATTGGGATGTAGCTGGTGTTGGAGTTTTTTTCTAGCATGTGCTAGCGTGGGTTCTATCCCCAGAACCATCTGGTACTTTCTGTAATTAATCCAAGCACTTTGGAGGCAGAGGTAGGAAGATAATAAGTTTCTAGTATGCTTGGTGTGCTTGGCAAGTGGTAGGCCATTTTGTGCCAATGAATAGTTTATGGGTTTGTTGTTGTGTTGTTTTTAATTCATAACTGTGAAGAGTTAGATTTATATGTCAGGAGCCCATCAGTGATGGTTAAGAATATCAAGTTTCTGCCTGGTAGAAGCAGGTGGATTTCTGTGAATTTGAGGACAGCCTAGTCTACAGAATGAGTTTCAGAACAACCAGAACTACACGAGACCCTTTCTCAAAACAAAAAAGAATATCAAGTTTCTGTGGAAGGTGAAAAGAAATAAGATTTTAAAACATAGAGGTTGAAGCCAGGCATAATGGTACATCTGTGTAATGACAATAGACAATACTCAGAAAGTAAGACAGGTAAGAATACCATGTAATGAGACCATGTTTTAATCAAACTGGATGTTGGAATGGACTGAAGGGGATAATGACTTTGATTCCCATACTGACAAATTTATAGGTCCCAGCTCTCCTGGTTTTTTTACTTTTAGGGTGTGAATTTGTTGTTGTTGTTGTTGGTGGTGGTGGTTCGTTAGTTAGAGGGGGTGTTGCTTCCTGGGTGCTGAGATTAAAAGCATGCACACCATGCTCACTGTGTAGCCTCCTGATGCTGCACTCAGATGTTAAAGTACTATTGTGATGAAACTCATCTCTGTTCTGAGTAAGAAAGAATGCTTTTGTAATTCAAAAAAAAAATCACTATGGTCAGCCAATTAGAGGTGTTGATTACTACCTAAAATTGGTGGTAATTAAAGGCAGAAGCAAACAGGGGAGGCTGTGCTGCTTTCATACTACCATCTCATGAATTGGGAAGACACTATAAAGATGCAATCCTGTTGGCATTACATATCAAAATGAAAATCAGTAGAGTCCCAGGATGGAGAAGACCATTGGATTGGACTGTAGCTATAACCAAGCCTCAGGCTCCCAATTTGCTGTGTAGCATGCACAGGACTTCAACTTTAGATTCTCCTTTCTCTACCTCCTAAATCCTGGGATTACAGGCATGCACCACCACATTCAGCTGCTTTGTCTCCTTTTTAGTTCACAGTAAGCAACTAGTTACATAACCAAGGTTTCTGCTTATCAGAAAGGGATGAGAGTAATAGCCAGCCTGCCTGCCTTCTCTCTTTCCTCCCCTCTTTTCCTTTTCCTAGCTTCCTTTTTTCCTTCCTTTAAAATACGTTTTTTGTTTGTTTCCAAAACTGCCTTGGAACTCACTTTGGTGAAAGAAATCTAGGCTGGCCTTAGCATTCAGTGTGCTGGGATACAGACCCTGGATTCTTATGCCTTAGCATTCAGTGTGCTGGGATACACTACCAGTTTTCTTTTTCACTTTTGAGCCAAGTTGGTCAGGCAGGTCTTGAACCTACCAGTCTTCTCTTCTAGCCTCTTCTGTTAGTTGGGATTGCAGGCATGTCTAAGAGTAGGCTTTCTTCACTAGTCACTCTTTTTATATAGAAGTATGTTTCTGGGCTTAGGATTTAGTGCAACTTTCCTGAGACTAAAGTAGTTGCTGAATTAGAATTGGGGGCAGTTTAGTGGTCTAATGACACATTTTTAGTTTGACAAGTCTGAAAAGTTAGTATATGTCAGGTATGTATGGTGGTGCCTTTAATTCCTACACTTGGGAGACAGGTATAGGTGAATCTCAGAGCTCCTGGCCTGCCTGGAAGATTGTTGATAACATTTCTGTTTTTGTTGTCTTGTTGGTAGTGGGCTCACCAGTTACCAGGCTTAGAGGGACTATTCTGTTTTTGTTAGAAAGTTAAAGTAAAACATAAAATTCAGGTGTATCCTACAAACGTGTCAGCACATAGGGATCTGCCCGTCTCTGCCTTCCAAGTGTGTGTGTGCACACTTGCTTGCTTGCGTGCTTGTTTATTTATTTGCTTGTTTATGGTAAGGCACAGGATCAGGACTCAGTTCCTGTTGTGAATGTAACTATCCCAGAACAAAAGATCCAAAATTAGATTTCAACTAATAAGTGACTTTGAATACAAAATTAACCTTCCAGCACTTTGATTTCCTCATAGTACATTTGGGACTGACCTCAGACTGAGAACATTGTATAAAGAGACTTAAACTAGACAGGAATTTGAATTTGGTACATAGATGAGATTTGACCTATCTTAGGTCTTTCTCTCTCTTTTTTTTTTTTTTTTTCTTTTCAGATTTATTTTGGGCTGGGGTGGTGGCAGATACTAGCACAAAGGAAGCAGAAACATAGTAGATGCTATGAACTACATAGTGAAACCTTGTCTCAAACAAAAACAAATAAAGATTTATTTTTATTTTATGTGTATATATGTGCATGCCTGCTGTCAGTGGAACTAGGAAGAGGGCATCAGATCCCCTGGAGCTAGAGCTACGGATTATTATGAGTCTCCATGTAGGTAGTAGGAACCTAGGTTCTCAGCTCTTAACTCCATTTCTCCAGCTTTTTACCTTTGTTGTTTTGTTTTTCAAGACTGGATTTCTCTGTGTTGCCTTGGCTGTCCTGTACTCTGTAAAACAGGCTGGCCTTGAACTCACAGCCTCTGCTGGATTACAGGTGTGCACCACTGCTCCCGGCAACTTTTTATCTTATTTTAATAGTAAATGTAATATTTTGTAGTAGTCTTGAAATTTTTTAATTTTAAAATTTTTATTTAGTGTTCGTGTGTATGAGTATTTTGACTGCATGTGTATCTGTACATCACTTGTATATAGTGTCTGAGGAGGCCAGAGAATAGAGTATTGAATTCCCTGGGACTGGAGTTAAAGATGGGGTTGTGGGTTAAGAGCACTGGCTGTTTGTCCAGAGAATCTGTGTTCATTTCCCAGCACATAAATGGCAGTTTACAAGTGTTTGTGAATCCATTTCTAAGGGTTCTTGCACTGTCATCACAGTGCACATAAAAATAAAACTTTAAAAAGGCTCTTGTAAACCACCATGTGGGTCCTGGTAATCGAATCTCAGTTTCCTAAAAGAACAGCTAGTACTCTTAATCAGGGAGCCTTCACTCTAGCTCTGTGAGATTAATTTAAACTGTTTACTCATTTTTGAGGGAGAGTCTTAATTGTATAGTTTAGGCTGGCCTAAGAACTGAAATCTTTGGTCTCTTAAGAACTAGGGTTATAGTTGTGAACTATCATACTTGGCTATGGAATTGATTTTTATATTATTTACAGTAACTACATGAAATAATTTTTTAATGTTAGTTTTTTTTATTAGTGTTGTTGTTTTTTAAGGCAGATTTATCTGTGTAAACCCTAGCTATGTTGGAACATGCTCTGTAGACAAGGCTGGCCTAGAAATGAGAGATCTACCTGCCTCTGCCTCCTGAGTGTTGGGATTAAAGGCGTGTGCCACCGAGCCTGGCTTTATGTGTTGGTTTTATGTACTGCAACTTTGTTGTATTTATTTTTTGGCTTCTTTTGGATTTTGGTACTTTTTCTTTTTTACATTATTTTTTGCTGTTTTTTGGTTTGGTTTGGGTTCCCTTAGATAGAAACTAGATAACCCAGGCTGCTCTCCTGCTAATGCTGGGATTACAGGTGTGTGCTACCTTATCTGTTTTTCATCTTTTTTCTTGTTAGTCCCAAGCTGGTAGAGAATCAAACCTACCATATGAGAGGTAGTTTTAGATTGGGAATCCTAGATTCAGTGCTTATAAAGGCCATAGGATCATTTTTTTTTTGTGGTTTTTCTCGTTGTTTTTACATTTAGCAATCTCTATTTTTTAATTATGTTTTAAACATTTCTCATGTATACGTGCACATGTGCAAATGAGTATTTTATGTGAGTCATAAGCACCTTGCTTGTTGTGGCCTTGTGTAGCTCAGAACCTGCTGTGTATACCAGGCTGACCTTGAACTTAGAGATCTGCTTGCCTCTGCCCCAGGAGTATTGGTATTAAAGGTGTGTGTGTGTGACTATGCTTGGGTCTGTCTGTTTGTTTTTAAATGTTTTTGAATGATAATATATACATAAAACATTTACATGAAAAACATGTAAAAAGCATAAAAAGGACTAGTGAGCTGGCTACTAGAGGCTTTGCCTACTAGTAGTATGTAAAGGCACTTAGTGCTAAGTCTGATGACCTGAGTTTGCTCCTTAGGATCTGCATGATAAAAGGAGAGGACTAACTCTCACAAGCTGTACTCTGACCTCCACACATGTGCCTGGCAGATATATGCACTCACATAGATTGAATGAATGAATGTAATTTTTTTAAGCCAAGAATATTTGTATGTATGTATATAAGTACATATATGTATATGCACACATAAATAAAACACTTTACATAAATTTCTTTCTCTAAAGACATTGAGTTTATCCCCATATGTTATATACCCTAGAATTAAGAATTGTTTATATCATAATCATTTTGTAAGCTACATAATATTTGTCTTAATTTTTTATTTCAGTTTTGATGAAGCAAGAACAAAGAGAAGATACTGATTTGTCTTCAGTTCCATCCTTACCTGTGCCTCATTCTGCCCAGACCCAGAGGCCTTCCTCAGATACAGGGCACCCACATGACAGTGTATTGCCAGCACCGAGAAGCTTGATTTGTCCAATCCAGCCAACATATGCATCTATGATAACCTCATCCCATTTGCCACAGTTGCAGTGTAGGGATGAGGATGCTGGTAAAGAACAGCATATAATACCATCTTCTGTCATGCACCAGCCTTTTCATGTTACGTCAACGTCTCCTATGGGGTCTTCCTATCAGTCTATACATACTAATGTGTATAATGGACCAACTTGTCTTCCCATGAATCCTGCCTCTAGTCAAGAATTTGATCCAGTTTTGTTTCAGCAGGATGCAGCTCTTTCTACTTTAGTAAATCTTGGCTGTCAACCACTGTCACCAATACCATTTCATTCTTCAAAGTCAGATGCAACAGGACATCTCTTAGCACATTCAGCTCATTCTGTGCAAACCCCACCTCATCTGCAGTCAGTGGGATACCATTGTTCAAACACAGGACAAAGATCTCTTTCTTCTCCAGTGGCAGACCAGGTCACAGGTCAGCCTTCTTCTCATTTACAGCCTCTTACATACTGTTCTTCACATCCAGGATCTGCTACAGCAGCTTCCCCAACAGCCTCTCATCCCCTGGCTAGTTCACCGCTTTCTGGGCCATCATCCCCTCAGCTGCAGTCTATGCCTTATCAATCTCCTAGCTCAGGAACTGCCTCATCACCATCTCCAGATAGCAGAGTGCATTCTGGACAACACTCTACTCAAGCACAAAGTACAGGCCAAGGAGGTCTTTCTGCACCTTCATCCTTAGTATGTCACAGTTTATGTGACCCAGCATCATTTCCACCTGGTGGTGCAGCTGTGAGCATTAAGCCTGAACCTGAAGATCAGGAACCTAACTTTGCAACCATTGGTCTACAGGATATCACTTTAGATGATGGTAAGTCCCATCTCCTCCCCACTTCCCTCAACTACCCCTTAGTTGTATGTATGTGTATGTTTATGTATTTTGAGTTAGACTGGCCTTGAACTTACTGTATAGTGAAGGGTGATCTAAACTTCTGAACCTCCTAAGTGCTAAGATTACAAATATGTCCCACCAGACCTATGAAGTATCAGGGATTGAACCCTAGGGCTTGGGGTCAAGGGTTTTTTTCTTGCAGAACCAAAACTCAGTGTATAGCTCAGGCTGACTTCAATTATATGGTGGTGATTCTTCTACCTCAGCCTCTTGAATGCTGAGATGACAAGAGTTAGCCACCACATAGGTTACCTGTACTGTCATATAATTGAAGTTATCTGTAACTACCATCTAATGAAAATCCTAAAGATTCTGAAACTGGATATAGAATTTTAGTTTTTTCTTTAATATTAATCTGTCATTGGGAAATAATTCAAGATTAACTGTCACCTGTAACAGGCACTAAATCCATTCCTTAATGAAAAGTTGTCATGAAATGTCATTGGGGTGGAGTGATGTCTCAGGGGTTAAGAGCACTTGCTGTTCTTCCAGAGTTTGATTCCCAGCACCCACATGTTGGTTCATAACCAGTTCATAACTCCAGTCCCAGATTTCCAATGCCTTCTTCTGGTTTCATGGGTACTGCATGTGGTGCAGAGACATACATGCGGACAAAATACTCAAACACATGTAAAAAATTTTAATGTAAAGTCCTAAGCACAAAGGGCAAAGAAGACAAATAATATATATCTTATAAGCTTCTGGGCCCTTCTAGTCATACCTAGTACCTGACTAATAGTCTATATGATACAGGCAGTCAGAGTTACTATAATCAAAGTATGAAAGATCCATCCTAGCAGAGATCTGTATGACAGATTTCATAGGAAGGATTTGTTTCACCAGTCAGTGACGTTTGAGTGGGTTTTGGAAGATGAATATATGTTTTCAGTAAATTCAAATCAATGGAAAACTAAAATAGTAAAAATAGAGAGGTTTGCTAGGGAGAGCAGACTTTTTAGCAGGGGAACAAATGATACAGAGGATAGAGCTACAAGTAGTATAGTTTTCAGAGACATGAGGAGGATATTCCAGGTCTTTGTTGTAAACCTAAAATGTATATGTAAACTAGAGCAACTCAAAATAGCATCTTCCTATTTTTATCTAATCCAACCCTTACCATCCACTATTTCTGAGTAGGTGGTAACGTTTATAGCGTTGGACTTCCCAAGTGTGGCACCAGTTGTAGATACTGCAGTCCAGCTGAGGCTGGGTTCAGATTTGTTATTCTAGGCTTAGCTCTTGCACCACTACAGCTGCTCTTCAATATGGTATGGATGGTAAGAGCTCTTTGCTAAAGGTATCTGTAGAAGGGGTTAGGTTTGTGTTCTTTTGTTTTAAGACAAGCCCTTACTAGATAGCCCAACCTGGCTTTCCTCAGCTTCATAGAGGATGGCCAGCCTGGGCTTCGTGTTGAGATTCTATTATAAAACTGGACTAGTGGTTTCAGAGCTTTAATTTGTGATTGAGCTAACTAAATTGTTGCAGCTTTCCATTAGAGTTTCCCTCCCACTTGTTTTCCGTTGTTATTAGACTAGCAGTTCAACTTGCTGCTGTGTTGAAAACTGCCACTGCCAACTTGTTGGCTCTATGCAGCAACATGTTGATCTTGAATGTAGGTCAGTTGCAGATTTGACAGTTAACAATCCAGATATTACCTCAGCTGCTTCAGCTCTGTATGTAAATGTTAAGTAGGTGCTAGCCAGGCACAGTGGTGCACACCTGTAATCCTAGCACTTGGGGAGGCAGAGGCAGCAGATCTCTGAGTCAAGTCCAACCTGGTCTGTAAAGTGAGTCCAGGACAGCCAGGGCTACACAGAGAAACCTTCACTCAAAAAAACCAAAAGAAATCAGGCACTTTCTGGTTTTGATTTCCCTTGGTTTTTTGTTTGTTTGTTTTGTTTTGTTTTGTTTTTTAAATAAAGAGCCTTGCTTAGAGCCTTGGCTTATCTTCAATTCATAACTGTCATATCTTTGGCTCCCAAATGCTGGAATTATAGATGTCTGCCACAATGCCTGCCTTTTAAAAACAAAGGAATAATAAACATGAGATTCACGTGGTTGCTTGACAGGGGTGGAGAAGCCAATTATGGAGGATGAGTAGAGAGGTAAATATGTTAGTGTTTTGGTACATTTATTGTTCCTATATAAATATTTTATTGCATTTTTATTTATTTTGTGTGTATGTGTGTAGGCAAGAGAGAGCCTGGAAATGACTGTAGAGGTCAGAGGACAATTTATAGGAGTTAGTTCTCTTTGAACCATATGGGTTCCAAAATCAAATTCTGCAGGTACCTTTAACCTCTGAGCCATCTTGCTGGACCTAGACAGTTATATAAAGGAAACCATATATAGCCAGTAGGGAGAGGACATGATCAATGAGATATATAATTACTCCACTTTATGGGACCTAGGGGATATAGGAAGGTATATAATACTTTTCCTTTTACTGGAATACTGGGATCTCCTGTTGTCTACATACATGTATCATCAGCCTTCAGACGTATTTATGATGAAGATTTTCAAAAGTTTAAGTAATAAAGAATGCTTATGTAGACTTGGATTGTAGCAAAGGATTGAGGACCTTAAGATTCTACTGCCCTGGGATACGCAGTAAGAAAAATCACTTTAAACTGCGTGTGGTGGTGTATCCCCTTAATCCCAGTGTTTGGGAGGAAGAAGCAGAAGGATCTCTGCTAGCCTGGTTTATTAGATAGTGAGCTGCGGGACAGCTAGAGCTTCAAAATAAAAAAAAAAAACCCTGTCTTAGAAAAGAAAAGTGATGCATGCCTTTGATCCCAGCAGAGGTAGGCAGGAAGATTTTCGTGAGTTTGAGGCCAACCTGGTCTACAAAGCAAGTCCAGGATAGCTAGGGGTATTACATAGAGAAACCCTGTCTTGCCCCCCCCCCCCAAAAAAAAAATTGATGCTTGTGGTGTCTCACATCTTGCAGAGGCAGGTAGATCTCTGAGTTTGAGGACAGCCCGAGCTATATAGTGAGAACCTTTCTCAAAAAGCCAAAACAAACAAAAAATAATTTATTTTTTGTGTATGGTATTTTTGTCTACATTTGTATCTGTATACTATACTATGTCCTTGGTTCTGCTCTCAGCTCCCCTATGACTGGAGCTACAGATGGTTGTGAGTTGCTATGTAAGTGCTTGGAATTTAACCTGGGTTCTCTGGGAAAGCAGACAGTGCTCTTAACCTCAGAGCCGTCTCTCCAAGCCCAGTTGTAATCTTTTTTGTAACAAGATATAAAGTGTAAATTATTAGGCTTATTGGTATAGACATTGATCAGAGAACTAAGCGTTTTCACAGTACTGTGTGACTACAATATTATGACTGGACTTTGAATTCAGCTTTGTATGAAACTTAAATACTCTTGCATGTGTTAAGTAGTTTCTAAAACACCTGGACTCTGTAAACATAACAATAGTAAAGTCTGCTCTGAGTAAGACAGCAAATCCAGCTTTTTATAGATATGTTATTCTATTTTATAATTTGTGTTCTCTTTTCAAGCTATCTTGGAAGACGGATTTGTTTATTTTTTGAGATAGGGTTTCTCTTTGTGTAGCCCTGGTTGTCTTGGAACTCACTCTGTAAACTAGGCTGGCTTCGAACTTACAGAGATCCACCTGCCTCTGCCTTTCATAGTGGTGGGAATCAAGCCACCACCGCCAGGCTTGAAGATAGATTATTACTAGGGTCAAAAGTTTTGTTTTGGGAGCTGGTTCTTCTATTCTTATGCCCTTTGGTAATATTTTCTGCACCTTGGAAGGGATGGTTTAGATACCTCATTTAGAGGGCTGGAGAGATTACTCAGGATAAAAGCATTAACTGTTCTTGCAGAGTACCCCAGTTCAATTATCAGTACCCACCTGACAGCTGACAACCACCTGTATGTAACTTTAGTTGGAGAGGACCTGATGCCCTCTTCTGGTCTCCTGGAGCACTGCATGCATGTGATGCATAGACATACATTCAGGCAAACAGTCGTACACGTAGAAAAAATCTTAAAAAAAGATAAATATCTCATTTACAGCTGAGTTACAGTTACAACAGTAACTTATTCTCTGTATTTCAATGGGTTATGAGTTATGAGTCATCCCCCCCAAATAAAAGGAATGTTTTAACAATTGTAAGGGATTGAAGTCTGAAAGTTCTTAAATTTTCTCAATATTAGCAGGAGAAACCAATCTTTTACTTTTCTCAGATGTGCCAACATAATTGGCCTCACCTTCACTAACATTACAGTGAATGTTAGGAGAAAATTAGGAGAAAACCACCTAGTTCTCAATTCTCTTAATTTGCAGGGTTGTAGCCCATCCCAAGTAGTTGAACAGAGCTCATTGGGACTCCAGGTGGTTAGAGCAGTACCCTTGAAAACAGGACTCATAAACAGGTTCAAGAGGATGTGTGTCTAAGCCACTGGGTTTAAAAGCATAGGATCAATAGGCCTCTCCCCTGGCTGTTTCTGTTTGCATGGATACCAGACACCAGACACCAGGGTAGCATTTAAAGCCATCCCGATTTATTTCCTTTGGCTACATGCTTCTTCCATCTGTGCTTTCCCAGTCCCTGCTTTTGGCCACCTTCCTGTCCTCCAGTGCACAGCCACTGTAGTGCTGAGGTTACCACCAGGCTCTGGAGATATAGGCCACTGAAAGGCCTACTCACGTAGCCCACACAACTACCACCCAGAGTGTGTTTGTAGCTTGCAGCACTATTTGTTTTTTTTTTTTTTTTTTTTTTTTTTTTTTTTGCTTAATGTAACAGGAAAGCAATTAAACCCAAAGCAAAAATGGGAACTTGCTCTACTCCTCAACCCCTCTCATTTCTTTCTAAAGTAGCCAAACTTACTGTCTTTTCCTCAAGAAACCAAGGGCATGTCTCCTAAACACAGTCTAAGAAGCTGCAGTACACCCATTTCTACTTCTGAGGTTTCCCAAAATTTCCCAGAGCACCTACATATAACTGCCTATGTCTAGATTACTTGTCCCACTGCTTTATTTAAAGATGTATTCATTTATTCATTTGTTCATTCATTCATTTATTATGTATAGGGTGTTCTGCCTTCATATGTGCCTGCACACCAGAAGAGGACACCAGGTCTCATAATAAATGGTTGTGAGCCATCATGTGGTTGCTGGGAATTGAACTCTTAAGACTTTTGGAAGAGCTGCCAGTGCTCTTAACCTCTGAACTATTCCTCCAGTCCTATTCTGGTGCTTTATACCTAATGAATTGAAATGTGCTCCCCTCTATTCCTTTATTTGTTCCTCTATCCTTATTTCTTCCTTTTATTTATTCCATTCCCTGGGTAAGCATGTTTCTTACAGGAGCATTCTTTTGTTTGACCAATAAGAGTTCCCTGTACTCAGGTGTCCATGTTCACATCCCTGATCAGGACCCCATCCAGGCACCATTTTGCAGGCCCTTGCACAGCTCCAGGGACTTGACCTGACTGGAGCAGTAGGGGAATGAAGAAATGATAGACATGAACACAGAAAAGCTGGGGTTGGTGGATTGGGCTCTCTGATGAGAACCCTCAGCACTCCAGAAACTCAGCATGTTTATTATATACAGTTAAACAGAGAGTTGGGGTTATTGTACACAGCTGAATTAAGGAGACAGATTTACTTTTAGGAGTAGACTCTAGGGGAATGGGCTTTAGGCCTTAAATGTCTGCATAGAGAAAGCTATAGTGGATATCTTCCTTTTGGTACCAGTGGAGATCAGAAGAGAGTTTCAGATCCTTTCAAACTGAAGTTATTATGGATGGTCCTCTGCAAGAATGACAGGTACTCTTTACCACTAAGCCATCTCTTTAGCCTAGCACTAACATGTTTTGAGAGAAAGTCTTCTGCAGTTTAGATTGGCCTTGAACTAGCTGTATAGCTGGGGCTGGCCTTGAGTTCCTGATCTTTCTGCCTGTACCTCGTAAGTGTTGGGATTGTGGACTTGTACTGTTTTGACACCTTTTTTTTGTTTTTTTGAGACAGTGTGTGTGTGTGTGTGTGTGTGTGTGTGTGTAACTTATAAAAGCGTTGCCTTTTAATTAATTATTTGTTATACCTAGCAATGGTGCCACTTGCCTTTAAGCCCAGCACTCTGCCCAGTGGAGGCAGAGGCAGGTGGATCTCTAAGTTCAAGGTTAGTTTGGTGTACAGAGCAAGTTCTGTGATAGCCAGGGCCACACAGAGAAACTATGTCTTGAAAAAACAGCAACAAATCATTCATTACCTAAACTATCTAGACTCCAGTATTATATTGTCTAGTAAAATGTGGGGAGCCATTATACACAACAGTAATTGCTAAATGAAGGAGAATTAAATTCTTCTTATTCAGGGAACAAAACAAAACAAAAAAACAGTGGTGGGTAGTGTAGTGTATTAAGTGCCCTCTGGTTTGTTCCATTCAGTAGTGATGTTGTCTTCTTTGACACAGACCAGTTTATGTCTGACTTGGAACACCAGCCATCAGGTTCAACAGAGAAATGGCCTAATCACAGTGAGCTCTCATGTCCAGTTCCTTTCTGGAGAATCTAGAGGGTGAGTGTTGATTGAAATGTATCATTGTTCTTGTACCTTAGTCTGGTATTTGCATGCCATGGCAGGATTTGCATGTGCTACAAAGGAGGGGGTACGGACAGGCATCTTCTTGGTAGGCCCATTCATTGTATTTGTAGGTACACCTCATAAGATTCTAGTTTTAAAATCTAACCACACTAAGGCTCTCACACCTGAACTTAAAATTTTAGTCTTTAGGGGTTTTTTTTGTTTTGTTTTGTTTTGTTTGTTTTTGTTTTTTGTTTTTTGTTTTTTGTTTTTTTTTATAAGACAGGGTTTCTCTGTGTAGCCTTGGCTGTCTTAGAACTTCTGTACACCAGGCTGGCCTGGAACTCAAAAATATACCTGCCTGTGCCTTTCTGAGTGCTGGGATTGAAGGCATGCGCCATCACCACCCGGCTCAAGGTTTTAGTCTAGTTTTAATGAAAGGAAGTGTTTAAATAGATTTGTTAGAACAAAGGAGACGTCTACCGTATAGATTTTAAGTCTTGAGTACTGAAAAGTTTCCTTTCTGGCATGGTGAAATAACTCAGTGAGTAAAGGTAACTGCCTCCAAGCCTAATCTGAGTCCAACTCCTAGGATTCATGTAGAACAAGAGAACTGGCTCTCAAGCGGTTTCCTGACTTCAACAAGTGCACTGTGGCCTGAGCGCGGACACATGGGTGCACATGCACTCTTGAGCAGACTTGTGCACTTGTGCACACACAATAAATACAATTTTTGAGAAACAAAGTTTGGGGGCTGGAGAGATGGCTCAGGTTAAAAGCACTGGTTGTTCTTCCAAAGGTCCTGAGTTCAATTCCCAGCAGCCACATGGTGACTCACAACCATCTATAATGAGATCTGGTGCCCTCTTCTGGCCTGCTGGCTCACATGCAGGCAGAATACAAATAAATGAATGAATGAATGAATGAATGAATGAATGAATTTTAAAGATGTGAAAAAAAATGAAGTTTGGTTTCTGGTGAATAAAGTCTATACACTACTTTTCAAATACTCATAAATTAGATATAAGACTGTATGGAATAGAAGTAAAGCAGAAAATTACATCCAGTGTTTAGAGGTGACCTAGATTATTCATCCTTGATCTGAGTTTAGACCCATATTTGTAGTCCTGTAGTCCATCTGTGTCTCCACTTGGAAGAAAGTCAAAGCCATAGTTACAGAGCATAGTTTCTGTGAAAATAGGATCAAGGCCTTTGGCCTCTGAACCTCAACAGCTATCTAGGAACAGTCTTGCCTCACTATTAGATCAGCTTCTTTTTCAAGTTATTTTAAAGACACTTAAAGTATGTAGGTAAGCATAGTGATGAATGCCCATATTCCTAGCTACTGAGGAGGCCGAAGCAGGAGGATCTACAAGTCAAGGACAAGTCTGGGAAATGTAACAAGAGTGTCACAAAATTGTGTTTTGTTTGTTGTTGTCATCTCCTCCTCCTCTTTCTTTTTCTACCCAAGTCTACCTATGTAGCCCCAGCTGACCTTGCTATTTAGAGCAAGCTGTCCTTGAACTGAGAGATCTGTGTGTTTCTGCCTCCATCTTCTAATACTGGGATTAAAGGCATGAACCACCAAGCACCACCCAAAAAAGAAAACTGTTATAGAGTGTTGTTTTTCGTGTAGAGAAGTTCAATCCTCAGTATTGGCGAAAGGGGCAAGCATGAGATAGAAATGATAAGTGTGCAGATGCCAGTTGCCTAAATGGCATTTGAATTTGATTTTAAGGTTGATTTATTTTTCTTTTATGTATATGGGTATTTTGTTTGCATATATTTCTGTGTACCACATGTTTGCAGTGACCTAGAAGGCCAGAAGAATGTATTGGATCTTCTGAAACTAGAGATATAGACTGTTGTCAGCTGCTATGAATTTATATTTTAAAAGTCCTTGGATAGCATGATTACTACTTAGTATTTTATGAATTTTAAAAATATTTCTATATGAATGTTTGGTCTACATGTATGTGTACCACATGTGTGTCTGGTACCTGTAGAAACCAGAAGAGGGCATTGGGTCCCCTGGAATTGGAGTATAGCACCACATGGGTGCTGGGAATGGAACCAATGTCTTCTGCAAGAACAGTCTACCCTTTTAACTCCTGAGTCATCTCTCTAGCCCTAATTTGAAGAGTTTGAGATCTCCTAATTAACAGATAAAACCTTAGAACCCTGGACTTCATGCTTCTTTCAAAAGCTGAGCCTGCTCTGGTGTCACATAATTTCTGTCTAACTATGATAGGAACAGAAGTATTAACTAGAGGAGGATGTGCTGGGTTAGGGTTACTGTTGCTCTGATGAAACACCATGACCAAAAGCAGCTTGGGGAAGAAAGGGTTTGTTTCACTCACAGTTCCATAAAACAGTTCATCATCAGAAGCAGTGAGAGCAGTCAGGAACTTAAGAAGGGAAAGAACCTGGAGGCAGGAGCTGATGTAGAGGCCATGGAGGAGTGCTGCTTGTGCCACCAGCGCAGGGGTAGCCCCACCCACAGTGGACTTAAAACATTATTTATGACAGTGCCCTACAGGCTTGCTTGTAGCATGATTTTATGGAAGCATTTTCTCAATTGAGAAAATACATTAATCTCTCAAATCACTCTAGCTTGTGTCAAGTTGAAGTAAAATTAGTTAATACAGTATGGAAAAGAAATTATAACCAGAGAGCTTAAAATAATTTAGTGTTGGGAGTGGTTGGTGTGTGTCTTTAACCCCAGCCAACATTTGAAAGGCAGAGGTAAAGGGATGGATCTCTGTTCTGGGTCACTTTGAACATAGTGAGTTCTAGTTCTTGTGTTTACCCCAGTGTTCTGCCCATATGCAGATTAGCAGTTTGTCAGTAGTGATGTTTAGCACTAGTTATATTGGTTAAAAAAAATACATGTATATACTTAGTAGAAGGGTAAGAACACAGAGCAAAGACAAAACTTTCAGATGCTAAACTGTGGGCTGAGAAAATGGTTCAGCAGTTGTTGTTCTTCCGGAGAACTTGGGCTCCATTGCCAGCATCAATGTAATGGTTTACAACCACCTGTAACTCCAGTTCCAGAGAATCTCACACCCTTTTCTGACTTACTCAGGCACCAGGCACCACACATAATGTTACACAGACAAATGCAGGAAGATACTCACAGATGATAACAACAACAACAACAACAAAATGTTAAGTTATGAAAGAATTAGATGTAGAGGGAATTGTAGGAGCTAATGCTTTATTTGCTTGCTTGCCTGCTGTTTGAGATGTAGATTTATCCAAATTAAGCACAGAGAAGATCCAGGAGGGGAGATAATACTGATTCATGGAAAGTAGATTGATAGAGGGAGCTCAAGTTTAGCCCAAAGAATACTGTATTTCTGGCCATCAGTAATGTAGATTAAAGATAAAATGACTTTTCTATGAGGCTAGGAATGTGACTCAGTTTTAGGCTGCTTACCCAGCATGCAGGAGGCTCTGGGTATGCTCCATAGCAGGGTGTGGTGAAGCTTCTGAGTCTCGTGCCTCAACCCAAATTGAAAAGTAAAACAGGATTTATACTACTTTGTGGGTTCCTGTCTCTTCCACTCTACTCCACCCTTTTTCTGTCCTGTCATCCCCCTAACACGACATAAGAGGGAGAAAAGGCTAGAGAGGAAAGGGGTGACATTATCGTTAGACTACTTTTTGCTGAATAGGCCCATCAAATTTGATCTTCACTGTCAAGATACCCGATTTCAGCCACACATTGTACTGAATGCTTTTAATCCCAGCACTCTGGGAGGCAGAGGCAGATGGATCTCTGTGAGTTCAAGGACAGCCTGGTCTACAAAGAAGAGCCAAGGCTACATGGAGAAACCCTGTCTCAAAAAAAATTTCTTCCTCCTCCTCCTCCTCTTCCTCCTCCTCTTCTTTGTTCTTCTTCTTTCTTCTTCCTTCTTCTTCCTCCTCCTCCTCCTCCTTCTTTCTTCTTTCTTCTTTTCCTCACAACTACTGATCTACCTACCTCTGCCTCCTGAAACCTAAGATTAAAGGTATTTACCACCAGCCCAGAATGAAATCTTTATTATTATTATTATTAATTATTTATACAGTATTCTGCCTGCATGTGAGCCAGGAGGTCAGAAGAGGGCACCAGATCTCAGATAGATGGTTGTGAGCCACCATGTGGTTGCTGGGAATTGAACTCAGGACCTTTATAAGAACAGCCAGTGCTCTTAATCTCTGAGCCATCTCTCCAGATGCAGAATGAAATCTTAACCATTAGTATTATATCTCCCTGAATTGATTGAGAAAAAATAATGAAGCAGTTTTTCTTTACCTAGTATTAGAACCCCTAGTATAAGAAGTGAAAGTTGTCTTTTGATCGTTGTGCATATTTTCAATGTATTCTATGGTTGGAAGCTTTGGAGAGTTCAGGGTAAAGTTTACGTTATATTAAGACTGGGGGCGTTGATAAAGTAGTAACGTGAACTTGTGTCTAGTAAGTAAGAAGCGACCAACTCTGGGTGTGGGGTAGACCTACTCAACAGTTCTAGCTGACTGAGGGGTGAGGTAGGAAGATCATCTGAGCTCAGGAATTAGAGACTAAGCAACATGGTAAAAACCATGTCTATAAATCAAGCAAATTCAGTATTTCATTCATTTAGTTTATATGGTATTCTTACAACATCAGAAAATCTAAATCAGTCTTAGTAAAACTTATTAAACAGCAGTTGTTTATAAAGTAATACTAGCTAGATTTCTCATCCATTTAATATCACTTATAGACTGATTCTTTATTTCCATATTTCTTCAAATAAAAATGAGAAAATGACTTGTTTATAGTTTTTCTTTCTTATGAAAAAAAATCTCCATAAAATTGATTACCCAGACAAATGTATATTAGGCATTTAGGAAAAATGAAAAGATGAATTCTGGTGACTCTTCATTGTAACTTCAGGAAATAAACTTGGTTTTATTTTGTTTGTTTTGTTTTGATTTTTGAGACAGGGTCTCTCTAGCCCTCCCTCTCCTGGAACTTCTCATGTAGACCAGGCTGGCCTCATAGAGAACCACTTCCCATGCTGGGAGTAAAGACATGCATTACTACATCCAGCCTAAATAGAGTCTTCCCTCCCCTCCCCTTGATACAGGATGTCGCTAATATTTAACTTTGGTTTTACTGGAACTCACTTTGTAGACTCACTTTGTAGGTGAATCACAAAGATTCACCTGTCTTTTCTTCTGCAGGGATTAAGGGTATGTATCATCATACCTGGCCTTCTAAAGAGAGTCCAGATAGGAGCCAAAATCTATTACAAAGATGAAAGAAAGGGCCTTTGAGTCAATCCTTAACACCATCCTGCCTCTGGCTACCTGTGTGCTGGGATTACAGGCAGGTTGCTGTGAGTTCAAGGCCAGCCTGGTCTAGGAGTTCAAGACAGCCAAGGCTATACAGAGAAACCCTGTCTCAAAAAACCAAACAAACAAAAAACACCATCCTTTTGTTTTTAAATAAAATTTCAAATGTTCAATTTTACCAATAAAGACCCAGGAGCCAGATGATGGGTTGAAAGCCTTCTAGCTCAGAGATGCAGAGAAAGCACTCAGCTGACCTTCCTGCTCAGCCGATGTCCCTGAAGGAAATGCTCTTTCTCCTTTCCACACTGTCTTAAAGACCCTCAACTCAATGTCCTACCTTTCTGGTTACTCCCTGTCAACTGGTTGCTTGCTCCACTTCTTGACCTGTGGTTGGTTGTATTTGGCTCTTGCTTACAGAAAGCTCTTGGGTTAAAAATAGGTGTATGCTAGGGCTGAGCCACACCACAACTAGAAACAGGTTTTTCTGGTACACAATCTCTGGGTTAACAATCAAATGTCCTGCAACAGTATCCTGCCTGGAAACAGGGTGAAAATCATCTTGACAGGAAGTAGAGGCAGAAGTATCCCTGTAAGTGGGAGGCTAGCCTGGTCTACACAGGTAGCTCCAGGATAGCGAGGACTATATAGAGAGCCTGTCTCAAAACACCAAATCAAAGGCTTTTGAGTTTTTGTGTATTTATCAGAATTCCAAAAATATACCCTGGTCACATTGTTCTTCTTCATCTAGTTTTGAGGGGTGTGTTGGTTTGCTTTTTACCATACCAGTGCTTGTGAAATACAACTTTGAATCCTTATGTATGGGAAATAGTTCTAAAGGAGAGGCCTATTGGTACATAATAGCTTATTCTGTGTAGGGCATTTCAGTGTAATGCTAACATTTTCTAAAGACCATTTTGTTGTTGTCATTACTGTTTTGTTTTGGTAACTGCAGATATTGCTGGTGGTTTTTACTCCTGTTATGCTGGCACAGACAAATTCGGGTATTGGGAGTTAAGGGTTATGGCTGCTAAACTACTACTTCTACTACTTCCTCCTCCTCCTCCTCCTCCTCCTCCTCCTCCTCCTCCTCCTCCTCCTCTTCTTCTTCTTCTTCTCCTTCCTTCTTCTTCTCCTTCTTCTCCTTCTTCCTTCTTCTTCTCCTTCTTCCTTCTTCTTCTC